>NC_044503.1:29486983-29836983 GCF_902362185.1 Chanos chanos | reverse complement strand
CAGTGAGAAACTCAAACTCTTCTGTCTGGAGGACAAACAGCCAGTGTGTTTAAAGCAAAAAAACACAAAAAACATGAATTCTGTCCAGTATATGATGCTGCACATGATAATAGGGTAACACAAGTGTTGTGGTTTTTAAACACTACACTACACTAAACTAAACACTTTGTCTTTTTTTTTAATATATCTGAGCAATAGAAAAACAACTGAGAGAAATGATAGGGTATATATTTAAAGGGGTCCTGTCAAATTGGGCAAGCAATATTTTTTTAGTACAAAACTTTAAAATTTGTGGAGCAATGAACTCAAGACATGTAGGGTGTTATGCTGTATAGCTAATTAAAATATTTTATTAGGGTCAAGTACGACTTACATATTTTATCAACAGCTAGTAGTAATAAAAATCACAGAATCAAGTCAGTCTGCTTTTGATGTTACATAGGAGTGATTTTATATTAGATCACGTCAGATCTGGCCATTCTATCACACATACGCACTCTACATACAACTTGTAACCAGAGACTTTCTCTCTTTCTCTATTCATTTGTTTCAGGAGGAACTGAAGACGCACTGAAGCCCTTACAGGAGAAACTGGAGATCTTTAAAAAACTCAGACTGACCTGTGATGAAACAGTAGAACACATTAGAATACACGTGAGAATAATTGTTACAAATCCCATAGTTTTATACAAAACATTAACTAAAAATTCTACACTTGTATGACACAGAGCCACAAGAATGAACATTTTACAAAAGCAAACTAACCTAAATAAATCAGCAGAGCAGATCCCTGTAACAATATTAATCAATTCAAACAGTGGACAGTGATTTTAAAATTATTTGAAGGTTTCTCATTTCAGACTCAGGCTAAACTCACAGAGACATGGATTAGAAAAGATTAGAAAACTTCACCAGTTTCTATGAGATGAAGAGACAGTCAGGATAACTGCACTGAGAGAGGAAGAGGAGCAGGAGAGTCGGATGATGAGGGAGAAGATTGAGGAGATGAGTAGAGAGATTTTCACTCTCTCAGGCACAATCAAGGCATTTATTTATTTATAATCTCGTTTCACAGAACTTTGATTCCACAAAGAAAAGGTAAGTAACCTGTCTCTTAGCTCTCTTCTTTTTCTGTGATACAAAACCCACAGCAGCAATGACTCCTGAATGTTATCCCAGAGCCCAGTGCACACTGCAGGATCCAGAGATGCTTTCAGGAGCACTGATCAATGTGGCAAAGCACCTGGGCAACCTGAGGTTCAGAGTGTGGGAGAAGATGCAGGAGATTGTTCAATACAGTGAGTTTATGTGATAGATATTCAGACACAAAGAAAAAAAGAAAAAGATTTAATAAGTCATTCAGTAATACATATTGCTCATGTATTTATGATCACTCTTTTACAATTTTCATCAGGTGCTGGTCTGAATATAGGCTGAAAGACTGGTCTCAGTATAGAATAAAAAGAAAAACTGGCATATAAAACTGTGGAATATTAGAGAGAGATAGACACACACACACACACACTGACACTGTCATGTGACAGTGGTTGCTCACAGTCACATTTCTTGTGTTTTTCCTTTTTTTAAGATGTTTCCTTTTGGGATTCTAGTGATTGAAAGATAGGAATTTATGTGGCAGTATGAAACACAACATACAGATAAAAACACAGGACAAATGTGAGGAAACCAGAAATTACTGCAGGTGTCAAAAATACAGACACCGCACACCTCATCTTAAAATAAAACCATACACAGGGAGTCAAATACCATACACAGGGAGTCAATTACAAATGCCACTTATGACTGAACAAAGTGGATTTAATCCAGGGAACTAACGTAGTGGAATAAGAGGAGAATCTCAGTGTTAGACCAGATTAAACCTAACTCTCAATATACAGCTAATACAACACACACAATCTAATACAGCAAAGAGCAGTAACACAACTCATATAACTAATACAACACACACCACCAATACAACACACACACAACTTATCAAATTGTAGTATTCTTTAACACTTTACTGTGAGTCTCAGTAATCAGTGAAGATAAATTAATAACAATATAAGCATGTAAACATACTGAATATATATTTTTATATTTTAAAATATAAAGCAGGTGATACTTCACTGTGTCAGCAGGTGGTAGCACAACATAACAAAAATGTTCAGAATCCCAAAGACCGACAGACAGACCTGTTGGTTCAGAGGTTTCCTTTGAAGTATCATGCAGAAGGGATTATGTTCTCTAGTTTATTACACACATCCTACTGTTAATAGCACAAATTCAAAGTGTTTGTTATAAATACCATATAGTACATATATCAGGTGGTACATATAACATATAGTACCCACATATATAATGAGCTGAAATATATTTTGCTTATAATGCTTAAGATAGTTTTATTAAAATTACCATCTCTATTTTATCAAAGCAGCTTCCTTCCTATAACTTGACCCTTGGACACCACAAGGTAAGGAAACAGCCAATCAGAATCAGTCTTTAACTAAACCCCACCCTCATCCACATTCAGGAACTACAGACAGTGGGGACGGGAGTGCAGTCTGTTTAGCTCTTCATAAATCTGACTACAATTCACTTTTTATACAACATTAAACACAACAGGTGAGTGACAGCTTATGTTGCGTATCTGGGAAATAAGTGAATCAGTTATTTCATGTCGTAATAGGCCAGTGGAGTGAATGGAGAACAGAATGTTGTGAGTCTGTTTGTTTGAACTCTGAACATGAGAAAGTAAAAGTGAAAGTGAACTTGATTTTGCAGGAGCCATTACAGTGGAGGAGCTGTCAGAAAATGGCTTCTAAAGCAACAGTACCACAAGAAGATATCTCCTGTCCTGTGTGCCATGACATCCCCAGAGATCCTGGATCACAGGAGTGTCCTGCCTGTAGGAGAAGATCATCAAAAGAGGAGCCTCCTAGAAGTCAAAGATCTTCATCAGGGTCTGAGGAGTTCTGCAGTCCGCACAGTGAGACACCCAAACTTTTCTGTCTGGATGATAAGCAACTTGTGTGTGTCAGATGTCAGGGTTCAGAAGAACACAAAAACCACAGTGTTATTCCAGTTGTTGAAGCTGCATCAAGTTGCAGGGTAAGACATTTTCTTTGGTCACTTAGATTTTTTAGACATATTCTCTGGGCATTTTATATTTTAAATTATGTGAAATATATTATCATATATGTAATATATTAGCTCCTAGGACTCAAGTCGCCATCCTCCTGTATTGGTGCTCGGGTCACTTGGGGACTTATGATAATACAGAGCATTAGATGACCCGAGATAGAGACAAAACAGGGTTAAACACACACAGAGTAGGTGACCTTTCAGTCTGTTCTCTAAAGTGTCTGTGGACCCATGACTCAACTCCACCTCCACCTGCGGTGTCTAAAGGAGGAGCAGTAACACAGAAAAACACCACAAATCCACAACACACCAGCATGGAAATGACTCAAATCAGTTTATTACAAGAAACATGTCTAGCATGTTTCTTAAGAAAACCTCAACCTCATTTAAACATTTATTTTCTGTTATATTCCAGGAGGAACTTAAAAAAGATGTTCTAAGTCCCCTGCAGGAGAAATTGAAAGTCTTTAAAGAAGTTCAACAACACTTTCATAAATCAGCAAAGGACATTAAGGTGAGAATAATGAGAAATGAGGAATGAATGTGTATTGACAATTTCTAGTGACTTAATACAGAGGTAGGAGATATGTCTTGGAAAAAATCTCACACAAATCTAAATATTTTTCATTTCAGACTCAGGCTAAACACACTGAGACACAGATTAAGGAAGAGTTTGTGAAACGTCACCAGTTTCTAAGAGATGAAAAGACAGCCAGGATAACTGCACTGAGAGAGGAAGAGGAGCTGAAGACTCAGATGATGAAGGAGAAGATTGAGGAGATGAGTAGAGAGATATCATCTCTTTCAGAGACAATCAGAACCATAGACGAGGAGATGAAAGCTAATGACATTTTGCTCCTGAAAGTAAGAACCTAAGCAGGTCTCACACTTTCTGTCACTGTCTCTGTCTTTCTGTCTCTCTCTCTTAATAAATCATAATCATTCAGTTGATACCTGATGACCACAGATTTTATTTATTTACATTCTCTTTTCACAGAACTTTGAGGCCACAAAGAAAAGGTAAGTAACCTGTCTCTTAATTCTCTTCTTTTCCGTGATACAAAACTCACAGCAGTACTGACTCCTGAATGTTATTCCAGAGCCCAGTGCACACTGCAGGATCCAGGAATAGTTTCAGGAGCACTGATCAATTTGGAAAAGCACCTGGGCAACCTGAAGTCCAGAATGTTGGAGAAGATGCAGGACATTGTTCAATACAGTGAGTTTACATAAGAGATAATTAGAAAAAAAAGAATATAAATATGAAGATTTCATGGGCCATTCAGTAATGCATTTTCCTCATGTATTTATTATTACTTTCTTGCAGTTTTAATCAGGTACTGGTCTGAATATAGAATAAAATACATCTAAGAAAGATGGGAGTTCATATGAGCCTGATAAAACTGAAATATTGGAGAGAGAGAGAGAGAGAGAGAGAGAGAGGGAGAGAGAGAGAGAGAGAGACAGAGTTGAAGGAGAGTGTCGTGTGACTGGGAGAAACCACTGTCACATTTCTTGTCTTTTTCCTTTTTTTTTTTTAAATGTTTCCTTTTGAGATTCTCAGGAATAAAAGACTGGAATTTACGTGGCAGTGTGAAACAGATCAAAACACAGGAAAAAGGTGAGAAAAACAGAGATTACTGAAAACACCAGCTCATGTTAAAATAAAATCATATTCTGTAAATGAAATAGATATCAATATAGGCACAAAGGTCACTTATGACTGAACAGAGTGGATATAACAAGACTGAACAGAGTGTAACAGGGTGGAATAAGAAGAGAATATCAGTGTTAGACCAGATTTAACCAATTGTCAATACACAATTAATACAACAAATACACAACAAATACAACAGACCCACAACTAATACAACTCAAAGAACAATAAAGAGCAACAAGACAGCACATATAACTAATACAACACACTCAAACAACCAATACAATACACACAACTAAAATAACGTACACACACAACTTATAAAACACAGACACATTTTTACTAAGTGTAGTATTCTTTAACACATCATCTGAATACGGTGAATCTCAGTGAAGAAAATTAATAACAATATAAACATGTAAACATATTGAAAGTTCTAGCTCTCCCTCTATTTTTTGCCCTCAATATAACCGGATACTTATTTTTCCTGAAGGAGATAAGTTAAAGTACTTCACCATTGTCTGTGGAAATACTCAAAATGCCCATGAGGCATTCGAGAGAAAGCTCCAGAGGAAAATACAATGTCTGTCTGAGGTCCACTCACTGGAAGAGTGTGATTTCATTCTAGCTTTCTGTCCAATTGTGTCTCGAGCTGGAACAGACATTGAAGCAGCACTGGGGAAAATTCCTGGTAAATTTTCACACTCTCCCCACACAGATTGAAGGAGTCAGAAAACAAATAAGTATGGTTAACATGTCCTTATCAGACTCAGCTGTATGTAACATGTAAAACTACACAGAGAGTAAAAGAGAGAGTAAATGAGAGGCTTGTACTCTACTATATTAATATTCCCTGTTATCAGGCTTGTCCTAAGAGCCACTGGTATAACTATGTGGTGAAGATTACAGTGCAGTGTGTTCATAAGAATGTGTTCAAATATGAAAAGGAATGCTTCTACACGAATCAAACAACATTTAGCCTTGGAAAAATTTCCTTTAACTCTAACATGCATTTCTTTATTTTTAACAGATAATAAACCTGCTGTTCTAGTGGTGCTCCACCACGCTATTAATCGAGAGGCTATTGTACCAGACAGTAGCAGATATGTGAACCAGAGAAATGTATTCACTGCTGTTGACTGTCTTTTCCATGAGGACAACGGCTTACTGACATGTCAAAAGAACAGTGACGCTCTCCATCACTGTGTGCAACAGGTTTGGAAAATAAAATCAAAATTTTTCATTTGAAGGTTTGTGTCACAGACTGAAGGTGAAAATAAGCTAAATTATGATTTGAACTGAGTTGAACTGAAATTAATTGAACCGATTTCAGTAAATTCATGGTTCCTTTACTACAACACTTTGAAGCTTGACTGAGAAATGTTCCTTGCAGTTGTGTGAAAAATTCTCCAGTCTTAAGATGGAGGATAAGAAAGAGAAGAATGTGAGAGTTTCTGAGAACTCCACAGCTTCAGAAACGTAAGTAAAAAATAAAGAAAGAAGGGAAAAAATGCAGTGCTAGCATTACAGTCTAGAAACATTTTGATTGGGAAAACAAGCTGTCAGTACATTACCCCGGCCTTGCACATACAACTGACATACAGCACGTTATCAGTTTTACACATTAAACATGGCTTAGATTGTTATACGAGAATAATTAGTTTAGTAAATCTTTAACAAGAGCTATAGCAGCTGAACTATTATTGATTGTATGAGATGTTTCCTTCTGAAATCTGACACTTCAAACTTAAAATATCTAAAAGGAAGTGAATATTTGGTTCAAACCAACCTTTCAAAACGGTCTTTTTGGAGGCGGTCATTGGCACCATTAATACCTTTTTTTGCTGTAAACTGAGCATTGTAGCAGAGTCATCTGCTAAGAGAAGTAAACCTGGGCATAAAGGGATATCGGCCATTAAAAATTTAGGAAGGTACTTTTACTACAGAATTTCAGAACTTCACGATGGGTGGACATTCCCAAAACATATGCATATGATCTCCAATTGTGCTTGTACTGCATTTATTGCAATTTTGACATTGGACAGTTTCATCAAGAAGTTCTGCATGGTGTTACGTATATCCTTTGAGCTAACGTAAAGTGTTTTAACTGATGAGCAAGACTTTTTGATGAAATGAATATATTATTCCAAATAGTTTCCCAGTCGAGTTCAACACCGAGTGCTCCAAGCTCCCTGCCCCAGACTGAAAGAGAACCTATTACAGGAACTTTAAGCATAGTAAATAAATTGTACAAATATGAAACCAACAAATAGGACCCCTGTGAAAGTGGAAAATCCATAAATATCTCTAAAGTACAAATATGGGGGGTGAACCACATTCACATTGTCTAGTCTATGTGCGTTGTCTGCCATTTTACGCAGTAGGCCACAAAACTAAAAAAAAATTACTATATAATTATTGATGGCAAACTCGCTTATAATCAAATCCGCCAAAGTTAAACCCACAAATGTGGAGGGCTGATTGTATTTTTTAATATGTACTGCAGAGATCAAAGAGCTCTGTCTGACTGCTTGAGCTAAGGGCTCCAGTGATAAAGCAAACAAAACTGGAGAAAGGGAGCAACTCTGTCTTGTACTCAAACTGTGTGACCTGTGGAGACACATGCTGCAGGGTTAGTGTAAAGAGTTTGAATCATATGGATAAATGAGGCTCCTGAGCACATCCCACAGGTGGCACCATTCCAGTCTATCAAAGGCCTTTATAGCATCTAGACTAAAAACTGCACACGAGGTTTTATTATCTCTGCTGGCATCAGTTATATACAAAAAACAACTGACACTGTCTGAGGCTGAACGGCCCATGATGAAGCCAGTCTGGTCCTCATGCGTCAAGTCTGAAAGACGTGTACAATCCATCAGACAGAGCTTTTGCATTTATCTTAATGTTAGAATTTAACAATGATAAAGGTCTGTAGCTCCCACAATCCAACAGATCTTTCCCAGGCTTTAACAGAAATGAAATCAGTACTGCCCTTTGATCTCTATGAAAGTAACCAACACCAAGTGAGTACTGAATAGAATTAGTCAATAACCAGGTCCCAAATACAAAAGGGGCCAGAGACTTAAACCGTAGGTGACTTTTCCATTTACTGAAAAGTCTACTCATTCAGTTACACAGTGAAAACAGCACAGAAATGTGCCCCCATTTGGTAGCACAGCAGGGCTAAGTTTAAAATTAAGGTGACACAATACATAACATCTCCTCCTGATTTAACAGAGCCCCCTTTTTTCTAATTGCAACCCCAGACAACTAATCTTGATAATCCCACTTCAAGGCCATAACTTCAAATGGTCTGGTGCACGCCGCTCATTAGTGGAATAACGACAGGTATTGCAATTCATGGGGGATTGTGGAGCCACTGGCCCTGTAGCAAGGGGGGGGGGTTGGTGGCCCCATGTCCAAATTCCTGTTGACCTGGAAGACTCGACAGGATTTCTGAGTAGCGCATGACCTCTGACTTGTCTCCTGGGTTCAGGTTGTCTGACTGGTGAATGTTGTTAACTCAGTGGCTGAATCTTTATTTGCAAGCAGGTGGTCTGTGTGGTGCTGCCACATATCTTCCTCCCCTGTGTAACTTAGTCTGATACAAAACCCACAGCAGCACTGACTCCTGACTGTTATTCCAGAACCCAGGGCACACAGCAAGTTCGTGAGAAGCTTTCAGTGGCAAAGCACTGGGGCAACCGGAAGCTCTTGGAGTGGCGCAACACGAAGGGTAAATTAACGCCTAGTCCTATTGTGATTTCTGCTTATGAGGTAGTAGAATCTGACTGATGCACTTATTGTAAGTCGCTTTGGCTAAAAGCGTCTGCCAAATATCTAATTGTTAATTGTAAATTTAGTGGATGCAGGAAATTGTTCAATACAGTGAGTTTACCTAGCAGATAATTAGACAAAAAAGAAAATAATCAGAAGATTTGATGAGTCATTCAGTAATGCGTTTTGCTCATAAATTTGTTATTACTTTCTTACAATTTAAACGAGGTACTAGTCTGAATATAGGATAAATACTCAGAAAGATTGGAGTTCAGGCAGATAAAACTGTGAAATACTGGCGAGAAAAGGGAGAGGGCACTGACTGAAAGGAGACTGTCACTTAACTGGGAGAAACCATTGCCACATTTCTTGTGTTTTTCCTTTTTTTTTTTAAAAAAAAAATGTTTCATTTAAGATTCTCATGAATAAGAGACAGGAATTTATGTGGCAGCATGAAAGACAAAGATCAAAACACAGGACAAATGTGAGGAAACCAGACTGCAGTTGTTTAAAACAGAAACACCACACAGCTCATCTTAAAATAAAGTCATATACGTTAACTGGAATACATATCATTATAGACACAAATGACACTTCTGACTGAACAGAGTGGATTTAATCCAAGAATGTAACAGGGTGGAATAAGAGAAGCTAAGAGTGCTAGACAAGATTAAACTAATGATCAACACACAGCTAATACAACACACACAAATTAATACAACGCACAAAGTTGAGCAACACACAAACCCAACAAAACACATACACAAATAATACAACATACAGTTTCACTGCCACTCACACAAGTAATAAAACAAATGACAAATACAACACACACAACTAAAACACACTAAAACAACTAATACAACAAAGAGCAATAATACAATACATATAACTAATACCACACACACACCACCACCAATACAACACACACAACCAGTGCAACACACACACAACTTATCTAAGTGTAGTACTCTTTAACACATTGACTGAGTTAGAGTCTCAGTAATAAGTGAAGATAAATTAATAACAATACAAACAAGTAAGAGCACTGAATATTCAATCTCTCCTTCTGTTTTTCTTTCTTTTTTTTCTTTTCTTTTTTTCCCTTTAATGTAACTGAATGTTTGTTTTTCTGAAGGAGAGAAGATAAAATACTTCACCATTGTCTGTGGAAATACTCGAAATGCCCATAAGGAATTCAAGAGAAAACTCCAGAGGGAAATACAATGTCTGTCTGAGGTCCACTCACTGGGAGAGTGTGATTTCATTCTAGCTTTCTGTCCAATTGTGTCTCGAGCTGGAACAGACATTGAAGCAGCACTGGGGAAAATTCCTGGTAAATTTTGACACTCTGCCCACAGAGATTCAAGGAGTCAGATTTTACATCCAGATGGTACAACTTTATTGAAAACAACCTGTATGGTTAACATGTCCTTATCAGACTCAGCTGTATGTAACATGTAAAACTACACAGAGAGTAAATGAGAGAGTAAATGAGAGCCTTGTACTCTACTATATTAATATTCCCTGTTATCAGGGTTGTCTTAAGAGCCACTGGTATAAGTATGTGGTGAAGATTACAGTGCTATGTGTTCATAATAATCTGTTGAAATATGAAAAGGAATGCTTCTACACTAAATGAAACAACATTTAGCCTTGGAAAAATGTCCTTTACCCCTAACATGCGTTTCTTTATTTTTAACAGATTCTAAACCTGTTATTCTAGTTGTGTTTCATCACACTATTAATCCAGAGGGAATTGTACCAGACAGTAGCAGATGTGTGAACCAGAGAAATGTATTCACTGTTGTTGACTGTCTTGTCCACGAGGACAACAATTTACTGACATGTCAAAAGAACAGTGATGCTGTCCGTCACTGTGTGCAACAGGTTTGGAAAATAAAATCAAAATTCCTCATTTGTAGGTGTACGTCACAGACGGAAAGCTAAAATAAGCTAAATTATGATCTGAACTGAGTTGAACTGAAATGATTTGAAATGATTTTAGTAAATTCATGGCTCTTTTACTACAACACTTTGAAGCCTGACTGAGAAATGTTCCTTGCAGTTGTGTGAAAAACTCCCCAGTCTTAAGATGGAGGGTAAGAAAGAGAAGAACGTGAGAGTTTCTGAAAACTCGACAGCTTCAGAAACGTAAGTATAAAAAAAAATGCAGTGCTAGCATTACAGTCTAGAAACTTTTTGACTGAGAAAACAAGCTGACATTTTCTTACCACTACCTTGTATTCTTAATTACAAATTAATTTCAAACTTCAGAAATCAAAGACTATGGATTCTAATCCTTTTACAAAGATGTGACCCAGACAGTTACTGGCTAGTGTGTTGTATATTTAGGTGTGTTATATATTTAAGATATGGCAAAATATATTGCGAAATTAAATTTCACAAAAATCGAAACGCCCAGAAGATCTTGGAATACAAAAAACACAGAAAATCCAAAGGGCTTAAAAGATCTGAACATACAAAAACACTCAGAAAAAAATCAAAATAGAAGATGAGCAGATGAATTGAAAAAATAAAACAGAAGGCAAACGGCAGTACCTTTTGCAGAAAAACTCACAAGGAGAAAACAAAGTTCAAGATCACACAGTATCCCAAAAATGCAAACTTGAGAGAACACAGCAGAGGACTTGGCTAGAGTAACATGTGGAGAACATCAAAGATCTAGCAAGGAACAAGACAGGACACAGGGTTTAGATACACACAGACAGTGATCCAGTAAAGGCACATGCCACTGGGAATGAAACACAAGTGAGGTAGTTAACAAGAGAGTAGGTTAATCAAAAAGCACACACACACACAAAAACGGCCACCAGAAGCCAACAGAAGTCCCACCAGAGGTCCCAAAACAATGACAATTGGGTATCCCAAGGAGCACCATACGCCCTAGGTGACGAATGTAACCTAAGGTATAAGAAATAGGATGTACCAGTGAGAGAGAAGGAGTTACAGAGATACTAGAGAGAATGTAAACCATCCGAGTTGAAGATACCATTCAGACTATGGACATCTGTATCTGACCAAGAAGGCAACAGCAAAGGTTTAGAGCCTGTTAAGAGGTGTTTTTTTTGCCAGGGAGGAGACAATCTATGAAATTTGGAGTTATAATCATGGAACTTGCAGGACAGTTTCCGTACTTCAAGAGAGCCAGCTGTAATGGGTCCCAATGCTGCCCTTTGATCTCCATGAAAGGAGTCAACATCAAGAGAGTACTGAATAGAATTAAGCAAGAAAGGTACCAACCAAGTCCCAGATCTCTAGAAGTAACGCGGGGGGTATGCCATCTGATAGATATCGGGTGATTATCTGACCTAAAACAAAAGGGGCCAGAGAGTTAAACTTCAGGTGACTTCTCCATTTACTGAAAATTTAACTCAATCAGTTGTAGGTACAATTGCAATCCTAACACAGGGACACCAAAAGATGTAGGTGTGATAGGATTAATAAATCAGTCTCATAAAATGAATCTCACATAATTTATTAACCATTAATTTCGGTCTTCAATATTTTGTTAATTAAACAACTAAGATTAATGGGATAAACTAGCTGTAACACTGTGCTACAGTCTTAGAGAGTATTGCAGTACTAATGTATTACAATTACACTACTAAATCCATCACACTCATGAACAGGTTGATGAAGGTAATTGGGAGTACTTTGATGGCAGAGGTTGACATTCAGTGAATATGTACAAGTATTCAGTGTAGGACTGAATGAGTGTTAGAGTAGAGATGTGTGTGTGTGTGTGTGTGTGTGTGTGTGTGTGTGTGTGTGAGAGAGAGAGAGAGAGACAGCGCGTGCGTGTATGTGGGCGTGTGCCCAGCTGCGCACTGAAGAGAGAGGGAGGAGTTCTTTGGAGAGAGGCAGTGCGCAGGCGCACAGAAAAAAGGAGGAGGAGCGAGGATGAGAGGCTGTGCGCAGGCGCACAGGCAAGAGGTATGTGTGGTATGAGGATGTAGTGCGCAAGTGTGCGTGCTAGGCACCAACTAGAGTGGGGATGGGCAACGAGAAGCGCATGTGTGCGAGAGAACGAAAAATCTCTAACTTGAGAGCTAGTCTCAAGCAAGTAGGCCTTAAACTCAACAACTCTGCCCAACCCTTAAGTCACACTGCAATCCCAATGTCGGAGGTGTGCAATCAGAAAAAGGGAGTTAGAGAGAGAAAGAATGCATTCCAGATCTATCCTTCATGAGTTGTAACCAAAAGAACATAACGAACGGCTAAAAACCGCAATGTACATGAAATACAGTGTATACATTTAAATCATAAAAGAATTCAAATAACAACACTTCCTTCACGTTAACTGCATATAATCTTAAGACTTAAGTGTGCCCAGATGCCAGCCTTACTTTGAATAGCTCATTGCGTGGCGACCGAAGATGCGTCTTTGATGGTCTGATGAGCAGTGCGATTCGCAGGTCCAGCGAGAAGTTCCTTTCCTTGTCACTTGAAGATCTTTGGGGCTTGGAGGCTTGTACGATGATCTTTACGGGTTCTTGATTTAATTAATCGACGTTTAAAGAAATAAAAAGGGATCCGGTCGCCTTTTCTTCCGTCAAATACTGTGTGCGTTACAGTGTGGTTAGCCGGTTGAAGTTAAAGTTGCAACTGTGCGAGAGAAAGTACATTAAAACTTTGGTCGTACAAATATCTCGCTTCGCTGTTACTTTGTTCTTTCCTTCGGCAGAGAAATAGTGTCTCTTTCTCCAGGTAGGATCACTCGCCTGAGAGATCAAATACCAGGGAGTAACGGAGTCTCTGTAGGCAGGCAAGAATACCCGCTAGAGACACCTGCTGTTAGCGAGCTGCTGCTAGAGCGAGCCGCTGCTAGGGAGTTGGAGAACTGAAGAGCTGGAAAAAGAAAGAGTTTGGAATTTTCCGCGGTTTTATGGCGAACATTGCGTCATCACTGTGTCTGGTATCTGGCTCCACTGCTGTATCCAATACCGTTACAGTGAAATCTGAGAAGATGGGTTCAGATTACCCATGCGGTCAAGCAGGGAATTATGGGTAATATGTTCTACGGGCCTGACAACTCCTACACTGTTACACAGGGAAAACAGTGCAACGAGGTGCCCCTGTATGGTAGCATAACAGGGCTGAATTTAAGATTAAGGTGACACCATACATAACATCTCCTCCCCCTTTGTTCATCAGAGCACCCCTTTATTTCTAATTGCAACCCCACACAATTAATCTTGATAACCCCACCTCAAGAATAAGAATATATGCGCGGCCAAAGTATAGGCCATAGGTTCAAACGGTCTGGTGCTCACCACTCACGAGTGGAATAACGACGGGTACTGCAATTCATGGGGGATTGTGGAGTCACTGGCCCTGTAGCAACGGGGGGTCAGTGGCCCCATGTCCAGACTCCTCTTGTCCTGGAAGACTCGATAGGATTTCTGAGTAGGGCATGACCTCTGACGTATGTCCTGGGGTCAGGATGTCTTCCCCTGAAGACTCTGTCTGACTGGTGAATGTTGTTAACTCAGTGGCTGAATTTTTACTTACAAGCAGCTGGTTGGTGTGGTGCTGCCACATAACTTCCTCTCCTGTGTGACTTAGTCTGATACAAAATCCACAGCAGCACTGACTCCTGACTGTTATTCCAGAACCCAGGGCACACTGCAGGATACAGAGATGCTTTCAGGAGCAACAGACAGTGTGGGAAAGCAACTGGGCAACCTGAAATCCTCGGAGAAGATGCAGGACATTGTTCCAAACGGTGAGTTTACCTGACAGATAATTAGACAAAAAAGAAAAAAATCAGAAGATTTGATGAGTCATTCAGTAATGTGTTTTGCTCATGTATTTATTATTACTTTCTTACAATTTTCATGAGGTACTAGTCTGAATATAGGATAAATACTCAGAAAGATTGGATTTCAGGCAGATAAAACTGTGAAATACTGGAGAGAGAATGGAGGGGGGACTGACTGAAAGGAGACTGTCACTTAACTGGGAGAAACCATTGCCACATTTCTTGTGTTTTTCCTTTTTTTAAAAAAAGAAATGTTTCATTTAAGATTTCCGTGAATAAAAGACAGGAATTTATGTGGCGGCGTGAAAGACAAAGATCAAAACACAGGACAAATGTGAGGAAAGCAGACTGCAGTTGTTTAAAACAGAAACACCACACAGCTCATCTTAAAATAAAGTCATATACGTTAACTGGAATACATATCATTTTAGACACAAATGACACTTCTGACTGAACAGAGTGGGTTTAATCCAAGAATGTAACAGGGTGGAATAAGAGAAGCTAAGAGTGCTAGACAAGATTAAACTAATGATCAACACACAGCTAATACAACACACACAAATTAATACAACGCACAAAGTTGAGCAACACACAAACCCAACAAAACACATACACAAATAATGCAACATACAGTTTCACTGCCACTCACACAAGTAATAAAACAAATGACAAATACAACACACACAACTAAAACACACTAAAACAACTAATACAACAAAGAGCAATAATACAATACATATAACTGATACAACACACACACACACACCACCACCAATACAACACACACAACCAGTGCAACACACACACAACTTATCTAAGTGTAGTACTCTTTAACACATTGTCTGAGTTAGAGTCTCAGTAATAAGTGAAGATAAATTAATAACAATACAAACAAGTAAGAGCACTGAATATTCAATCTCTCCTTCTGTTTTTCTTTCTTTTTTTTCTTTTCTTTTTTTCCCTTTAATGTAACTGAATGTTTGTTTTTCTGAAGGAGAGAAGATAAAATACTTCACCATTGTCTGTGGAAATACTCTAAATGCCCATGAGGAATTCAAGAGAAAACTCCAGAGGAAAATACAATGTCTGTCTGAGGTCCAGTCACTGGGAGAGTGTGATTTCATTCTGGCTTTCTGTCCAGTTGTGTCTCGAGCTGGAACAGACATTGAAGCAGCACTGGGGAAAATTCCTGGTAAATTTTCACACTCTCCCCACACAGATTGAAGGAGTCAGACTTTACATCCAGATGGTACAACTTTATTGAAAACAACCTGTATGGTTAACATGTCCTTATCAGACTCAGCTGTATGTAACATGTAAAACTACACAGAGAGTAAATGAGAGAGTAAATGAGAGCCTTGTACTCTACTATATTAATATTCCCTGTTATCAGGGTTGTCTTAAGAGCCACTGGTATAAGTATGTGGTGAAGATTACAGTGCAATGTGTTCATAACAATCTGTTCAAATATGAAAAGGAATGCTTCTACACTAAATGAAACAACATTTAGCCTTGGAAAAATGTCCTTTACCCCTAACATGCGTTTCTTTATTTTTAACAGATTCTAAACCTGTTATTCTAGTTGTGTTCCATCACACTATTAATCCAGAGGGAATTGTACCAGACAGTAGCAGATGTGTGAACCAGAGAAATGTATTCACTGTTGTTGACTGTCTTTTCCACGAGGACAACAATTTACTGACATGTCAAAAGAACAGTGACGCTGTCCGTCACTGTGTGCAACAGGTTTGGAAAATAAAATCAAAATTCCTCATTTGTAGGTGTACGTCACAGACGGAAAGCTAAAATAAGCTAAATTATGATCTGAACTGAGTTGAACTGAAATGATTTGAAATGATTTTAGTAAATTCATGGCTCTTTTACTACAACACTTTGAAGCCTGACTGAGAAATGTTCCTTGCAGTTGTGTGAAAAAATCCGCAGTCTTAAGATGGAGGATAAGAAAGAAAAGGATGTGAGAGTTTCTGAGAACTCGACAACTTCAGAAACGTAAGTAAAAAAAAAAAAAAAATGCAGTGCTAGCATTACAGTCTAGAAACTTTTTCACTGGGGAAACAAGCTGTCAGTACCTTACCACTGCCTTGTATTCTTAATTACAAATTAATTTCAAACTTCAGAAATCAAAGAGAGTGGAATCTAATCATTTTACAAAGGTGTGACCAAGACAATTACTGGCTAGTGTGTTTTATATTTAAGTGTGTTATATATTTAAGATAAGGCAAAATATTTTGTGAAATTGAATCCAAAAGCCCAGAAGATCTTGGAATACAAAAAACATACAAAATCCAAAGGGCTCAAAAGATCTCAAAATACCAAAACATTCTCAAAAAAAAAATCAAAATAGAAGATGAGCAGATGAATTAAAAAAAAAACAAAAAAAAACAAAAAACAAAAGGCAAACGACAGTACTTTTTGGAGAAAAACTCCCAAGGAAAAAACAAAGTTCAAGATCACACAGTATCCCAAAAATGCAAACTTGAGAGAACACAGCAGAGGACTTGGCTAGAGTAACATGTGGAGAACATCAAAGATCTAGCAAAGAACAAGACAGGATACAGGGTTTAGATACACACAGACAGTGATCCAATAAAGGCACATTCGGAATTCGGAATGAAACACAAGTGAGGTAGTTAACAAGAGGGTAGGTTAATCAAAAAGCACACACACACACACACACACACACACACACACACATAAAAAAAAAAAAAAAAAAAAAAAAAAACGGCCACCAGAAGCCAACAAAGTCCCAAAACCATGACTAGTGGGTATCCCAAGGAGCAAAGGTCCTAAAAAGAACGTAAACTATCCGAGTTGAAGATACCATTCAGACTATGGTATCTTCAAAGTATGTGTCTCCTGGGGTTAGGATGTCTTCCCCTGAAGACTCTGTCTGACTGGTGAATGTTGTTAACTCAGTGGCTGAATTTTTACTTACAAGCAGCTGGTCGGTGTGGTGCCACCACATAACTTCCTCCCCTGTGTGACTTAGTCTGATACAAAACCCACAGCAGCACTGACTCCTGACTGTTATTCCAGAACCCAGGGCACACTGCAGGATCCAGAGATGCTTTCAGGAGCAACAGACAGTGTGGGAAAGCAACTGGGCAACCTGAAATCCTCGGAGAAGATGCAGGACATTGTTCCATACAGTGAGTTTACCTAGCAGATAATTAGACAAAAAAGAAAAAAATCAGAAGATTTAATGAGTCGTTCAGTAATGCGTTTTGCTCATGTATTTATTATTACTTTCTTACAATTTTCATGAGGTACTAGTCTGAATATAGGATAAATACTCAGAAAGATTGGATTTCAGGCAGTTAAAACTGTGAAATACTGGAGAGAGAAGGGAGGGGGGACTGACTGAAAGGAGACTGTCACTTAACCGGGAGAAACCATTGCCACAGTTCTTGTGTTTTTCCTTTTTTTAAAAAAAAAAAAGTTTCATTTTGATATTCTCGTGAATAAAAGACAGGAATTTATGTGGCAGCATGAAAGACAAAGATCAAAACACAGGACAAATGTGAGGAAAGCAGACCTTACTGCAAGGATTCAAAACAGAAACACCACACAGCTCATCTTAAAATAAAGTCATATACAGTAACTGGAATACATATCATTTTAGACACAAATGCGAATTGTTACTGAACAGAGTGGATTTAATCCAAGAGTGTAACCAGATGGAACAATGGAACAAGAAGAGAATCTCAGTGTGCTAGGCAAGATTAAACCAACTCTTTGTACACAAATAATACAACACAAATAAACTAATAAAGCACACACAGTTAAAACAACACACACACACCTAATACAATAAATACACAACTAATATGACAGGCCCACAACTAATACAACACATACATGACAAATACAACACACAGTCTCTACACCACTCACGCAACTAATACAAAACACAACAAATACAACACACAAAGCTAAAAAATAAAACACTCAAATAACTAATACAATGCAGAGCTATAATACAGCACATAAAACTAATACCACACACAACTTATCTAAGTGTAGTGCTCTTTAACACATTGTCTGAGTGAGAATTTCAGTAATCAGTGAAGATAAATTAATAACAATACAAACATGTAAACATACTGAATATTTAATCTCTCCCTCTGATTTTTTAGTACCGGTATAACTGATTGATTATTTTTCTGAAGCAAGTGAGTCCACAGGACAATAATATAACTGAATGTTTATTTTTCAGAAGGAGATAAGCTAAAATACTGCACCGTTGTCTGTGGAGAAACTCTAAATGCCCACGAGAAATTCAAGAGACAGCTCCAGGAGAAAATACAGTGTTTGTCTGAAGTCTCTTCACCAGAAGAGTGTGATTTCATTCTGGCTTTTTGTCCAGTTGAGTCTCAGCATGGAACAGACATTGAAGCAGCACTAGAGAAAATTCCTGGTAAATTTTCACACTCTCCCCACACAGTTTGAAGGAGTCAGATTTTACATCCAGATGGTACATCCTTATTGAAGACAAATAACCTGTATGGTTAACATGTCCTTATCAGACTCAGCTGTATGTAACATGTAAAACTACACAGAGAGTAAATGAGAGCTTTGTACTCTGCTATATTAATATTCTCTGTTATCAGGGTTGTCTTAAGAGCCACTGGTACAGTGCTATGTGTTCATATGTGTTCATAACAATGTGTTCAAATATGAAAAGGAATGCTTCCACACTAAATGAAACAACATTTAGCCTTGGAAAATTTTCCTTTAACTCTAAAATGAGTTTCTTTATTTTTAACAGATAATAAACCTGTTATTCTAGTGGTGCTTCACCACACTATTAATCCAGAGGCAGTTGTACCAGACAGTAGCAGATGTGTGAACCAGAGAAATGTATTCACTGTTGTTGACTATTTTTACAATGCGGACAATGGCTTACCGACATGTGAAAACAACAGTGAAGCTCTCCATCACTGTGTGCAACAGGTTTGGAAAATAAAATCAAAATTCTTCATTTGTAGGTGTACGTCACACACTGAAGGCTAAAATAAGCAAAATTTTGGTTTGAACTGAGTTGAACTGAAATTAATTAAACTGATTTCCGTTAATGTATGGTTCTTTTGATACAACACTTTGAACCCTGACTGAGAAATGTTCCTTGCAGTTGTGTGAAAAATTCTCCAGTCTTAAGTTGGAGGATAAGAAAGAGAAGGATGTGAGAGTTTCTGAGAACCCAGCACCTACAGAAACGTGAGTAAAAAAAAAATGCAGCGCTAGCATTACAGTCTAGAAACTTTTTCACTGGGAAAACAAGCTGTCAGTACCTTACCTTGTATTCTTAGTCACAGATTAATTTCAAACTTCATTAACTTCACAAAGATTATGGAATCAAATCCTTTTTCAAAGATATTACACAGTGTGTTAATGGCTAAATGAATTTGCTCTCCATGCTAATATTAGTGTGTTGTATGTTTAAGAGAAGGAAAGTTATCTGATAACATACTGTCTCAGTAGCATGATTACAAAATGACAAAGAGCAATGGGACAGTTTGCCTTTTTATATCTGGATCTACAGCATCTTTTGATTGGCTACAGTGCTTTGGGAATAGGAAAAAAAGGGGGTGGGTGTGGAGGGGGCACACACAACTGACATACAGCAAATTATCAGTTTTATACGTTATACAAAGCTTAGATTGACATACAAAAGTAATTAATTCATACAGGAATGCCAGACACACGACATTTGAATATCTGGTCTTTTTGGAGGAGGTCAGTGCTGCCATTAATACCTTTTTTTGCTGTAAACTGAGCTTTATGTGAAAGTCATCTGCTAAGAGAAGTAAACCTGGGCATAAATGGATATCGGCCATTAAAAATTTAGAAAGTACTTTTACTACAGAATTTCAGAACTTCACGATGGGTGGACATTGTATTCTTAATATGTACTGCAGAGATCAAGGAGCTCTGTCTGACTGCTTGAGCTAAGAGCTCCAGTGATAAAGCAAACAAAACTGGGCATAAAGGGCTATCAACCATTAAAAATTTAGAAAGTACTTTAACTACATAATTACAGAACCTCATGATGGGTGGACATTCCCAAAACTTATGCATGCCATCTCCAACGGAGCCTGCACTGCATTTATTACAAATTTTGTCATTGGACAGTTTCATCAAGTAGCTTTGTATGGTGTTATGTAGACCCTGTGAGCAAACCTAAAGAGTATTAACTGATGAGCAAGACTTTTTGATGAGATGAAAATATTATTCCAAATAGTCTCCCAGTGGAGTTCAACACCAAGTGCTCCAAGCTCCCAGTACCAGACTGAAAAAGAACCTATGACAGGATCTTTAAGTGTAGTAAATAAATTGTACAAATAATAAAGCAAACCCCAGGTTGATGTAAATTTCTGTAGATGTTCAAATAGGGGTTAATTATCTGTTTGGGTATCCCAGGGAACCCCATACACCCTAAGTGCACAACGTAATCTAAGGTATAAGAAATAGGATGTACCAGGGAGAGAGGGAGTTGCAAAGGTCCAGAAAATAGCGTAAGCCATCCGAGTTGAAGATATCATTCAGAGTATGGACATTTTTACTTGACCAAGAGGGAAAAACAAAAGGTTTAGAGCCTGTTAAGAGATGGTTGTTTGCCAGGTAGGAGAGGATCTATGAAATTTGCAGTTATAACCAAGGACCTTGGAGGACTGTTTTCATACTTCAAGATAGCAAATTATGGTGGGTCCCAATTGAAGTAATGAACTTCATTGTGTAATCCCTTGAATGGTAGATCCCGTGGTCTAAGAGGATAAACCACTCTCTGTTCAATGGATCGCCAAGAGATTTTAGAAAAATGTTCAAACCATGTCTTTTAAAATCTTAATTGGAAAGCCCAAAATAAGGCTTAAAATTGGGAAGAGCTAGACCACTCGAAAGTTTGGGATGCTGTTGTCAGGCAAATGTTGGATCTTTTATTGTCAATAACCTTAAAAAACTGTGGTGGAGGAGTCAGTGGTATAGCGGAAAACAAAAAATTAACCTGAGGGAGAATATTCATTTTCAATACTGAAGTCCTACCATAGAGAGAAATCTGTAAAGGAGATCATCTGTCCAGGTAATTTTTAATCTTTTGTAGCATTACATTAAAGACCCAAATCTTTCAAATAAAGCATTGAAAGGAAAAGAATAATATTATCAGCGTATAGTGATACATGGTGTGTGGTATTCTTAATATGTATGGGAGAGATCAGAGAGCCCTGTCTGACTACTTGAGCTAAGGGCTCCAGTGATAAAGCAAACAAAACTGGAGAAAGGGAGCAACTTTGTCTTGTAGCCCTCTCAAGACAAAACTGTGAAGAAACTGTGTGACCTGTGGAGACACATGCTGTAGTGTTAGTGCAAAGAGTTTGAATCATATGGATTAATGAGACTCTTAAGCACAGCCCACAGGTAGCGCCATTCCAGTCTATCAAAGGCCTTCATAGCATCTAGACCAGGGTCCAAAATTAGCACCTGCCATTTTTTTTTGGGCAGCACGGTGGCCCAGTGGGTAGCGCCGTCACCTCACAGCAAGAAGATTTCGGGTTCGGTTCCCGGCCGGGTGGCCAGGGTCCTTTCTGTGTGGAGTTTGCATGTTCTCCTTGTGTCTGCATGGGTTTCCTCCAGGAGCTCCAGTTTCCTCCCGCAGTCCAAAGACATGCAGGTTAGGTGAATTGGAGACACTAAATTGCCCTTAGGTGTGAGTGTGTGTGTCTGCCCTGTGATGGACTGGCGACCTAACCAGGGTCTATGAGCGCTGGGATAGGCTCCAGCCCCCCCCGCGACCCTAATCAGGATAAGCGTCTTAGATAATGAGTAAACAAGTTTTTACCCCACAGCTGTTCACAACTGAAGAGGCGAATGTACATTTTTTAGTGCGCATAACACAGCTGATGGAAATGCGCACAGACATTTCCTTAGACAAATTTTCATGAATGTGCTTGGGTGAAAAACCAGCTGCTATGTCCTGTTGAAGGGTTACAATTGCTAGAAGTCAAAATCAAACTTGTTAATTGGCTAATACAGATGTCAGTCAAACCCATGAAGCACTGGGCTATACAAATAAAAAATTAGAACTCATTTTCTTTACTTCAAGAATGTTTGTGATGATATTTTAGTTATATTATTAAAGAATTTGACAAACAATAACATATTATTTTTTCAGTGTTCAATCAAGTAATTCCATCCAAATTTGGTGGGCCTGTGCATGTTTTGGGCAGACCAAGGCCAATCAGGCCTCTCCGTTGGCTACGTGCCTGAGCATATCTTATGCAGTTCTGTGGCCGGTTGAAAAGTACATTGGGCAGTAAATTTTTTCAGTTAACCAGCCTTTGGCAGACAGTCCAAAAAGTTAACTCTGGACGTGAGTTTTTATTATTTTTGCTGGCATCAATTCTATACAAAAGGCACCTGCCATTGTCTAGGGCCGAAAGCCCCTGATGAAGCCAGTCTGGTCCTCATGCGTCGAGTCTGAAAGACATGTGTCCAATCTGTCAGAAAGAGCTTTTGCATTTATCTTAATATCAGAATTTAACAATGATAAAGGGCTGTAGCTCCCACAATGCAGGGCTGACTTTAAGATTAAGTTGACACAATACGTAACATCTCCTCCTTCCTTATTTAGTAGAACACCCTTTTTTTTATAATTGCGACACCAGACAATTAATCTTGATAATGGCACCTCAAGAAAAAGACTAAATGTGCAGGCAAAGTATAGGCTATAGGTTCAAATGGTCTTGTGCCTGATGTTCATGAAGGGGATATTGACAGGTACTGCAATTAATGCGGGATTGTGGAACCACTGGACCTGTAGCACTGGCCCTGTCCTGGAGGACTGCCAGTAGAGTTTCTGGGTAGAGCATGACCTCTGATGTGTCCCCTGGGTTCAGGATGTCTTCATCTGGAGACTCTGTCTGACTGGTGAATGTTGTTAACTCAGTGTCTGAATCTTTACTTGCAAGCAGCTGGTCTGTGTGGTGCCGCCACATGTCTTCCTCCCCTGTGTGTACTTAGTCTGATACAACACCCACAGCAGCACTGACTCCTGACTGTTATTCCAGAACCCAGCGCACACTACCAGATCCAGAGATCTTCAGGAGAACTTCAGGAGCAAAGATCAGGGTGAACAAAGCACCAGGGCAACGTGAAGTTCAGAGTCTGGGAGAAGATGCAGGACATTGTTCAATACAGTGAGTTTATGTATGAGATAATTAGGCAAAAAAAAAAAAAATCCCAGAAGATTTGATTTTGATGAGTCATTTGATAATACATTTTCCTTTTCTTATTATTATCACTTTCTTACAGTTTTCATGAGGTTCTGGTCTGAATATAGGATAAGAAAGACTTATTGGAGTTAATTTGAGCAAGATAAAATTGTGCAATATTGGAGAGAGGGAGAGAGAGAGTTGAAGGAGAGTGTCATGTGACTGGAAGAAACCACTGTCACATTTCTTGTCTTTTTCCTTTTTTTTAAATGTTTGCTTTTGAGATTTTAAGGAATAAAGGACAGGAATTTATGTGGCAGTGTGGAATACAACACAGAGATCAAAGCGCAGGACAAATGTGAGGAAACCAGAAATTACTAGAAATTAAGTGATTAAAACACAAACACCACACAGCTCATCTTAAAACAAAATCATGCACATCGCATGAAATACATATCATTATAGACACAAATGTCACTTATGACTGAACAAAGTGGATTTTATCCAGGAATGTAACAGAGTGGAACAAGAGGAGAGTCTCAAAGTGTTAGACAAGATTAAACCCAGCACTCAATACACAACTAATACAACACACGCAAACTGATACAACACTCACAGTTAAAACAACATATATAACTGATACAACACACTCACATACATACACAAACACACACACACACATGCACGACTAATGCAATAAATATAACAAAGAACAATAATACAACACACTCACACAACCAATACCACACACACAACTGAAATAACACACACACTCAGCCAATAAAACACACACACAACTTTTCTAAGTGTAGTACTCTATAACTGTAACGAGATCACCAGGTAGCCGGACGCAAGTGCAGAGTGGGATGAAATTTTAATGAAAAAAACAAGCGAGTACACGAATTCCAAACAAGACAGAAGACAAACGGGTAACAACACAGAATAGTACTGACGGTATCCAAAACAGATTCTAGTCACTCAGAATACACATATGGTGCGTGTAGACTTCGCAAAGAAAGAGTGAAACAGAGAGCTTAAATAAAGAGGGGGAAATCAGGGAAAACAAAAGTGAAAACAGGTGTAGGTGATGAAGGGACAAGCCGATGATTAGTAAACCGGCGACGCCGATCGCTGAATGGCTGGAGTCAGTGCGGGAGGAGACGAGGTCGTTACAATAACATGTTGTCTGAACACTGTGAATCTCAGTAATCAGTGAAGATAAATTAATAACAATATAAAGATGTAAACACACTGAATGTAAAATCTTTCCTTCTGTTTTTCTTTTCTTCAAAGTAACTGAATGTTCGCTTTTCTGAAGGGAGTGAGTCGACAAGAGCATAATATAACTGAATGTTTATTTTTCCAAAAGAGAGAAGTTAAACTACTGCACTATTGTCTGTGGAAATACTCTAAATGCCCATGAGGAATTCAAGAGACAACTCCAGAGGGAAATACAATGTCTGCCTGAAGTCCAGTCACTGGAAGAGTGTGATTTCATTCTGGCTTTCTGTCCAGTTGTGTCTCGGCCTGGAACAGACATTGAAGCAGCACTGGGGAAAATTCCTGGTAAATTTTCACACTCTCCCCACATAGATTGAAGGAGAAAGATTTAACATCTAGATGGTACATCCTTACTGAAAACGAATAACATGTATGGTTAACATGTCCTCATCAGACTCAGCTGTATGTAACATGTAAAACTACACAGAGAGTAAATGAGAGCCTTGTTCTCTACTATATTAATATTCTCTGTTATCAGGGTTGTCTTAATAGCCACTGTTACAGTGCAGTGTGTTCATAACAATGTGTTCAAATATGAAAAGGAATGCTTTTACACTCAATGAAACAACATTTAGCCTTGGAAAATTTCCTTTACCTCTAACATGAGTTTCTTTCTTTTTAACAGACAATAAACCTGTTATTCTAGTGGTGCTCCACCACACTATTAATCCAGAGGCAATTGTACCAGACAGTAGAAGATGTATGGAAAAGAGAAATGTATTCACTGTTGTTGACTGTCTTTTCCATGAGGACCACGGCTTACTGACATGTCAAAAGAACAGTGACGCTCTCCATCACTGTGTGCAACAGGTTTGGAAAATAAAATCAAAATTCTTCATTTGTAGGTGTATGTCACAGACTGAAAGCTAAAATAAGCTAAATTATGATTTGAACTGAGTTGAACTGAAATGAATTGAACTGATTTCAGTCAATTCATGGCTCCTTTACTACAATACTTTGAAGCCTGACTGAGAAATGTTCCTTGCAGTTGTGTGAAAAATTCCCCAATCTTAAGATGACGGATAAGAAAGAGAAGAATGTGAGAGTTTCTGAGAACTCCACAGCTACAGAAACGTAAGTACAAGAAAAAAAAAATGCAGTGCTAGCATTACAGTCTAGAAACTTTTTGACAGGGAAAACAAGCTGTCAGTACCTTACCCATACCTCGTATTCTTAATCACAGATTAATCTCAAACTTCACAAAGACTATGGAATCTAACCCTTTTACAAAGCTGTTACACAGATAATTAATGGCTAAATGGATGTGCTCTTCATACTAATGTTAATGTTTAAGATAAGGAAAGCTATCTGATTGCATACAGGCTCAGTAGCATCAATACAGAATGACAAAGAGCAATGGGACAGTTTGCCTTTATATATCTGGATCTACAGCATTTTTTGATTGGCTACAGTAAATTGGAAATGTACACAAGATTTCCAAATGATTTTTTATTGATTCATTTTTGCACAAAGACAAGCAAACAAGGGAGGTTTTGGGAACGAAAAGGGAAAAAAAAACAAAGGGGGGGGGGGCACATACAGCTAGCATACAGTATGTTATCAGTTTCACACATTACTCATAGCTTAAATTGACATACAAAAGTAATTAATTTATTAAGTCTTTAAGAAGAGCTATAGCCGACCAGTTATTTATTCTTTGAGACATTGCCTTATGAACACTGACTGTAGCTCCAAGATTGAAATATCTAGGAGCTAGGAATGCCAGACAGAAGACAAGTGAATATTTGGTTCAAACCAACATTTCAAAATGGTCTTTTTGGAGGCAGTCAATGCTGCCATGACAACTTTTTCTGCTATAAACTGAGCATTATATCAGTCATCTGCTAGTAAAAGTAAACCTGGGCATAAATGGATATCAACTATTAAGTACTTTTACTACAAAATTCCAGAACCTCATGAAGGGTGGACATTCCCAAAACATATGAATATCATCTCCAATGGAGCCTGTACTAAATTTATTACAAATTTTGTTATTAGACAGTTTCATCAAGTAGCTTTGCATGGTGTTATTTAGACCCTGTGAGCAAACCTAAAGTTTATTAACTGATGCACCAGACTAGACTTTTTGATGAGATGAAAATATTATTCCAAATAGTCTCCCAGTCAAGTCTAGCACCAAGTGCACCAAGCTCCCTGCACCAGACTGAACCTAAATGAATTGTACAAATAGAAAAACAAACCCTGGGTCAATGTAAATTCCTGTAGATGTTCAAATAAGGGACGATTATCTGGGTGGGTATCTCAGGGAACACCATACGCCCCGAATGCAGAGCATAACCTAAGGTATAAGAAATAGGATGCACCGGTGACAGAGAGGGAGTTACAAAGGTCCAGAAAATAGCGTAAACCATCCGAGCTGAAGATATCATTCAGTGTCTAAAAGTATTGTTTCCAATCTGTCAGAAAGAGCTTTTCCATTTATCTTAATGTTAGAATTTAACAATGATAAAGGTCTGTAGCTCCCACAATCCAAAAGATCCTTCCCAGTCTTTAACAGTAATGAAATCAGTACTGCCCTTTGATCTCTATGAAAGCAACCAACACCAAGTGAGTACTGAATAGAATTAAGCAACAAATGTCCAACCAGGTCCCAGATTTCTAGAAGTAGCTCTGTTGGTAGCCCATCTGTTAGATTTTGGGTGATTATCTAACTTAATACAAGAGGAGCCAGGGACTTAAACTGCAGGTGACTTCTCCATTTACTGAGACCTCAACTCAATCAGTTAGACAGGAAAAACAGCGTGATGAGGTGCCCACGTATAGTAGCCCAACAGGGCTGAGTTTAAGATTAAGGTGACACAATACATAACATCTAATTCCTCTTTATTTAACAGAGCACCCCTTTTTTGTACAATTCCAACACCAGACAACTAATCTTGATAATGGCACCTCCAGAAAAAGACTAAATGTGCTGCAATTAATGGGGGATTGTGGAACCACTGGACCTGTAGCACTGGCCCTGTCCTGATGGACTGCCAGTAGAGTTTTCGGGTAGGGCATGACCTCTGATGTATCCCCTGGGTTCAGGTTGTCTTCCCCTGGAGACTCTGTCTGACTGGTGAATGTTGTTAACTCAGTGGCTGAATCTTTACTTGCAAGCAGCTGGTCTGTGTGGTGCCGCCACATATCTTCCTCCCCTGTGTGACTTAGTCTGATACAACACCCACAGCAGCACTGACTCCTGACTGTTATTCCAGAACCCAGCACACACAGCAGGGGTCAAAGATGGTTTCAGGAGAAAGTAACAGTGTGGGAGAGTACCTGGGCAACCTGACGTCCGGAGTATGGGGGAGGATGCAGAACTTTGTTCAAAACCGTGAGTTGATGTAAAAGATAATTGGACAAAAAGGTAAAAATTAGAAGATTTAATGTGTCCTTTAGTAAGACTGAGAGAGACTGAGAGGAGATTGTCATGTGACTGGGAGAAACCTCTATCACATTTCTTGTGTTTTTACTTTTTTTTTTAAAAAAAACCACACATTTCATTTTGTGATTCTCATGAGTAAAAGACAGTAATTTATGTGGCAGCTTGAAAGACAAAGATCAAAACACAGGACAAATGTGAGGAAATCAGACATTACTGCAGTTGTTTAAAACACAAACGCCACACAGCCCATCTTAAAATAGAGGCACATACAGTAACTGAAATACAATGACACAAATGTCCATTATGACTGAACAGAGTGGATTTAATCCAAGAGTGTAACAGATTGGAATAAGAGGAGAATCTCAGAGTGTTAGACCAGATTAAACACACACTGATACAACACTCACAGTTAAAACAACACACACACCTAATGCAACAAATACACTTCTAATACAACAAACTCACAACTAATGCAACATATTCATGTCAAATACAACAGACAGTTTCTACACCATCCACGTAAGTAATACAACACACACTTACAGATACACATACACACACACACACACACATACACGCACACAGACAAATAAAGCACACACACACAACTTATCTAAGTGTAGTATTCTTTAACACATTGTCTAAAAACTGCGAGTCTCAGTAATCAGTTAAGATGAATTAATAATGATGTAATCATGTAAACAAACTGAATATACAAGCTCCCCTCTCTTTTTTCTTTTCTTTTCTTTTTCTTTAAATAACTGAATGTTTAAATTTCTGCAGGTACTAAGTCTACAGGAGAGAAGGTCAAATACTTCACCATTGTCTGTGGAAAAACTCTAAATGCCCATGAGGAATTCGAGAGAAAACTCCAGAGGGAAACACAATGTCTGTCTGAGGCCCAGTCACTGGAAGAGTGTGATTTCATTCTGGCTTTCTGTCCAGTTGTTTCTTCGGCTAGAAAAGCCATTGAGGCAGCACTGGGGAAAATTCCTGGTAAATTTTCACACCTTCCCTACAGAGATTGATGGACTCAGATTTTATATCCAGATGGGACATCCTTATTGAAAACAAATAACCTGTATGGTTAACATGTCCTTATGACACTAGGCTGTATGTAACATGTAAAACTACACAGAGAGTAGATGAGAGAGTAAATGAGAGCCTTGTACTTTGTTGTATTAATATTCCCTGTTATCATGGTTGTCTTAAGAGCCACTGCTACAGTGCTATGTGTTCAAATGTACTCAAATATGAAAAGGAATGCTTCTACACTAAACAAAACAACATTTAGCCTTGGAAAATTTCCTTTACCTCTAACATGAATTTCTTTCTTTTTAACAGACAATAAACCTGTTATTCTAGTGGTGCTCCACCACACTATTAATCCAGAGGCAACCGTACCAGACAGTAGCAGATGTGTGGAAAAGAGAAATGTATTCACTGTTGTTGACTGTCTTTTCCATGAGGACCACGGCTTACTGACATGTCAAAAGAACAGTGACGCTCTCCATCACTGTGTGCAACAGGTTTGGAAAATAAAATCAAAATTCTTCATTTGTAGGTGTATGTCACAGACTGAAAGCTAAAATAAGCTAAATTATGAATTGAACCGAGTTGGACTGAAATCATTTGAACTGATTTCAATAAATTCATGATTCTTTTGATACAACACTTTGAAGCCTGACTGAGAAATGTTCCTTGCAGTTGTGTGAAAAAATCCGCAGTCTTAAAATGGAGGATAAGAGAGAGAAGAATGTGAGAGTTTCTGAGAACTCCACAGCTACAGAAACGTAAGTACAAGAAAAAAATTTAAAAAAATGCAGTGCTAGCATTACAGTCTAGAAACTTTTTGACAAGGAAAACAAGCTGTCAGTACCTTACCCCTATCTTGTATTCAGACTTCACAAACTTAACAAAGATTATGGAATTCAATCCTTTTTCAAAAATATTACACAGATAGCTAATGGCTAAATGGATTTACTCTCCATGCTAATATTAGTGTGCTGTATGTTTAAGAGAAGGAAAGTTATCTGATAACATACAGGCTCAGTAGCATTATTACAAAATGACAAAGAGCAATGGGACAGTTTGCCTTTTTATATCTGGATCTACAGCATTTTTTGATTGACTACAGTAAATTGGAAAAGTACACAAGATATACAACTCTGACTCTGTTAACCATTTAAGTCTCTCATGAAAGCTTTGAGGTAGTTAGATGATGTACATTGATTGGAAGTAGGCACAGTAATACTAGATCTGTCCAGGGCATCAACTGTTAAATTAACACCTGTGCCTAAAATTATTGGAATATTACCTGTATTGAACTAAAATTATTTGGACTGATTTCAGTCAATTCATGGTTCTTTGACTATAACACTTTGAAGCCTGACTGAGAAATGTTCCTTACAGTTGTGTGAAAAATACCCGAGGCTTCAGATGGGGGTTGAGAAACAAATGAATGTGAGAGTTTCAGAGAACTCGGCAGCTACAGAAACGTAAGTAAAAAAAAATAGAAAAGAAAAGAAAGATAATGCACTGCTAGCATTACAGCCTAGAAACTTTTTCACTGGGAAAACAAGCTGTCAGTGTATTACCCCTGCCTTGTATATATAATTAAAAATTAATTTCAAACGTCACAAATCAAAGACAGTGGAATCTAATCCTTTTATAGAGATGTTACCCAGACAGTTACTGGCAAAATATATTTGTTTATTTGTATTAATCCTTCATTATGTTGTCATTGGATCAGTTCGTTATTTATATTGAGTGATTTGCTGCAGGTTAAACCAAGGACATCAAAATCATCAGAGCTCACAGGCTCTTGTTTTAATCAGTCTGTTTGAGATCTAAGAGTAAGATGAGTCAGTGAAGATCAAAGTTTTAATCAGTCTGTCTGTTAACACTGAGATCCAAGAGTAAGATAAGTAAGCGAAGGACAAAGACAACAGCTCTGTCTCATCCATCTGTATGTGTCCTTTACAGAATCCTCCATCACATTATCTCAACACTGACAGTGGATCCAGGGTGTTCTCTGATTGGACACATTGGACATTGTGTTTGGGCTTGACGTTCACTCTACACACAAAATCTAATTTGAGGCGCTCCCGTGTCTTATCTCTGATGGTGTCTGTTTTGAGTAGGGGTCAACCGATATGCATTTTTAGGGCCAATGTATCGATATCTAATGGCTTAGGGTGGCCAATAACCGACAGTTAGCCGATATTTTCGACCGATATTCATTAGTAATAGTAGTAGTATTCATTAGTTGTATTCAATAGTAAATCTACATAAAGGGAATTATAATGAATTTGTTTGCAAATACTTTCTATGAGAAACAACAGGCAATATACAGATCTAATACCACTTTACTGAGTAAATAATTATTCTTTTACAAACTTAAAAGTAGAGAAAAAATCTGTTTATATAATGTTGAAAAAACCTAAAGTGAAAAAAAAAAAAACACAATTTACAATTTACAATTTAGCATTTAGTAGACGCTTTTAACCAAAGCGACTTACAATCAGTGCATCAGTCAGATTCCTAATACCTCATAAGCAGACATCGCTAAAAAGACTGAGCGTCAATTTACTCCTTCGTATTGCACCCCTGGAATTCTTAGACAGACATTCTTAGACAAACATAGATACAAGACAAGGTTTATGATGGGGCAGAGCCTCTTGTTGCCTGGTAGGCCAGCAACAGTGTCTTGAATTGGATGCGGGCAGGTACCGGAAGCCAGTGGAGCGCAGTAAGCAGTGGAGTGACATGGGAGTGCTTAGGGAGGTTGAAGACCAGGTGTGCAGCGGCTTTCTGCACGAGCTGGAGCGGCCTGATGGCGCAGGTCGGTAAGCCAGCCAGTAGGACGTTGCAGTCGTCCAGGCGGGAGATGACAAGCGCTTGGACCAGGAGCTGGGTTGCCTGTTGGGTGAGGAATGGGCGGATTCTCCTGGTATTGTATAGGGAGAATCTGCAGGACCGAGTGACTGCCGCGATGTGACCGGAGTAGGTCAGCTGGATGTCAAGGGTTACGCCAAGGTTTTTGGCTGCTGTGGTGGGGAACACCACAGATCCCTCGATGGTGATTGCAATGTCAATCGTTGGAGAGTTCTTTGTAGGAAAAAACAGAAGCTCAGTGTTCTCTAAGAAAGTTTAAACTAAGAAAGTAGATAAAGTGTTCAGACATCACATAATACTTCAGTAATCCCAGTTCAGGAGAATCAATTGTAATATGGACAGGTTGAGTGTCCCTAATCCGAAAATCCAAAATGTTCCAAAATCCAAAACTTTTTGAGCACCGACATGACACCACAAGTGGAAAATTAGATTGAGCAAAAGCTCAGCATTAGCTGCTTAAATGTACCCTATTACGAAACATCTGTAACCTGTAACATCTGAAACTCCTTCGCTGCCGACTTGAAATCAGACGTGTCCAGTGTGTCTTTGCAACTTCCAATTCTATTAATAGGCTGTTTTGCTGTCAACACACACATTTACTGTTTAGGAATAGCCTTAGTTATAGCTACGTTTTGGATTACTACTAGAAACTTTGACCGGTAAGTTTTTAATTTATCGTTTTTATATCAATTTTACCAGGCAAATTCCCGTAGCCTAATTACCAGCTAACGGAAGCCCTTTTCTCAGTGTGTATATGCAAAAATTCCAAAATCCAAAATAATCCAAAACTCTGAAACTCTTCTGGTCCCAGACATTTCCGATAAGGGAAACTCAACCTGTATACAAAACAGGTTGACAATTCAATTCCAACCCCAGAAAGAACGGAAACCCAGAAGTATTTACACAGAGCAGGACAAGACTAGACTAACAGAGAACAGGTGGAACTAATGATTCACTAACTAAGAAATCAGGAAATGCTTGTATTAATTTAACAAAATAATTGATGATTTTTTGGGGTCTAAACAGTGGTGGATACAACACCTGCTATGTATTTATGGTTTGTGGGTGGAACATATATAATAAAGGATGAGTAATATGATATATGACATTTGCCTCATGTAATAATTGTATTGTATTATAATAATATGCAATAAGAGGGGGATCACATACACAACTATACACACATACAGTACACACACATACACAGCTATACACATATACAGGACACACACATACATAACCATACACATTATACAGAGCGCACACTCATACACAGTTTGACACACTCACTGAGATTGTATGTCCATACTTCTGTAGTGTCTGTAAAGTCTCTCCTCTGAGGATGTTACCAGTGAAGTGTAGTTTAACAGTGACAGAGCACAGCCACATCTGACAGATGGTGTCTCTGTTTAGAGTCAACTTTCATGGCATTTTTTTTTCATATAAATGATTATTTTAAAATATTCATTTTGAGGAGGGTTTATCATACACTAAATCTCCTATATAAGGTAGGGTGGCCAATGGCTCAGTGGTTAGAGAAACGGCCTTGTGACTGAAAAGTCGCCGGTCCGATTCGCATTACTGGCAGGAAAACATCCACGGCTGAAGTGCCCATGGGCAAGGCACTTAATTCCCAACTGTGTTCAAATGGACACATTCATATTCATCATGCAGAAAGTCTCTAAAACAGGTAACAGTGCATCTCTAGCGACAACTCAGACTTTCCCTAGGGTATCTGACAGAGGATGTGTGAGCACTTTTCAGACAGTGTCTGAAAATTAAGATAACACTTTAAGTATAACTGTAACAACCTCACCTCCTCCCTCGCCATTCCACGCTCAACGTCACCAGTCGACTAATCGCCGGTCTGATCACTCTCCCTGTGCCCTCACTCTAGTTTCCAATTATACACGTCATTATTTATACCCCTCCGTCGGATCAGTCAGTGCGAGGTCTTCACTTCCAAAGTGATTACTGAACGCTACATTCCTTAAGCGAGAGTATCTGGTATTTGTGTTACCCGTAGTTGTACTCCAGTCTTTGTATTCTGGTCTCTATGTCTGATCGTGTACCCTGCCTGTCTCCTGTGCCTCTGTGGCCCTGTGTTTTCATTGATTAAACATCCTGCTTCTCCGCACTTGCGTCCTGCTCTCTGGTGTGTCCCTGACAATAACACTTTGAGTATCAATGAATGCATTCAGGCAAACAAGACACAGAGATAAACAAAAACACACACAGATCAGCTTTGGAACACGTCTCGGTCAACCTGACACATGGCTGTCTCTTTCTTTCTTTCTTTCTTTCTTTCTTTCTTTCTTTCTTTGTGATATCTGGTGCACTCTGTATGTGAATGGTCATCACTGGACATAATCTCCAGCAGAAGAGACATGGCTGATTCCCATTGACTGGGAGAGAGGAAACTGTCATTCATCGACATACTGTTGACATATTTATATATTGTATTTAACTGTGTGTTGGGCTGCTGATGTCTCTGTCCTTCATCTGAGCTCCACCCACTGACACAAAAGGAATTGAAGTCAGTACACACTGGACCACAGAGTCAAACCAGAGGAAGGGAGAGACATTTTTTAACACTGGTGTCTGTGTTGTGTAGTATTATGATGGTAAATACCGGTCAAGGGCCCCAGGAGGGTCATTGACTCCACTGACAGTGAATAATAAACTCCAGAGGATCAGAGTGGAACTGGACTAGGACAGAGGAAAACTCTCATTCTCTGATCCTCTAAATGACAACTCTAATAATAATATATAATAATAACTTTGAGACTCATGGTTTATTCTTTGAATAAATGAAAATTGATTTCCAGGGGATGACTAAATCCTCACAGAAGATGATATATGCTGACGCAGTCTCTGTGAGTTCATCCAGATCAACACAGACATTTTTAAAGAAATACCAGACTGTGCAGCTATAACAGTCCTGGAGACATTGAATAGACTCCTCCGACCAGACCGGACTGGAACTAAACGTCGCTCCGGCTTGTTTCTCTTCAGGACCGGTCAGTCAGAGGGAACCAAATACACAACGTTGTGGTCAGATACACCGAGTGTAGCTCCATGAAGATATTTCTAAGTTCTCTTGACAGATCCATAACAAAAGTCCAGACATTTCGTGAGTCGTGTGGGACAAGTCACATACTGGTAAAAGTTACAGAAGGACTTTCCTGGTTTGCAGTGATTGAAATCACCCATAACAAAGCTTGCTGCGTCCGGCGCAACCCCTTGAAGCTGTTCTGTTTTACCATAGTCCGACTTGCCATGTCAACATTGGCCTCCTGGTGAATATACACAAGCGTAACAAATAACCGTGGGAATTCCTATATAAAAGGGTCGTAGAGATACATACAAGAGTTCAGTGTGAGGTATGCGTAGTGTCTCCCTAACGACCACTGTGTTATGGAAGGGGTGTGTGTGTGTGTGTGTGTGTGTTCAAAGACTCTGCGATTCTCCTCTTATTCCACCCTGATACACTCTAGGATTAAATCCTATATACTTCTGTTCTCTGTATGTTTCCAATCTCATTTTCTCACTGTGACTCATGAGTCAATATTAATACAACATAGAGAAGAAGAAGAGTTGTACTGTCCTGTGTGCTGTGACAATTTCAGGAGTCCTGTTGTCTTGTTTCACAGTCACAGTGTGTATAGTCTGTCTGCAGCAGTTCTTGGAAACAAAGTCTTCCAGCAGCACTTAGATTACAGGAAAATCTCACAAAAAATCAGAAAGGTTTTAATGCATATTTTTTAAAATATTTTTTAAGTGAGATATGAATGCACAAATGTTTTAAAAAGCCTCATTTAAACTATTATAACAGAGAAAACATTTCATCAATTAATATATTTAGTTGGATCCTGTTGGATCCCCGCAAAAATGACTGATACCACGGAGACAATACAAGACGTTATAGAGAATTATTAGTTTCTTAATGTCTGTCCAGGAAACCCACATTCTAATTATGTGTCTTTGCGTATTTATTATGAAAATGTCTCTATAAAATATAAAGCTGTGATACTTCACTGTGGCAGCAAGTGGCAGTACAACATAGCAAAAGGTTCAGAATCTTAGAGACAGGCAGACAGACAGACAGACAGACAGACAGACAGGCAGAGTAGAGCTGTTGGTTCAGAACTTTCCTTTGAAGTCTCATGAAGAAGAGATCATGTTCTCTAGTTTATTATACAATCCTGCTGTTCATAGCATACATTTAAAGTGTTTGTTATAAATACCATATAGTACACATCATATAATACATTTATCATACAGTACCCACATATATAATGAGTTTAGAGATATTTTGCTTGAATCTAATAACATTTCAATATACATCAGACATTTTAACTGATTTGTTGCCTTGGTCTTTTTCTCTGTTGTTTTATTAAATGACAGTTTCTATTTTATCAAAACAGAAATTGTATTCCTCCCTTACCTTGACCCTTGGACTCCATAAGGTAAGGAAACAGCCAATCAGAAGCAGTTTCTAACTAAACTCCACCCTCATCCTCATTCAGGAACTACAGACAGAGGGGACGAGAGTGCAGTCTGTTTAGCTCTTCATAAATCTGACTACAGTTCACTTTTTATACAAGATTTAACACAACAGGTGAGTAATGAATGACTTTATATATTTGGGAAATAAGTGAAATCTGTTATTCAATGTTTTGAAAAGTCTGTAGAGTGAAAGAAAAACAGAATGCTGTGAGTCTGTTTGAAAAAAAGTGAAAGTGAAAGTGAATTTGATTTTGCAGGAGCCATTGCAGCGGAGGAGCTGTCAGGAAATGGCTTCTAAAGCAGCAGTACCACAGGATGATTTCTCCTGTCCTGTGTGCTGTGACATCTGGGATCCTGTTGTACTGTCATGTAATCACAGTGCGTGTAAAGTCTGTCTGCAGCAGTTCTTGAATGAAAAAGGATTTCAGGAGTGTCCTGTCTGCAGGAAAAGATCCTCAAGAGATCAGCCTCCTTATAACCTGTCTCTAAAGAACCTGCGTGAGACTATCGTACAGGAGAGAAGTCAGAGATCTTCAGCAGGGTCTGAGGAGTTCTGCAGTCTGCACAATGAGAAACTGAAACGTTTTTGTCTGGATGATAAACAGCCCGTGTGTGTCAGGTGTCAGGATTCAGAAAAACACAAAAACCACAGTTTTCTTTCAGTTGCTGAAGTAGCACTACTTAACAGGGTAAGATATTTTCTTTGGTCATTTAATTTTTCTAAGACATATTCTCTGGTCATTTTATATTTTAAGAGAAGTTGGTGTTGTTCTTGATAAAACTCTTGACTCTTTATAGTGGCGCCTCCATGATGTGAAATATATTATCATATATGTAATATATTAGTTAGTCCTCATCCTCCTGTATTGGTACTGGGGTCATGTGGGGACTTATGACAATACAGGGAATTAGATGAGACAAAACAGAGACAAAGCAAATTAAAACACACACAGAATAGGTACCCATTCAATCTGTTCTCTAAAGTGTCTGTGGACCCATGACTCAACTCCACCTCCACCTGTGGTGTCTCAAGGAGGAGCAGTAACATAGAAAACCTGTTCACAATCCCTGTGGAAAAATATAGATGTTACCAATACCCTTATGAAGAAACTCAGTCATTAACAAAAGTTCCATATAAATTCATAGATCGATATCACAAATACATTTTAACATTTTAATCCTCAGTGTATAGCAAACTTGACCACACTGACCTTTTGTCAGTCATGTGACATTTCCATACAAAAATCTGGATGAACACACAAGACAATTCCCAGTGTCACCCAGTTTACAGTTATTATTCCCACATTCCCAAATCCGAACAACAGCAACATCAGTGTCAGAGGAGATGTGTTCATCTTAAGAGTTCGAGAAACATATAACACATATAAAACCCTCAATTTACCCATACACACACACGCTAACTTGCACACGCTAACATGCACACGCTGTAAATAATTAGACTGATCACCAGTGCAATACTCCATTTACCAATACCCATACCCCCCCCACACACACACGCACACACACACACACACACACTCACAAACATAGACACACTGTAAGTAATTACACCAATCACTGGTATAATACTCCATGGTGGCTGCTGCCTCAATACAGCCATTCGGAAATTAAATTTAAGAAGGAAATTAAAAGAACACAATTGACAATCCACACACACAAGTTACACATTTTAGAAAAAACTTTTGTGTGCTTATCAATTTATTACAAGAAACATATTCAGCGTATTTCTCATGGAAACCTCAACCTTTCTGTTATATTCCAGGAAGGACTGAAAAATGCTCTAAAGTCCTTACAGGAGAAACTGAAAGTCTTTATAAAGGTTCAACAAGACTGTCATAAATCAGCAGAGCACATTAAGGTGAGAATAATGAGAAATGAGGAATGAATGTGTATTGACAAAATCTAATGACTTAATGCAGAAGGAAGAGATATGTTTAAGAAAATCTCACACAAATCTAAATATTTCTCCTTCCAGATCCAGGCCCAACACACAGAGAGACAGATTAAGGAAGAGTTTGAGAAACTTCACCAGTTTCTACGAGATGAAGAGACAGCCAGGAAATCTGCACTGAGAGAGGAAGAGGAGCAGAAGAGTCAGATGATGAAGGAGAAGATTAAAGAGATCAGTAGAGAGATGTCATCTCTCTCAGACACAATCAGAGCCATAGAAGAGGAGTTAAAAGCTGAAGACATTTGGTTCCTAAAAGTAAGAATCTAAACAGGTCTCACACTTTCTGTCACTGTCTCTGTCTTTTAATCTTTCTTTCTCTCTCTCTCTCTCTCCCTCTCTCTCTCTCTCTCTCTCTCTCTCTCTCTCTCTCTCTCTCTCTCTCTCTCTCTCCCTCTCCATCTCTTATTAATGATAACCATTCAGTTGATACCTGATGATCATGGCCTTAATTAATTTACAATATCTTTTCACAGAACTTGGAGGACACAAAGAAAAGGTGAGTAGCCTGTCTCTTAACTCTCTTCTTTTCTGTGATACAAAATCCACAGCAGCACTGACTCCTGAATGTTATTCCAGAGCCCAGTGCACACTGCAGGATCCAGAGATGCTTTCAGGAGCACTGATCAATGTGGCAAAGCACCTGGGCAACCTGAAGTTCAGAGTGTGGGAGAAGATGCAGGACATTGTTCAAGACAGTGAGTTGACTTAAATGATCACTAGACATATCAGAGGAATTGATGAGTCGTTCAGTAATGTGTTTTCCTCATGTATTTATTATAAATTTCTCACAGTTTTCATCAGGTGCTAGTATGAATGTAAGATAAAAAAGACTCTTAAGAAGTACTGGAGTCAATATGAGGCAGATAAAATTGGGAAATATTGGAGAGAGGGAGAGAGAGAGAGAGAGAGAGAGAGAGAGAGAGAGAGAGAGAGAGAGAGAGAGAGAGACAGGTGACTGGGGGAAACCACTGTCACATTTCTTGTGTTTTTCCCTTTTTTTTTAATATTTCCTTTTAAGATTCTCGTGAATAAAAGACAGGGATTTATGTGGCAGAGTGAAACACAATACACAAAGTAAAACACACGACACGTGAGGATACCAGAAATGACTGAAAACACCACCCAGCTCATCTTAAAATAAAATCATACACAGTAACTGAAATACATATCATTATAGACACAGATGTCACTTATGACTGAACAGAGTGGATTTAATCCAGGAGTGTCACAGAGTGGAACAAGAGGAGAATCTCAGAGTGTTAGACCAGATTAAACCAACTGTCAGTACACAACTAATACAACACAGTTGAAATAGCACACACCGCTAATACAACACACACATACACAACTAATACAACAAACCCACAACTAATACTACAAATACAGCACACAGTCTCTACACAACTCACTCAACTAATACAAACATACTCAACATATTCAATCTCCCCTTCTTCCCTTTTTTTCGCTAATGATTTGCAGACAGACTTCACATCCTGATCAGTTTGGCTAAGAAGGCTTGTGGCACTGAGGGGGTTTATCAGTTTGGCTGAGAAGGCTTGTGGCACTGACGAATTTGATCAGTTTGGCTGAGAATGCCTGTGGTATAACTGAATATAAAAGTATAACTGAATATTTATTTTTTCTGAAGGAGAGAAGTTAAAATTCTTCACCATTGTCTGTGGAAATACTCGAAATGCCCAAGAGGAATTCAGGAGACAACTCCAGAGGGAAATGCAATGTCTGTCTGAGGTCCACTCACTGGAAGAGTGTGATTTCATTCTGGCTTTCTGTCCAGTCGAGTCTCAGGCAGGAACAGACATTGAAGGAGCACTAGAGAAAATTCCTGGTAAATTTTCACACTCTCCCCACAGAGACTGATGGAGTCAGATTTTTATATCCAGATGGGACATCCTTATTGAAAACACATAACCTGTATGGTTAACATGTCCTTATCAGACTCAGCTGTATGTGACATGTAAAACTACACAGAGAGTAAATGAGAGAGTAAATGAGAGCCTTGTACTCTACTATATTAATATTCCCTGTTATCAGGGTTGTTTTAAGGGCCACTGGTATAAGTATGTGGTGAAGATTACAGTGCTATGTGTTCATAAGAATGTGTTCAAATATGAAAAGGAATGCTTCTACACTAAATAAAACAACATTTAGCCTTGGGAAAATTTTCCTTTAACTCTAAAACGAGTTTCTTTATTTTTAACAGATAATAAACCTGCTGTTCTAGTGGTGCTCCACCACACTATTAATCCAGAGGCAACCGTACCAGACAGTAGCAGATGTGTGAACCAGAGAAATGTATTCACTGTTGTTGACTATTTTTACAATGAGGACAACGGCTTACTGACATGTGAAAACAACAGTGAAGCTCTCCATCACTGTGTGCAACAGGTTTGGAAAATAAAATCAGAATTCTTCATTTGTAGGTGTATTTCACAGACGGAAAGCTAAAATAAGCTAAATTATGATCTGAACTGAGTTGAACTAAAATGATTTGAAATGATTTCAGCAAATTCATGGCTCTTTTGATACAATACTTTGAAGCCTGACTGAGAAATGTTCCTTGCAGTTGTATGAAAAATTCCCCAGTCTTAAGATGGAGGATGAGAAAGAGAAGAATGTGAGAGTTCCTGAGAACCCGACAGCTACAGAAACGTGAGTTTGAAAAAATGCAGCGCTAGTGTTACAGTCTAGAAACTTTTTGAGAGGGAAAACAAGCTGTCAATACATTACTCCTACCTTGTATTCTTAATTCCAAATTCATTTCAAACTTCACAAATCAGAAATAATGGAATCTAATCCTTTTACATAGACGTTACCCAGACAGTCACTGGCAAAATGGGTTTGCTCTCCATGCTAATGTTAGTGTGTTGTATGTTTAAGATAAGGAAAGCTATCTGATAACATACAGTCTCAGTAGCATTATTATAGAATGACAAAGAGCAATGGGACAGTTTACCTTTTTACATCTGCACCTACAGCATTTTTTGATTGGCATCAGTAAATTGCGAATGTACACACGAGACACAGCTCAGACTGTGTTAACCCTGTCAGTTGCCTCTTTAATGCTATTTTTAAAGTTTTTTTTTTTACTGATTCAATTTTGAACCAAGGAATACAGCTTCAGAAATTAAAACAAAACAAAACAAACAAACAAACAAACAAAAAAAAAAACAGGAGAGGGGCACATACAACTAACATACAGCAAGTTATCATCTTTACACATTAAACATGGCTTAGATTGACATACAAAAGTTATTAGTTTATTAAATCTTTAACAAAAACTATAGCAGCTGACCCGTTACTGACAGTGTTAATCTTGTCAACAAAATCAATGACGAAAATATTCGTTGACGAAGGGATTTTTAATTTAGTCAACGATGACGACGACTGGACAAAACACTGCACCGCGAGGGTAGAAAAAGTAAATTTGATTTCATTATATTATTGATGAACATATGACAAAATGAAAACATCGTGAGATGTTTATCATATCCTAAAACATTTTAAAAATGACATGGATGATTTAAATAGTCCAATCAAAGACACGCAATTACTGTTGCAAAGGAGCACTAGAAAACGCATGCTCATTAGACAGGCAACTATCATTAAGGAAACATCTGCATTCATTTCTTCCATTTCATCGCCGTATGGTATGGCAGACAATCCACCAGAACTGGAGAGGAAAAGGTCCAATATATGACAGCTCTTTATTATCCCAGTGGTTTTTCTGACCACTCCTGCAGTTTTCACAATGTCGATTCCATTGTAGCGGTAGGTCCGTCCTAATTCTCTGTAGTGTGCTTGTATACAGCTAACTGATTGGTCCACTTGTTTTTTTTAATTGCCGTTTTTAATCGTTTATTTTCCCATTGAAACGGACTGGGGAAAGCTCTAGGTTTCTAGCGCTACGACATGGGATTGCACACAGGGGCAGCTGATCGCTGGATTCAACGGTTGCTCCACAAAGTCAACCTTTCAAAATGGCCTTTTTGGAGGCGGCCAATGCCAACATTAATACCTTTTTCTGCTGTAAACTGAACATTAAATCAGAGTTGTCTGGTAATAACAGTAAACCTAGGCATAAAGGGATAACAACCATTAAAACTTTAGAAAGTACTTTTACTTCAGAATTCCAGAACCTCATGATGAGTGGACATTCCAAAAACACATGCATGTCATCCCCAACAGAGCCTGTACTGCATTTATCAAAAATTTTGTCATTGGACAGTTTCATCAAGTAGCTCTGCATGTTGTTATGTAGACCCTTTGAGCAAACATACAGTGTATTAACTGATGAGCCAGACTTTTTGATGAAATGAAAAAATTATTCCAAATAGTTTCCCAGTCAAGTGTAGCACCAAGTGCACCAAGCTCCCTGCACCAGACTGAAAAAGAACTTATGACAGGATCATTAAGCGTAGTAAATAAATTGTACAAATAAGAAACTAAACCCTGGGTTGATGTAAATTTCTATAGATGCTCAAGCAGGGCAGATGATTATCTAGGTGGGTATCCCAGGGAGCACCATACACCCTGAATGCAGAATGTAACCTAAGGTATGAGAAGTAGGATGTACCTGGGAGAGAGAAGGAGTTGCAAAGGTCCTGAAAACAGTGTAAGCCATCCGAGTTGAAGATATCATTCAGAGTATGGACATTTTTATCTGACCAAGAGCGAAAAACAAAAAGTTTAGAGCCTGTTAAGAGAGGTCTGTTGTGCCAGATAGGAGAGGATCTATGAAATTTGTAAATCTCACACACTGTGAACAGTGAATTTGTTTCTGCATTTAACCCAACTAATCTTGATAATCCCACTTCAAGGCCATAGCTTCAAACGATCTGGTGCACGTCGCTCACGAGTGGAATAACGACAGGTATTGCAATTCATGGGGGATTGTGGAGCCACTGGCCCTGTAGCAATGGGGGGTCAGTGGCCCCATGTCCAGACTCCTGTTGTCCTGGAGGACTGCTGGTATTGTTTCCAGGTAGAGCATGACCTCTGACATGTCCCCTGGGTTCAGGATGTCTTCCCCTGGAGACTGTCTGACTGGTGAATGTTGTTAACTCAGTGTCTGAATCTTTACTTGCAAGCAGCTGGTCGGTGTGGCAAAGTAAACAACTCCATTACTTGAGTAAAAGTATATATACTCCTGGTCAAATACTACTCCAATACAAGTAAAAGTTGTTCAGTTCAATTTTTACTTGAGTTAAAGAACTGGAGTACTTGCTTTTAAAAAATACTTAAGTATTCAAAAGTACATTTTCTTTTTATTGTCATCGCACTGCTGTATTGTTGCAACAATGCATTTACAGAGTCTAATGAAACAACCTACTGAATGCACTGACTTGCTTGTAGAACCTGTAGAATAAAAAGCTTGTGGAATATGCTGCAAAGCCTATAGAAACACAGTTGAACCAAATGCTTTCTCTATAAAAGACAGTGTATAGCTTCAGTTAAAGAGGCACTAGGTTAACTCAGATTGGCCATAAAAGGATAAACATGTCATAATGTTGTAGGCTAGGTTAATTTTACTTCTACTACATAGCATTGTCTGAAATGTGAAACAGCTGGATGACCATCGTCACCGCTTGATTCCCGCCCCACTCGTCTTATTGGGATCAGGTCCTACGTGAATCCGCTGACCTTACAAATATTACTGTGTTTACCTGACAAGATTAAAACACATATTTCCAAAAGGATTTTTGTCAGTAACGATAACTCTGCATTTTCGCTAGCTCACTATTAGTATGCGTCAGCAGTGGATTCACACAGGGCCCTGTGTTATGCCCCAAATGGTTTTCAAGCCAACTGGTTTCCGTACGCATACGGGAAGCAATTAGTTTGTAAACCAGTTGATTTCAAAAATCTAAGACATGGACTTAAGATATGGCCATGGCTGCTCTGGTGAGGAACCTTTATCTTTATCATCTTTATCTTCCATTGTAGTCACCATCAGTAAAACCGCCAAGTTCAGTTGTTAAAAAAAAATGCAGCACACACTTGGCTGACAGCATTGGAGTAGTTTACTGTGACTGGTTTTTCCCCTGTGATGAACACAGTATGGCCTATTGCATTTTAGAAAAGAAAATTTGTCCGCTGACTTCAAAGCTATGCTTTAAAGTAACAAGTAATGAGAACCTTCATAGAAATGTAGTGGAGTAAAAAGTACAATATTTGTATTTCAAATGTAGCGGAGTAAAAGTCATAGGTTCCGAAAAAAATAACACTCAAGTAAAGTACAGATACTCGAAAAATGTACTTAAGTACAGTGCTCAAGTAAATGTACTTCTTTACTGTCCACCCCTGGGCACCGCCACATGTCTTCCTCCCTCGTATGTACTTAGTATGATACAAAACCCACAGCAGCACTGACTCCTGACTGTTATTCCAGAACCCAGGGCACACTGCAGGATCCAGAGATGGCTTCAGGAGCAACAGACAGTGTGGGAAAGCACCTGGGTGACCTGAATTCCTTGGAGAAGATGCAGGACATTGTTCAGTACAGTGAGTTTACCTAGCAGATAATTAGACAAAAAAGAAAAAAATCAGAAGATTTGATGAGTCATTCAGTAATGCGTTTTGCTCATGTATTTATTATTACTTTCTTACAATTTTCACGAGGTACTAGTCTGAATATAGGATAAATAATAGAAGGATTAGAGTTCAGGCAGATAAAACTGTGAAATACTGGAGAGAGAAGGGAGGGGGGACTGACTGAAAGGAGGCTGTCATTTAACTGGGAGAAACCATTGCCACATTTCTTGTGTTTTTCCTTTTTTTAAAAAAAAAAAAGTTTCTTTTTGAGATTCTCGTGTATAAAAGACAGGAATTTATGTGGCAGTGTGAAAGACAAAGGTCAAAACACAGGACAAATGTGAGGAAATCAGACATTACTGCAGTTGTTTAAAACACAAACACCACAAAGCTCATCTTAAAATAAAATCATATACAGTAACTGAAATACATATCATTACAGACACAATTGTGACTTGTTACTGTACAGAGTGGATTTAATCCAAGAGTATAACAGGGTAGAATAAGAGAAGCTGAGAGTGCTAGAAAAGATTAAACTAGCTAATGATCAACACAACTAATACAACACACACAAATTAATACAACACACAAAGTTGAGCAACACACAAACCCAACACAACAATTACACAAATAATACAACATACAGTTTCACCACTACTCATGCAAGTAATACAACAAACGATAAATACAACACACACAACTAAAAAACACAAAAACAACTAATACAACAAAGAGCAATAATACAACACGTAACTAATACCACACACACACACACACACAACCAGTGCAACACACACACACAACTTATCTAAGTGTAGTACTCTTTAACACATTGTCTGAGTGAGAGTCTCAGTAATCAGTGAAGATAAATTAATAACAATACAAACAAGTAAGAGTACTGAATATTCAATCTCTCCCTCAGTTTTTCTTTCTTTCTTTTTTCTTTTTCTTTTTTGTAATGTAACTGAATGTTTGTTTTTCTGAAGGGAGTAAGTCCCCAGGAGCATAATGTAACTGAATGTTTATTTTTTCTGAAGGAGAGAAGATAAAATACTTCAGCATTGTCTGTGGAAATACTCTAAATGCCCATGAGGAATTCAAGAGAAAACTCCAGAGGGAAATACAATGTCTGTCTGAGATCCAGTGTCTGGAAGAGTGTGATTTCATTCTGGCTTTCTGTCCGGTTGTTTCTCGAGCTGGAACAGACATTGAAGCAGCACTAGAGAAAATTCCTGGTAAATTTTCACACTCTCCCCACACAGATTGAAGGAGTCAGATTTTACATTCAGATGGGACATCCTCACTGAAAACAAATAACCTGTATGGTTAACATGTCCTTATCAGACTCAGCTGTATGTAACATGTAAAACTACACAGAGAGTAAATGAGAGAGTAAATGAGAGCCTTGTACTCTGCTATATTAATATTCCCTGTTATCAGGGTTGTCTTAAGAGCCACTGGTATAAGTATGTGGTGAAGATTACAGTGCAATGTGTTCATAACAATGTGTTCAAATATGAAAAGGAATGCTTCTACACTAAATAAAACAACATTTAGCCTTGGTAACATGAGTTTCTTTATTTTTAACAGATAATAAACCTGTTATTCTAGTGGTGCTCCACCACACTTTTAATCCAGAGGCAACCGTACCAGACAGTAGCAGATGTGTGAACCAGAGAAATGTGTTCACTGTTGTTGACTGTCTTTTCCATGAGGACCACGGTTTACTGACATGTCAAAAGAACAGTGACGCTCTCCGTCACTGTGTGCAACAGGTTTGGAAAATAAAATCAAAATTCTCCATTTGTAGGTGTATGTCACAGACTGAAAGTTAAAATAAGCTAAATTATGATCTGAACTGAGTTGAACTGAAATGAATTAAACTGATTTCAGTCAATTCATGGCTCCTTTACTAAAACACTTTGAAGTCTGACTGAGAAATGTTCCTTGCAGTTGTGTGAAAAATTCTGCATTCTTAAGATGGAGGATGAGAAAGAGAAGAATGTGAGAGTTTCTGAGAACTCAGCAGCTTCAGAAATGTAAGTAAAAAAAAAAAAATGCAGTGCTCGCATTACAGCCTAGAAACATTTTCATTGAGAAAAAAAGCTGTCAGTACATTACCCCTGCTTTGTATTCTTCATTATGAAAATAATTTCATACTTCAAAAATCCAAGACTATGGAATCTAATTATTTTACAAAGCTGTTACCCAGACAATTACTGGCAACATGGATTTGCTCTCCATGCTAATGTTAGTGAGTTGTGTGTGTTCCTCCGCTGTGCGTACTTAGTATGATAGAAAACCCACAGCAGACTGCTGATTGTTATTCCAGAGCCCAGGGCACACTGCAGGATCCAGAGGTGGTTTCAGGAACAACATACAGTGTGGGAACGTACTTTGGCAACTGGATGAGGGAGACGATGCAGGGCATCTTTCAACACGGTGAGTTTACGTAAGACATAATTAGACAAAAAAGGAAAAATCAGAGGATTTGATGAGTCTTTCTGTTCTGTCCTCGTTATATGTACTGTATATAACTTGACAGTCAGATAAACGCCTTCCTAACACCAAGACTCTGAAGACAGTCAACTCCTTGTCCACAGGTTTACTGATGTTGCAAAGAAGGGTGAAACTGAAACATACAAAGCGTAATCAACGCTATGCTTGCTTTTAACACGTACGGATATTCACAATGTAAATATACCAATCAAATTTAGCATGAATTAAATCTTCTAATTTTTTAGCGTTAGATGTTGTATGTATTTATTGTAGATTTAACTTCAAATGTAATATATAACATTAGATTTTAACATGTAATCAGTCATCTCTTCGATTATTTATTTGTAACTATTCCCGTATGAACTTCCAGTTGCCTAGGAACGATGCAGTCAGTAGCAATAGCAACTTGTAGCTAACAGATTTCTGGAATCTAACCTCACAAAACGTAACACTGACACAAAAATAAATAAATAAATACATAATGGTCTGCGACCACAGACAACAATTAAACGATCAGTACATACCCACGATGCTACCAAAGGCATGAGACGTATGCAGATATCGCTGGATTATCTCCGATATAATAAAACAACAGCTTTCAGTAACCTGCTCACTAACGTCCTAATTGCTGGTCACGTGACATACCTCCTGTTACTAACGTCTTGTAATTCTTAAAGTGGCCACAACGAAATACAGAAACACATAAAGAATTACTTAAGAAAACAAAGTAATACTTTTGACACATTAACTTAATTGTAACAAAACACTTTCGATAGTTCATTTTGCTCATGTATTTATTATCACTTTATTACAGTTTTCATCAGGCACTGATCTGAATATAGGATAAAAGACTCCTAAGAACGATTGGAGTTCGTATGAGGGCGATAAAACTGTGAAATATTGGAGAAAGAGAGAGCGAGAGAGAGAGAGAGAGAGAGAGAGAGAGAGAGAGAGAGAGAGAGAGAAAGACTGGAAGGAGATTGTCATGTGACTGGGAGAAACCACTCTCACATTTTTTGTGTTTTTCTTGTTTTTTTAAAAAGAAAGTTTCATTTTGAGATTCTCATGAATAAAAGACAGGAATTAATGTGGCAGCGTGAAACACAAAGGTCAAAACACAGGACAAATGTGAGGAAACCAGACAGTACTGCAAGTGTTGAAAATACTAACTCCACCCGGCTCATCTTAAAATAGAGGCACATACAGTAACTGATATGCGTATCATTATAGACACAAATGTCACTTATGACTGTACAGAGTAGATTTAATCCAGGAGTGTAACAGGGTGGAATAAGAGGAGAATCTCAGAGTGTTAGACCAGATTAAACCCAACTCTCATTACACAACTAATACAACACACACAAACTGATACAACACTCACAGTTAAAACAACACACACACCTAATACAATAAATAGATTTCTAATACAACAGACTCACAACTAATGTAACATATTCATGGCAAATACAACAGACAGTTTCTACACCATCCACGCAACTAATACAACAGACAACATATACAACACACACAATTAAATAAACACTCAAACAACTAATACAAAGAAGAGGAATAATATGACACACATAACTAATACAACACACACTCACATACACACACACAACAAATAAAACACACACACACAACTTATCTAAGTGTAGTATTCTTTAACACATTGTCTGAAAACTGTGAATCTCAGTAATCAGTGAAGATAAATTAATAATGATATAAGCATGTAAACATACTGCATGTATAATCTCTCCCTCTATTTTCTTTTCTTTTAAATAACTGAATGTTTAAATTTCTGCAGGGACTAAGTCTACAGGAGAGATGTTAAAATACTGCACCATTGTCTGTGGAAAAACTTTAAATACCCACGAGGAATTCAAGAGACAACTCCAAGAGAAAATACAATGTCTGTCTGAATTCTCTTCACCAGAAGAGTGTGATTTCGTTCTGGCTTTCTGTCCAGTTGTGTCTCGAGCTGGAACAGACATTGAAGCAGCACTGGGGAAAATTCCTGGTAAATTTTCACACTCTCCCCACACAGATTGAAGGAGTCAGATTTTACATCCAGATGGGACATTCTTATTGAAAACAAATAACCTGTATGGTTAACATGTCCTTATCAGACTCAGCTGTACGTAACATGTAAAACTACACAGAGAGTAAATGAGAGCCTTGTACTCTGCTATATTGATATTCCCTGTTATCAGGGTTGTCTTAAGAGCCACTGGTATAAGTATGTGGTGAAAATTACAGTGCAATGTATTCAAATATGAAAAGGAATGCTTTTACACTATATGAAATAACATTTAGCCTCGGGAAACTTTCTTTTAACTTTAACATGAGTTTCTTTATTTTTAACAGATAATAAACCTGTTATTCTAGTGGTGCTCCACCACACTTTTAATCCAGAGGGAATTGTACCAGACAGTAGCAGATGTGTGAACCAGAGAAATATATTCACTGTTGTTGACTGTCTTTTCCATGAGGACAGCGGCTTACTGACATGTGAAAAGAACCGTGACGCTCTCCATCACTGTGTGCAACAGGTTTGGAAAATAAAATCAAAATTCTTCATTTGTAGGCGTATGTCACAGACTGAAAGTTAAAATAAGCTAAATTATGATCTGAACTGGGTTGAACAGAAATTAATTGAATTGATTTCAGTCAATTCATGGTTCTTTTACTACAACACTTTGAAGCCTGACTGAGAAATGTTCCTTGCAGTTGTGTGAAAAATCCCCCAATCTTAAGATGGAGGATGAGAAAGATAAGAATGTGAGAGTTTCTGAGAACTCGACGGCTACAGAAACGTAAGTTGAAAAAAAAAAGAAAAAAGCAGCGCTAGTGTTACAGTCTAGAAACTTTTTGAGAGGGAAAACAAGTTTTCAGTACCTTACCCCTAACTTGTATTGTTAATTACAAATTCACAAGCTTCACAAAGACTATGGAATCTAATCCTTTTTCAAAGATATTACAGAGATGGCTAAATGGATTTGCTCTTCATGCTAATGTTAGTGTGTTGTATGTTTAAGATACCGAAGGCTATGTCAGAGCATACAGGCTCAGTAACATCATTACAAAATGACAAAGGGCAATGGGACAGTTTTCCTTTTTATATCTGAATCCACAGCATCTTTTGATTGGCTACAGTAAATTGCAAATGTACACAAGAGATACAACTCTGACTCTGTTAACCCTGCCAGTTCCCTCTGTTCACAGTGTGTCCACACTGTCTGCAGAACATTATTTGTTACAATTATCTGTTTCCTTATTTTTTATTTTAATGCTACTTTTAAATTACTTTTTATTGATTCAGTTTTGAACAAAATGAACAGCAAGTCTTGATCAGAATTAAGCAACAATAGTCCAACCAAATTCCAGATCTCTAGAAGTAGCTCTGGGGGTATCCCACCCAGTGATTTGTGTCTTTTCATTGAGGCAGCAGTTAATTTCAATTCCTCCACAGTGACTGGGGCATTCTATTGCTTGGCTTGTGCTGTTTAGAGAGATAGGAGGTCCAGGTGATCCATAAATGCATTCATGTCTGTAAGATCATCTGGTGCCTCCGACATGTAAAGTTCAGAATAAAACTAAAACAAAAACTAAACTAAAAACATTGTTAAAAAAAGAGGGATGTGTAAAGACAATGCCAGATGAGTCCCTGACAGCATCTACCGAGGCATGACATTCTGACTGCTTGAGTCGTAACACAAGAAGTCAGTTTGGTCTGTCTGATTGCTCATAATACAGCTGTCTAGTTCTGAGCAATAAAAACTCTGCCCTTACACTGGTGGCATCCTTATGTTCCACCTTTAGGGACTCTAAAGTTTCAGCTTTGACAGTGTCATAGTGATGATTCTTCTGCATTGTTTCTATTTGCTGGATTATTTATTTTCTAGTGAGCTAATTCTTCTTTTTTGAGCTGCAGCTATTATAGAGAAATATAATATACAGCTACCTCTAATTGCACATTTTGAGGATTCCCAAAGAATATGAGGATTTACAATTGAGGGCGTGTTTAACAGGATAAAACCATTCAAATCTTTTCGGATATGTTCTAAAAATGTTTCATCCTGAAGAAGGAAAACATTGAAGCACCATCATTAAAACGAGGTGAAAAGGGATTTAGATGCGATGATTTTGAGAGGACAACGATCAGATATAAACATAGGTAGGATTTCCATAACGAAAACTGGTTTCAGCCGTGAAGAGAAAAGTGCATAGTGCCTTACATTTGGATTCCTAACACGCCAACTGTCCACAACATTTAAGTCCCTCATGAAAGTTTTGAGGTTGTTAGATGATGTACATTGATTGGAAGTACGCACAGTAATACTAGATCTGTTCAGGGCACCTGTGCCTAAAATTATTGGAATATTACCTGAGTTGAACTAAAATTATTTGAACTGATTTCAGTAAATTCATGGTTCTTCGACTACAACACTTTGAAGCCTGACTTAGAAATGTTCCTTGCAGTTGTGTGAAAAATACCCGAGGCTTAGGATGGTGGACGACAAACTGAAGAATGTGAGAGTTTCTGAGAACTCGGCAGCTACAGAAATGTAAGTAAAAAAAAAAAAAAAAAAAGAAAAGGATAAAGAATGCAGTGCTAGCATTACAGCCTAGAAACTGTTTGATTGAGAAAACAAGCTGTCAGTATATTACCCCTGCCTTATATTCTTAGTTACAAATTAATTTCAAACGTCACAAATCAAATACACTGGAATCTAATCCTTTTACAAAGATGTTACCCAGACAGTTACTGGCAAAATTTATTTGTTCTCCATGCTAATATTAATACTTCATTATGTTGTCATTGGATCAGTTCTTTATTTATATTGAGTTATTTGCTGCATGTTAAATCAAGAACATCAGATTGACCAGAGTTCACAGGCTCCTGTTTTAATCAGTCTGTCTGTTAACACTGAGATCCAAGAGTAAAATGAGTCAGTGAAGGTGTAAGTTTTAATCAGTCTGTCTGTTAACACTGAGATTCAAGAGTAAGATAAGTAAGTGAAGGACAAAGACAACAGCTCTGTCTCATCCATCTGTCTGTGTCCTTTACAGAATCCTCCATCACATTATCTCAACACTGACAGTGGATCCAGGGTGTTCTCTGACTGGACACATTGGACATTGTGTTTGAGCTTGACGTTCACTCTACACACAAAATGTAATTTGAGGCGCTCCAGTGTCTTATCTCTGATGGTGTCTGTTTTGAGTAAGGGTCGACCGCATTTTTAGGGCCAATACCAATATCGATATGTAATGACTTAGGGTGGCCAATAACCGATATTCAGCCGATATTTTCGACCGATATTCATTAGTAATAGTAGTATTATTCGTTAGTAGCATTCAATAGTAAATCTACATAAAGGGAATTAGAATGAATTTGTTTGCAAATACCTTCTATGAGAAACAACAGGCAATATACAGATCTAATACCACTTTACTGAGTAAATAATTATTCTTTAACAAACTTAAAAGTAGAAAAAAATCTGCTTATGTAATGTTGAAAAAACCTTTATGTGATGTTGAAAAAACCTTGTTGTAACAAAGGTTAAACTAAAAAAGTAGATAAAATGTTCAGACATCACTTCATAATACTTCAGTAATCCCAGTTCAGGTGAACCAAGTTGTACTATGGACAGGTTGAGTGTCCCTAATCCGAAAATCCAAAATGTTCCAAAATCCAAAACTTTTTGACCGCCGACATGACGCCACAAGTGGAAAATTAGATTGAGCAAAAATCTCAGAATTAGCTGCTAAAATGGACCCTATTACGAAACATCTGTAACCTGTAACATCTGAAACTCCTTCACTGCCAACATGAAATCAGACGTGTCCAGTGTGTCTTTGCAACTTCCAATTCTATTAATAGGCTGTTTTGCTGTCAACACACACATTTACTGTTTAGGAATAGTCTTCGCTATGGCTACGTTTTGGATTACTACTGGAAATTTTGACCGGCAAGTTTTTAATTTGTCGTTTTTTATATAAATTTTGCCAGGCAAAAACTGGTAGCCTTATTACCGGCTAACGGAAACCCTGATCTCAGTGTGTATATGCGAAAATCCCAAAATCCAAAATAATCCAACATTTTAAACACTTCTGGTCCCAGACATTTTGTATAAGGGAAACTCAACTTGTATACAAAACAGGTTGACAATTCAATTCCAACCTCAGAAAGAACAGAAACCCAGAAGTATTTACACAGAGCAGGACAAGACTAGACTAACAGAGATCAGGTGGAACTAATGATTCACTAACTTGGAAATCAGGAAATGCATGTGTTAATTTAATAAAATAGCCATCAAAGGGGGAAAGAGAGAACCAGGGTGTGACAAAATAAGTAAATATGAGATGCAATAAATATGATTATATTTCTGAAAATATGTTGGATGTTTGGTTTCTCCACCCACATTGTTTCAGCTGAATAGGAATCAGATGACAGGATTCAGTTGAAGACTGACAAATCTTTCAATATAATGAACCCAGTTTGAATGTATTATGATTTTCATTTTGACATTGTATATAGTTTTTTTTTTCTCCCTGGACAGTTAGCATTCACTTTTTCTTCATTTAGTCAGCATCCCATTTCATTTGGTTCAATCAATTAATCACTGAATGATCTGTTTCGTCTGGTTTTGTTAATGAAGTCTGATCTAGCCATGACTTTCTGTGGGTCCTGTATAAAGTCTTTACTTTGTTGTCTTACTTAAGAGTACCTTAATTAGCTTAGTTCCACTCCATGGCTGAACCTGTTCCTGAACCAAGTTCCCATTTCGAAGTCAAGTCAATGTTCACTAGAGCTCCAGTCTGTTCCTCTGTTCCAGAATCCGTCTTTGTCAATCTGTTCTCTTCACCTGCTTTTGATCTTGAATACAGACTTTTGGTTTTGTACATGCATCCAGTTTCCAAACTGCCTCCAGGCAAACTGTTAAATTCTTCCTCTTGTGATCTCTGTGTACTCTCCTAAAGACGAATGATGCAGCTGTTCTGAGAACAGCCAGTGTTTGATGAGAGAGAGTTTTAAAACAGTTCAGTTTTTTTTGGGGGGGGGGGGGGGGTCTAAACAGTTATACATTGATACAGCACCTGCTATGTATTTATGGTTTGTGGGTGGAACATATATAATAAAGGATGAGTAATGTAATATATGAAATTTGCCTTGTGTGATAATTGTATTGTATTATAATAATATGTAATAAGAGGGTGATCACATACACAACTATATGCACATACAGTACACACACATACACAGTTATACACATATACAGGACACACACACACACACATACAAAGGACACACACATGCACAACTATACACATACATAGCTATACACATATACAGTGCACACACTCATACACAGTTTGACACACTCACTGAGATTGTATGTCCATACTTCTGTAGTGTCTGTAAAGTCTCTCTTCTGAGGATGTTACCAGTGAAGTGTAGTTTAACAGTCACAGAGCACAGCCACATCTGATAGATGGTGTCTCTGTTTAGAGTCAACTTTTATCACACATTTTTTTTTCATATAAATTATTATTTCAAAATATTCATTATGAGGAAGGTTAATCATACACTAAATCTCCTATATAAGGTAGCTCAAAGTCGGCAGTCCGATTCGCAGGACCGGTAGGAAAACATCCACAGATGAAGTGCCCTTAATTCCCAACTGTGTTCAAATGGACACATTCATATTCATCATGCGGAAAGTCCCTAAAACAAGTAACAGTGCATCTCTAACAACAACTCAGACTTTCCCTAGGGTATCTGACACAGGATGTGTGAGCACTTTTCAGACAGTGTCTGAAAATTAAGATGAAAGATAAGTATAACACTTTGAGTATCAGTGAATGCATTCAGGCAAACAAGACACAGAGATAAACAAAAACACACACAGTTCGGCTTTGGGACACATCTCGTTCAACCCGACACACGGCTGTCTCTTTCTTTCTTTCTTTCTTTCTTTCTTTCTTTCTTTCTTTCTTTCTTTCTTCTCTCATTGTGAAATCTGGTGCATTCTGTATGTGAATGGTCATCACCGGACATAACCTCCAGCAGAAGAGACATGGCTGATTCCCATTGACTGGGAGAGAGGAAACTGTCATTCATCGACACACTGTTGACATATTTATATGTTTAATTTAATTTTGTGTTGGGCTGCTGATGTCTCTGTCCTTTATCTGAGCTCCACCCACTGACAGAGCCTTACTGTAAGAAGTAAAATAAAGAAAGTACATGCTGGACCTTAAGTGTGACCACAGAGTCAAACCAGAGGAAGGGAGAGACATTCTTTAACACTGGTGTCTGTTTTGTGTGGTAACATGATGGAAATACTGGTCCAGGGCCCCAGGAGGGTCATTGACTCCACTGACAGTGAATATAATAATAACTTTGAGACCCATGGATTATTATTATTTGAATAAGTGAAAATTGATTTCCAGGGGATGACTAAATCCTCACAGAAGATGATATATGCTGACGCAGTCTCTGTGAGTTCATCCAGATCAACACAGACATTTTTAAAGAAATACCAGACTGTGCAGCTATAACAGTCCTGGAGATGTTGAACAGACTCCTACGAACAGACCGGACTGGAACTAAACGTCGCTCCGGCTTGTTTCTCTTCAGGACCGGTCTGTTGGAAGGAACCAAATACGCAATGTTGTGGTCAGATACACCGAATGAAGCTCCACGAAGATATTTCTAAGTTCTCTTGACAGATCCATAACAAAGGTCCAGACATTTCGTGAGTCGTGTGGGACAAGTCACATACTGGTAAAAGTTACAGAAGGACTTTCCTGGTTTGCAGTGATTGAAATCACCCATAACAAAGTTGACTGTGTCCGGCGCAACCCCTTGAAGCTGTTCTGTTTTACCATAGTCCGACTTGCCATGTCAACGTCTGGTGAATATACACGAATGTAAGAAATAACCTTGGTATATAAAAGGGCCGTAGAAATACATACAAGAGTTCAGTGTGAGGTATGCGTAGTGTCTCCCTAACGTCCACTGTGTTATGGACAGAGGTGGACAAAGTAAACAACTCCATTACTTGAGTAAAAGTATATATACTCCTGGTCAAATATTACTCCAATACAAGTAAAAGTTGTAATCAGTTCCATTTTTACTTAAGTTAAAGTACTGGAGTACTTGCTTTTAAAAATATTTAAGTATTCAAAAGTACATTTTCTTTTTAATGTCATCGCATTGTTGTATTTTTGCAACGATTTACAGAGCCTAATGACTCTGATACAACCTACTGAATGCACTGACTTGCTTGTAGAACCTGTAGAATAAAAAGCTTGTGGAATATGCTACAAAGCCTATAGAAACACAGTTGAACCAAATGCTCCCTCTATAAAAGACAGTGTATAGATTCAGTTAAACAGGCACAAGGTTAACTCAGATTGGCCTTAAAAGGATAAACATGTCATAATGTTGTAGGCTATGTTAATTTTACTTGTACTACATAGCATTGTCTGAAATGTCACCACTTGATTCCTGTCCCCCTCGTCTTATTGGGACCGGGTCCTACGTGAATCCGCTGACCTTACATATATTATTGTGTTTACCTGGCAAGATTAAACATATATTTATGAAAGGATTTTTGTCAATAACGTTATCTCGGCATTTTCGTTAGCTAACTATTTGTATGCATCAGCAGTGGATTCACACAGGACCCGGTGTTATGCCCCAAATGGTTTTCAAGTCAACTGGTTTCCGCACGTTTTCACACACTGTGTTAACAGTAGAAGTTGTGGTCTGCCTCTGTCACCATATTCATCACACATTCACAAACATAAATCGCAATTTTCAAGTCACATCTCATATCTACTGTGGCAAATGATTGGAAGTGTTAGGCGAACACAGTGCGCGAACGCATACGGGAAGCAATTAGCTTGGAAACCAGTTGATTTCAAAAATCTCAGACATGGACTTAAGATACAGCCTGGCTGCTCTGGTGAGGAACCTTTATCTTTATCATCTTTATCTTCCATTGTAGTAGCTATCAGTAAAACCGCCAAGTTCAGTTAAAAAAATGCAGCACGCACTTGACTGACAACATTGGAGTAGTTTACTGTGATTGGTTTTTCGCCTGTGATGAACACAATATGGCCTATCGCATTTTAGAAAAGAAAATTCGTCCGCTGACTTCAGCACTTAGCACTTAGATTATAGGAAAATGTCACAAAAGTTCAGAAAGGTTTTAATGCATATTTTTTCAAATATTTTTTAAGTGAGATATGAATGCACAAATGTTTTAAAGAGCCTCATTTAAACTATTATAACAGAGAAAACATTTCATCATTTAATATATTTAGTTGGATCTTGTTGTATGTAGACTGATACCACTCATTTTTACTGAGGCAATACAAGACATTATAGATAATTATTAGTTTCTTAATGTCTGTGCAGGAAACCCACATTTTAATTATGAGTCTTTGCGTATTTATTATGAAAATGTCTCTATAAAATATAACGCTGTGATACTTCACTGTGGCAGCAGGTGGAAGTACAACATAGCAAAAGGTTCAGAATCTCAGACAGACAAAGTGGAGCTGTTGGTTCAGAACTTTCCTTTGAAGTCTCATGAAGAAAAGATCATGTTCTCTAGTTTATTATCCACATCCTGCTATTCATAGGATAAATTTGAAGTGTTTGTTATAAATACCATATAGTACACATCATATAATACATTTATGATACAATACCCACATATATAATGAGTATAGAGATATTTTGCTTGAATCTAATAACATTTCAATATACATCAGACATTTTAATTGATTTGTTGCTTTGGTCTTTTTCTCTGTTGTTTTATTAAATGACAATTTTTATTTTATCAAAACAGAAATTTTACTCTTCCCTTACCTTGACCCTTGGACTCCACAAGGTAAGGGAGCAGCATATCAGAAGCAGTTTCTAACTAAACTCCACCCTCATCCACATTCAGGAACTACAGACAGAAGGAACTAGAATGCAGTCTGTTTAGCTCCTCATAAATCTGACTACAGTTCACTTCTTATACAAGACTAAATACAACAGGTGAGTAATGAATGACTTTATATATTTGGGAAATAAGTGAAATCTGTTATTCAATGTTTTGAAAAGTCTGTAGAGTGAATGAAGAACAGAATGCTGTGAGTCTGTTTGTTTGAACAAAAGTGAAAGTGAAAGTGAACTTGATTTTGCAGGAGACACCACAGGAGAGGAGCTGTCAGAAAATGGCATCTAAAGCTGGTAGTCACAGTGTGTGTGAAGTCTGTCTGCAAAAGTTCTGGAATAATAAAGGATCACAGGAGTGTCCTGTCTGTAGGAGAAGATCATCAAGAGATCAGCCTCCTTATAACCTGGCTCTAGAGAACCTGTGTGAGACTTTCTTACAGGAGGGAAGTCAGAGATCTCCATCAGGCTCTGAGGAGTTCTGCAGTCTGCACAGTGAGAAACTCAAACTCTTCTGTCTGGAGGATAAACAGCCTGTGTGTTTGGTGTGTCGAGATTCAGAAAAACATGCAAACCACAGTTTTATTCCAGTAGACGAAGCTGCTTCTAGTTACAGGGTAAGATATATTATCGAATAATTTCTTTTATATATTAATTTAAGGAAACTGAGTCTGCTCTTGACAAAATTCTCTCCATTCTCTTGATTCCCTTTTGTGGATTCTCAGCACTGCGGAATATTTTACTATATGCTGACATGTTGGTTAGAACCTGGGACATAAGTCCTCACTCTCCTGTATTGGTGCTGGGGTTGTGTGGAGACTTATGACAATACAAGGAATCTGACAAAACAAACTGGCAGAAAACAGGGTTAAAAAAATGCATATTGTAGGTTTCCATTCTGCCTGCCCCTGAAAGTGTCTGGGGCCCCATGTCTTGACTCTGCCTCCACCTGTGGTGTCCAAAGGAGGAGCAGTAACCCAGCAACCACCAAAAATCCACAGCACACCAGCATGGAAATGACTCTATTACACCATATCAAAGTATATCAGCAGTTACAAATGAAAACGAAAATGATTTGTACCTACAGAAAGATCTTACAGTAATTGTAGGTATTTTCATATATGATAAATAAAAAATTGGAAACCTTAATCTGTATTAAAAATACATATTTTCAAAAAAAGTGCGCTGATTAATTTTTCGAGAGAAAAGTGTCTATCCCATTTTTTTTTAAATCAGTAATAGATTCTGGAATACAAAGACTTTTTCCTCTTTTGTTTCAGGAGGCACTGAAGATTGGATTGAAATCCTTAAAGGAGAAACTGGAGATCTCTGAAAAAGTCAAACTGACCTGTGATGAAACAGCAAAACATATTCAGGTGAGAATAATGAGAAATGAATGTGTTTTGACAATGTCTAATGACTTAATGGAACATAGAAGGAAGAGATAAGCATTGTCAAATCTAACTCAAATCTAATTATTTCTCATTTCAGATCCAGGCCCAACACACAGAAAGTCAAATTAAAGAGGTGTTTGAGAAACTTCACCAGTTTCTCCAAGATGAAGAGGCAGTCAGGATAACTGCACTGAGAGAGGAACAGGAGCAGAAGAGTCAGATGATGAAGGAGAAGATTGAGGTGATGAGTAAAGAGATTTCCTCTCTCTCAGACACAATCAGAGCCATAGAAGATGAGATAAAAGCTGAAGACATTTTGCTCCTAAAAGTAAGAGGCTAAACAGGTCTCACACTTTCTGTTGCTGTCTCTGTTTTTTATTCTCTCTCTCTCTCTCTCTCTCTCTCTCTCTCTCTCTCTAATATGTCACAAACATTCAGTTGACACCTGATGATCAAAGCACTTATTCATTTATAATCTCTTTTCACAAAACTTTGAGGCCACAAAGAAAAGGTAAGTAACCTGTCTCTTAACTCTCTTCTGTTCTGTGATCCAAAATCCACAGCAGCACTGACTCCTGAATGTTATTCCAGAACCAAGTGCACACTGCAGGATCCACAGATAGTTTCATGAGCACTGATCAATGTGGAACAGCACCTGGGCAACCTGAAGTTCAGAGTCTGGGAGAAGATGCAGGACATTGTTCAAGACAGTGAGTTTACTTAAGAGATCACTAGACATGAAAAGAAAAAAATCAGAGGATTTGATGAGTCACTCAGTAATGCGTTTTGCCCATGTATTTATTATAAATTTCTTACAGGTTTCATCAGGTTCTAGTCTGAATGTAAGATAAAAAAGACTCCTAAGAAATACTGGAGTCAATATGAAGCAGATAAAATTGGGAAATATTGGAGAGAGGGAGAGAGAGAGAGAGACAGAGAGAGACAGACATACATACAGACAGACAGACAGAGAGAGTTGAGGGAGAGCGTCATGTGACTGGGGGAAACCACTGTCACATTTCTTGTGCTTTTCCTTTTTTTTTTTTTTTTTTTTTTAATGTTTAGTTTTAAGATTCTCATGAATAAATGACAGGGATTTATGTGGCAGAGTGACACACGACACACAAATTAAAACACAGGACACATGTGAGGACACCAGAAATTACTGAAAACACCACACAGCTCATCTTAAAATAAAATCATATATAGTAACTGAAATACATATCATTATAAACACAAATGTCACTTATGACTGAACAGAGTGGATTTAATCCAGGAGTGTAACAGGGTGGAGTAAGAGGAGAATCTCAGAGTGTTAGACCAGATTAAACCAACTGTCAGTACACAACTAATTCAACACAGTTGAAACAGCACACACCACTAACACAACACACACATACACAACTAATACAACAGACCCACAACTAATACTACAAATACGGCACACGGTCTCTACACAACTCACTCAACTAATACAACACACAACTAAAAACACTCAAATATCTAATACAGCAAAGAGCACTAATACAACACATATAACTAATACAACACACACACACACACACACACACACACACACACACACAGCTAATAAGACACACACACACACACACACACACACACACACACACACAACTTGTCTAAGTGTAGCACTCTTTAACACATTGTCTGAATACTGTGAATCTCAGTGATCAGTGAAGATGAATCAATAACAATTTAAAGATGTAAACATTCTGGATATTCACTCTCCATCATTTCCCCTGTCATTATAACTGAATATTTATATTTTCTGAAGGAGAGAAGATAAAATACTTCAGCATTGTCTGTGGAAATACTCTAAATGCCCACAAGGAATTCAAGAGACAACTCCAGAGGGAAATGCAATGTCTGTCTGAGATCCAGTCACCGGAAGAGTGTGATTTCATTCTGGCTTTCTGTCCAGTTGAGTCTCTGCCTGGAACAGACATTGAAGCAGCACTAGAGAAAATTCCTGGTAAATGTTCACACTCTCCCCACACAGACTGAAGGAGTCAGATTTTACATCCAGATGGTACATCCTTATTGAAGACAAATAACCTGTATGGTTAACATGTCCTTATCAGACTCAGCTGTATGTAACATGTAAAACTACACAGAGAGTAGATGAGAGAGTAAATGAGAGCCTTGTTGTCTACTATATTAATATTCCCTGTTATCAGGGTTGTCCTAAGAGCCACTGGTATAAGTATGTGGTGAAGATTACAGTGCTATGTGTTCATAACAATGTCTTCAAATATGAAGAGGAATGTTTCTACATTAAATGAAACAACATTTAGCCTTGGAAAAATTCCCCTTAACGCTAAAATGAGTTTCTTTATTTTTAACAGATAATAAACCTGTTATTCTAGTGGTGCTCCACCACACTATTAATCCAGAGGCAACCGTACCAGACAGTAGCAGATGTGTGAACCAGAGAAATGTGTTCACTGTTGTTGACTGTCTTTTCCATGAGGACCACGGCTTACTGACATGTCAAAAGAACAGTGACGCTCTCCATCACTGTGTGCAACAGGTTTGGAAAATAAAATCAAAATTCTCCATTTGTAGGTGTATGTCACAGACTGAAAGTTAAAATAAGCTAAATTATGATCTGAACTGAGTTGAACTGAAATGAATTAAACTGATTTCAGTCAATTCATGGCTCCTTTACTAAAACACTTTGAAGTCTGACTGAGAAATGTTCCTTGCAGTTGTGTGAAAAATACCCCAGTCTCAAGATGACGGATAAGAAAAGGAAGAATGTGAGAGTTCCTGAGAACTCAGATGCTACAGAAATGTAAGTAAAAAAAAAAATGCAGTACTAGCATTACAGTCTAAAAACTTTTTGACAGGGAAAACAAGCTGTCAGTATCTTACCCCTGCCTTGTATTCTTAATTACAAATTCATTTAAAACGTCACAAATCAAAGACAGTGGAATCTAATCCTTTTACAAAGATGTGACCCAGACAGTTACTGGCAAAATGGGTTTGCTCTCCATGCTAATGTTAGTGTGTTGTATGTCTGAGATAAGGAAGTCTATTTCATAGCGTACAGTCTCAGTCGCATCATTACAAAATGACAGAGCAATGGGACAGTTTGCCTTTTCATATCTGGATCTACAGCATCTTTTGATTGGCTACAATAAATTGCAAATGTACACAAGAGATACAGCTCTGACTCTGTTAACCCTTTCAGTTGCCTCTTTAATGCTGTTTTTTAAAGTATTTTTTACTGATTCAATTTTGAACCAAGGAAAACAAACAACAGCTTCAGGAATAAAAAAAAAAAAAAAAAAAAAAAAAACAGGAGAGGGGCACATACAACTAACATACAGCAAGTTATCAGCTTTATACATTACACATGGCTTAGATTGACATACAAAAGTAATTAGTTTATTAAATCTTTAACAAAAACTGTAGCAGCTGACCAGTTGTTGACAGTGTTAATCTCGTCAATGAAATCAATGACAAAAATATTTGTTTACGAAGGGATTTTTAATTTAGTCTACGATGACGACGACTAGACAAAACACTGCACCATGATGGTAGAAAAAGTAAATTTGATTTTATTATATTATTGATGAAAATATGACAAAACGAAAACATGGTGAGACGTTTATCATATCCTAAAACATTTTAGAAATAACATGGATGATTTAAATACTCCAATCACAGACACACAATTACTATTGCAAAGGAGCACTAGAAAACGTATGCTCATTATCGAGTGACAGGCAACTATCATAAAGGAAACATCTGCACTCATTTCTTCCCTTTCATCGCCGTATGGTATGGCAGACAATCCACCAGAACCGGAGAGGAAAAGGTCAGATATGTGGCAGTTCTTCATTATCCCAGTGGTTTTTCTGACCACTCCTGCAGTTTTCACAATATCGATTGCATTGCAGCGGTGGGTCCGTCCTAATTCTGTATAGTGTGCTTGTATACAGCTAACTGATTGGTCCACTTGTTTTTTTTAAATTGTCGTTTTTAATCGTTTATTTTCCCATGGAAACTGACTGAGGAAAGCTCTCGGTTTCTAGTGCTACGACATGGGATTGCACACAGGGGCAGCTGATCGCTGGATTCAATGGTTGCTCCACGAAGCCAGTAGGAAGCTCAAACCAGTAGGCCATGAGTCAAACACTGATGCTGCGGTGCAATCACATTTGCATTTTATGGTGGAAATGCATCTGTAGTTCTAATCTGGGTTGCCCACTGGGTTGGCACCTTTTGCACACCTGGCTGGCCTAGAAAGGGTCTCGTCTCTCTGTGGTCCTTCTCAAGATTTCTCCTATTTTTCCCTAGCATCTGGGCTTTTTGAGGAGTTTTTTCTTGCCCGCTATGAGGATCAAGTCAGGGGGTGCCACCCTGCTCTGGTTGTTGTAATCCTGTGGGCATGTAAAACCCTTTGAGACTGTAAACAGTGATATTGGGCTTTAAATAAATGAATTTGATGAAATGAAAATATTATTCCAAGTAGTCTCCTAGTCAAGTTTAACACTGAGTGCACCAAGCTCCCTGCACCAGACTGAAAAAGAACTTATGACAGGATCATTAAGCGTAGTAAATAAATTGTACAAATATGACACCAAACCCCAGTTGATGTAAATTTCTGTAGATGTTCAAGCAGGGGATGATTATCTAGGTGGGTATCCCAGGGAACACCTTATGCCCTGAGTGCAGAATATAACCTGAGGTATAAGAAATAGGACATACTGCGAAGAGAAAAGGAGTTGCAAAGGTCCTGAAAATAAAGTAAACCATCCAAGTTGAAGATATCATTCAGAGGATGGACATTTTTATCTGACCAAGAGGGAAAAACAAAAAGTTTAGAGGTTGTTAAGAGGTGATTGTTTTGCCAGATAGGAGAGGATCTATGAAATTTGTAAATAATGTAAATCTCTGTGAACAGTGAGCTTGTCTCTGCATTTAACCCATCCAACACACCAGTGGTGAACACACAACAGGTCACAGGAGCAGTGGGCAGCATTCTTTGCACCCAGGGAGCTTTAGGGTTAAGTGCCTTGCTCAAGGGCAAACAGCCATGGATGTTGAGCTTGGGAATCAAACCAGCAACACTCCAGTCATAAGCCTGGTTCTCTAACCTTGCCCAAAATTGTAATTCTAACCAAGGAACTTGCAGGACTGTTTCCATTCTTCAAGAGAGCAAGTCATAATGGGTTCCAGTCAAAGTAGTGAACTTCGCTGCATAATTCCTACAAATGGTAGATCCTGTGGTCTAAGAGGATAAACCAATCGTAGTTCAATGGATCACCAGGAGGTTTTAGAAAAAAGTTCAAACCATGTCTTTAAAAATCTTAGTTGGAAAGCCAAAAATAAAGCTTCAAATTAGGAAAAGCTAGACCACTAGAACATTTGGGATGCTGCGGTGTTGTCAGGCGAATTTTGGATCTTTTATTGTTCCATGTAAAATTGATACAAAGCTTGTCAATATCCTTAAAAAACTGTGGTGGAGGTGTCAACGGTATAGCGGAAAACAAAAAAGTCCCACCAAAGAGAGAAATCTGTAAAGGACAACGTCTGCCCAGGTCATTCTTAATCTTTTGTAGCATTGCATTAAAGTTATACTTGCGAATGAGGCTAAGAGTAGGATGAATACTAACACCTAAATAAGTGAAGCCAGAGGTCTGAATCTGAATTGGTAATGAGACAGGGAGATCAACTAGGAGGGCTTCAATCAAGTGCCATTTTTTGTACAATTCCAACACCAGACAATTAATCTTTATAATGACAACTCAAGAAAAAGAACACATGTGCAGCCAAAGTAAAGGCCATAGGTTCAAGGGGTCTTGTGCCCACCACTCACAAAGGGGATACCGATGAGTACTGCGAATAATGTGGGATTGTGGAACCACTGGCCCTGTAGCACTGACCCTGTCCCGGAGGACTGCCAGTAGAGTTTCTGGGTAGAGCATGACCTCTGATGTGTCCCCTGGGGTCAGGATGTCTTCACCTGGAGAATCTGTCTGACTGGTGAATGTTGTTAACTCAGTGGTTGAATCTTTACTTGCAAGCAGCTGGTCGGTGTGGTGCCGCCACATGTCTTCCTCCCCTGTGTGACTTAGAATGATACAAAACCCACAGCAGCACTGACTCCTGACTGTTATTCCAGAACCCAGCGCACACCACAGGATCCAGAGATGGTTTCAGGAGCACAGAACAGAGTGGGGAAGTACTTTGGCAACATGAAGAGAGTCGGGGAGAAGATGCAGGACATTATTCAATACGGTGAGTTTACCTTAGAGATAATTAGGCAAAAAAGGAAAAATCAAGGATTAGGGCGATAAAACTGTGAAATATTGGAGAAAGAGATATAGAGAGAAAGAGAGAGAGATAGAGAGAGACTGGGAGGAGATTGTCATGTGACTGGGATAAACCATTGTCACAGTTTAAATTAGAGATTCTCATGAATAAAAGACAGGAATTTATGTGGCAGCGTGAAAGACAAAGATCAAAACACAGGACAAATGTGAGGAAACCAGACATTACTGCAATTGTTTAAAACACAAACACCACACAGCTCATATAAAATAAAATTATATGCAGTGACTGAAGCACATAGACACAAATGTCACTTATGACTGAACAGAGTGGATTTTATCCAGGAATGTGACAGAGTGGAATAAGAGGAGAATCTCAGAGTGTTAGACCAGATTAAACCTATGTGAGGATTTGACAGACCAAGACCCAATCGCAGACCCACTGAGTAAAATAAGATTTATTTAGAACAAAAATCAGAATCCAAATCTCAAAAACAGTGTCCAGTCCAAGGTCAAATCCAGAAATTCAGAGGGCAAACAAATCCAAATCGTGAGGCAAAAGATTGGTCAAAAACAGGATACAAACAAGGTCAGAGCCAGGGATCCACAGGGCGACCAAATCCAAAACGTAAAGCAAAAACAGATCCAGGTAAACACGGTCAAAAATAACAGATCACGGGAGGCAAAACACACAGACTGGCAGAGAGAACAAAAGGTCACAATCTGACAAAGAACAGGTACAAACACAGGACTTAAATACACAGAACAATAAACAGCAGAGACAGACTATTGGAGGAGACAAACGAGGTAATAATAGGGATCAGGTGGGGGGCGGGGACAGGAGTACACAGGGACAAACAGAAGCACATGGCAAAACCAAAACAAACAAAAGCACAACTCGACAATACACAGGATGGCCAGCAGGGCGGCCAGATTCCCCAATCCTGGCAGATGTACTGACAACCTAACTCTCATTACACAGTTAATACAACAGACACACACTGATACAACACTCAGAGTTAAAACAAGACAAACACCTAATACAATAAATACACTTGTAATACAACAAAGTCAAGACTAATGCAATATATTTGTAGGTACAATTGCAATCCCAACACAGAGACACCAAAAGGTGTAGGTGTGATAGGGTTTATAAATCAGTCTCATAAATCAGTCTCATATAATTTATTAACCATTAATTTGGGTGTTCAATATTCTGTTAGTTAAACAACTAAGATTAATGGGATACACTAGCTATAACACTGTGCTACAGTCTTAGGGAGTATTGCAGTACTAATGTATTACAATTACACTACTAAACCCATAACACTCATGAACAACCAGGTTGATGAAGGTAATTGGGAGTGCTTTGATGGCAGAGGTTGGGATTCAGTGAATACTGTGGCAGAAACAGACAGGACAACAGTTTATTTCAATGATACTATTTATTAACATAATCAATACTACTTGGCAAACTAATACTGATATGGTACAATCAATAATCACAGAAAAGAGAAGGAGGAGCGAGGGAGAGAGGCTGTGCGCATGTGCACAGCAAGAGGTATGCGTGGTATGAGGATTTAGTGCGCAAGCGTGTGTGCTAGGCACCAACTAGAGTGGGGCAACGAGAATCGCATGTGTGCGAGAGACCAAAGAATGTCGAACTTGAGAGCTAGTCTCAAGTAAGTAGGCCCTAAACTCAACAACTCTACCCAACCCTTAAGTCACGCTGCAATCCCAATGTTGGAGGTGTGCAATCAGAAAAAGGGAGTTAGAGAGAGAGAGAACGCATGCCAGATCTATCCTTCATAAGAAAATAATAAACGGCTAAAAAAACGCATCGTACATGAAATACAGTGTGTACATTAAAATCATAAAAGAATTCAAATGATAACACTTTCTTCACGTTAACTGCGTATGATCTTAATACTAAAGTATGCCCAGATGCCAGCCTTACTTTGAACAGCTCAGTGCGTTGCGACCGAAGGTGCGTCTTTGGTAGTCTGATGAGCAGTGCGATTCGCAGGTCCAGGGAGAAGTTCCTTTCCTTGTCACTTGAAGATCTTCGGGGCTCCGTTACTCGTCCGATAATCTTTAAGGGTTCTTGATTTAGTTCGTCGACGTTTAAAGAAATAAAAAGGGATCCGGTTGCCTTTTCTTCCGTCGAAAACTGTGTGCGTTACAGTGTAACTAGCCGGTAGAAGTTAAAGTTGCAACTGCGCGAGAGGAAGTACATTAAACTTTGGTCCTATAAATATCTCACTTCGTTGTTACTTGGTCCTTTTCTTTGGCAGAGAAAAGCGACACCCGCTGCTAGCGAGCTCCTGCTAGAGCGAGCCGCTGCTAGGGAGTTGCAGAATTGCGGAGCTGGAAAGGAGAACTGGAAAGAGAGTTTGGAATTTTCCGCGGTTTTATGGCGAAAATTGCGTCATCACTGTATCTGGTATCTGCTTCATTGCTGTAACCAATACCGTTACAGTGAAATCTGAGAAGATGGGTACAGATTACCCATGCGGTCACGCAGGGAATTATGGGTAATATGGTCTACGGACCTGACAACCCCTACGTATTCATGGCAAATACAACACACAGTTTCTACACCAGCCATGCAACTAATACAACAGACAACAAATACGACACACAATTAAAGAAACACTCAAACAATTAATACAAAGAAGAGGAATAATATGACACACATAACTAAAACAAGACATACTCACACACACACACACACACACACACAAACACATACAATTTGTCTAAGTGTAGTATTCTTTAACACATTGTCTGAAAACTGTGAATCTCAGTAATCAGTGAAGATGAATTGATAATGATATAATCATGTAAACAAACTGAATATTCAATCTCTCCATCTTTTTCTTTTCTTTTCTTTTTCTTTAAATAACTGAATTTTAAATTTCTAAAGGGAGTAAGTCCCCAGGAGAACAGATAAAATACTTCACCATTGTCTGTGGAGACACTCTAAATGCCCATGAGGAATTCAAGAGCCAACTCCAGGACAAAACACAATGTTTGTCTGAGGTGTCTTCACCAGAAGAGTGCGGTTTCGTTCTGGCTTTCTGTCCAGTTCTATCTTGGGCTGGAACAGACATTAAAGCAGCACTGGGGAAAATTCCTGGTAAATTTTCACACTCTCCCCACACAGATTGAAGGAGTCAGATTTTACATCCAGATGGTACATCCTTACTGAAAACAAATAACCTGTTAACATGTTTTTCATGAGGACCACGGCTTACTGAGATGTCAAAAGAACATTGATGCTCTCCATCACTGTGTGCAACAGGTTTGGAAAATAAAATCGTAATTCTTCATTTGTACGTGTATTTCACAGATTGAAATCTAAAATAAGCTAAATTTTCATTTGAACTGAGTTGAACTGAAATTATTTGAACTGATTTCAGTAAATTCATGGCTCTTTTACTACAACACTTTGAAGTCTGACTGAGAAATGTTCCTTGCAGTTGTGTGAAAAATACCCCAGTCTTAAGATGGAGGATAAGAAAGAGAAGAATGTGAGAGTTTCTGGGAACCCAGCAGCTACAGAAATGTAAGTAAAGAGAAAAAAAAAGCAGTACTAGCATTAGAGTCTAGAAACTTTTTGACTGGGAAAACAAGCTGTCAGTATCTTACCCCTACGTTGTATTCTTAATTACAAATGAATTTCAAACTTCATTAACTTCAGAAAGACTATGGAATCTAATCCTTTTACAAAGATGTTACCCAGACAATTACTGGCAAAATGGGTTTGCTCTCCATCCTAATGTTAGTGCGTTGTATGTTTAAAACAAGGAAAGTTATCTGATAACATACAGTCTCAGTAGCATCGTTACAAAATGACAAAGAGCAATGGGACAGTTTGCCTTTTTATATCTGGATCTACAGCATCTTTTGATTGACTACAGTAAATTACAAATGTACACAAGAGATACAACTCTGACTCTGTTAATCCTGCCAGTTCCCTCTGTTCACAGTGTGTCCACACTATCCGCAGAACAGTATTTGTTACAGTCTGTTTCCTTATTTTTTTATTTTTACGCTACTTTTAATGTACTTTTATTGATTCAATTTTGAACAAAGACAAATGAACAGCAAGTCTTGATCAGAATTAAGCAACAAAAGTCCAACCAATTCCCAGATCTCTAGAAGTAGCTCTAGATGTATCCCACCCGGTGAATTGTGTCTTTCATTGGGGCAGCAGTTAATTTCAATTCCTCCAAAATGATTGGGGCATCCTATTGCTTGGCTTGTGCTGTTTAGAGAGATAGGAGGTCCGGTCGGTCCATAAATGCATTCATGTCTGTAAGATCATCTGGTGCATCCAACTAATTTTCCCTTTTCGAGCTCCAGCTGTTATATAGAATTATAATATACAGCTACCTCTAATTACACATTTTGAGGATTCCCAAAGAATGCGAGGATTTACATTTGAGAATGTGTTTAACGAGATAAAACCATTCAAATCTTTTTGGATATGTTCTAAAAATGTTTCATCCTGAAGAAGGAAAACACTGAAGCGGCATCGTTAGAAACGAGCTGAAAAGTGGGATTTAGATACGATGATTTTGAGTGGACAACGATCAGATATGAACATAGGTAGGATTTCCATAACGAAAACTGGTTTCAGCCGTGAAGAGAAAAGTGTATAGTGCCTTACATTTGGATTCCTAACACACCAGCTGTCCACAACATTTAAATCCCTCATGAAAGTTTTGAGGTAGTTAGATGATGTACATTGGTTGGAACTAGACACAGTAATACTAGATCTGTCCAGGGCATCAACTGTTAAATTAACACCTGTGCCTAAAATTATTGGAATATTACCTGAGTCAAATTAAAATTATTTGAACTGATTTCAGTAAATTCATGGTTCTTTTACTACAACACTTTGAAGCCTGACTTAGAAATTTTCCTTGCAGTTGTGTGAAAAATATCCAAGGCTTAGGACGGTGGATGAGAAACAGAAGAATGTGAGAGTTTCTGAGAACTCGGCAGCTACAGGAACGTAAGTAAAAAAAGAAAAAGGAAAACAATGCAGTGCTTGCATTACAGCCTAGAAACTGTTTTATTGACAAAACAAGCTATCAGTATATCAGCCCTCCCTTGTATTCTTAATTACAAATTCATTTCAAATGTCACCTATCAAAGACAGTGGAATATAATCCTTTTACAAAGATGTTACCCAGACAGTTACTGGCAAAATTTATTTGTTCTCCACGCTAATATTATTAATCCTTCATTATGTTGTCATTGGATCAGTTCTTTATTTATATTGAGTGATTTGCTGCAGGTTAAACCAAGAACATCAGAATGACCAGAGTTCACAGGCTCCTGTTTTAATCAGTCTGTCTGTTAACACTGAGATCCAAGAGTAAAATGAGTCAGTGAAGGTCAAAGTTTTAATCAGTCTGTTAACTCTGAGATCTAAGAGTAAGATGAGTCAGTGAAGGTCAAAGTTTTAATCAGTCTGTCTGTTAACACTGAGATTCAAGATTAAGATAAGTAAGTGAAGGACAAAGACAATAGCTCTGTCTCATCCATCTGTATGTGTCCTTTACAGAATAGTCCATCACACTATCTCAACACTGACAGTGGATCCAGGGTGTTCTCTGATTGGACACATTGGACATTGTGTTTGGGCTTGACGTTCACTCTACACACAAAATGTAATTTGAGGCGTTCCAGTGTCTTATCTCTGATGGTGTTTGTTTTGAGTAAGGGTCGACCGATATGCATTATTAGGGCCAATACCAATATTGATATGTAATGGCTTAGGGTGGCCAATAAGCGATATTCAGCCGATATTTTCGACCGATATTCATTAGTAATAGTAGTAGTATTCATTAGTAGTATTCAATAGTAAATCTACATAAAGGGAATTATAATGAATTTGTTTGCAAATACCTTCTATGAGAAACAACAGGTAATATACAGATCTAATACCACTTTATTGAGTATATAATTATTCTTTTACAAACTTAAAAGTAGAAAAAAATCTGTTTATTTAATGTTGAAAAAACCTAAAGTGAAAAAAAACACAGTGTAAACTAAGAAAGTAGATAAAGTGTTCAGACATCATGTAATACTTCAGTAATCCTAGTTCAGGACAATCAAGTTGTAATATGTACAGGTTGAGTGTCCCTAATCCGAACATCCAAAATGTTCCAAAATCCAACATGACGCCACAAGTGGAAAATTAGATTGAGCAAAACCTCAGCATTAGCTGCTAAAATGTACCCTATTACGAAACATCTGTAACCTGTAACATCTAAAACTCCTTCACTATCAACTTGAAATCAGACGTGTCCAGTGTGTCTTTGCAGCTTGCAGTGCTGTTAATAGGCTGTTTTGCTGTTAACACACACACTTACTGTTTAGGAATAGCCTTCGTTGTAGCTACATTTTGGATTACTACCGGAAATTTTGTCGGACAAATTTTTAATTTATATTTTTTTATATAAATTTTACCAGGTAAAAACTGGTGGCCTAGTTACCGGCTAATGGAAACCCTGATCTCAGTGTGTATATGCAAAAATTCCAAACTCCAAAATAATCCAAAATTTGAAACACTTCTGGTCTCAGACAACCTGTATACAAAACAGGTTTACAATTCAGTTCCAACCCCAGAAAGAAGGGAAACCCAGGAGTATTTACACAGAGCAGGACAAGACTAGACTAACAGAGAGCAAGTAGAACTAATGATTCACTAACTAAGAAGTCAGGAAATGCATGTGTTAATTTAACAAAATAGCCATCAAAAGGGGGAAAGAGAGAACCAGGGTGTGACAAAATTAAATCGAGTAAAACTGTGTACGTTAATGGTAGATCTCAGATGATTGTATTTCTGAAAATATGTTGGATGTTTGGTTTCTCAACCCACAGTGTTTCAGCTGAATAGGAATCAGATGACAGGATTCAGTTGAAGACTGACAAATCTTTCAATGTAATGAACCCAGTATTGTGATTTTCATTTTGACATTGTATATAGTTATTTTTTCTCCCTGGACAGTTAGCCTGCACTTTTTCTTCATTTAGTCAGCATCCTGTTTCATTTGGTTCAATCAATTAATCGCTGAATGATCTGTTTCATCTGGTTTTGTTAATCAAGTCTGATCTAGCCATGACTTTCTGTAGGTCCTGTGTAAAGTCTTTACTTTGTTGTCTTACTTAAGAGTACCTTAGTTAGCTTAGTTCCAGTCCATGGCTGAACCTGTTCCTGAACCAAGTTCCCATTTCAAAGTCAAGTCAATGTTCTCAATGTTCATTAGTCTGAAAACCGCAGTCTGTCTCTCTGTTCCAGAACCCGTCTTTGTCAATCTGTTCTCTTCACCTGCTCTTGATAACAGAGAATTTTAAAACATCTCCATGTTCCTGTTTTAACTTCAGTAAAAGTGATTTTTTGGGGGGTCTAAACAGTTGTGGATACAGCGCCTGCTATGTATTTATGTCTTGTGGGTGGAACATATATAATAAAGGATGAGTAATGTGATATATAAAATTTGCTTTATGTCATAATTTTATTGTATTATGATAATATGTAATAAGAGGGGGATCATATACACAACTATACACATACACAGTGCACATGCATGCATAACTATACACATATAGAGGACACACACTCATACACAGTCTGACATACTCACTGAGATTGTATGTCCATACTTCTGTAGTGTCTGTAAAGTCCCTTCTGAGGATGTTACCAGTGAAGTGTAGTTTAACAGTGACAGAGCACAGCCACATCTGATAGACGGTCTCTGTTTAAAGTCAACTTTTATGGCATAGATTTTATTGATTCATATAAATTATTATTTTAAAATATTCATTATGAGGAAGGTTTATCATACACTAAATCTCCTATATAAGGTATGGCAGCCAGTGGCTCAATGGAGAAATGGCCTTGTGACTGAAAAGTCGCCAGACCAATTCACAGGACCAGCAGGAAAACATCCACGACTGAAGTGCCCTTGGGTAAGGCACTTAATTCCCAGCTGTGTTCAAATGGACACATTTATATTCATCATGCAGGAAGTCTCTAAAACAGGTAACAGTGCATCTCTAACGACAACTCAGACTTTCCCTAAGGTATCTGAAACAGGATGACACAGGAAGTTCGCTGCGTCCGGCGCAACCCCTTGAAGCCGTTGTTCTGTTTTACCATAGTCATACATACAAGAGTTCAGTGTGAGGTATGCATGGTGTCTCCCCAATGACCACTGTGTTAAACAAGTTTTTGTTGACGTAGAGATACAAGCCTCCACCAAGCGATTTACCGCTCACCGTGGTGTCTCTGTCAGGGCGAAAGGTGCTCCGAAACCATCGATTTCCAGATTGGAAATTGAGTCTTGATTTTTGAACCTTGTTTCCGTTCACGCAACTCCATCAGGAACATGACATTTGCCCCAAGCTCGTCAACTGTGTTTTGGAGTGACTGGACATTGGCAGGGATAACTGTGGGAACTGAGAAGGGATATTTAACAGTGGCCCTGACTTTAGAGCCTCTTCGGTTCCCCGCAAAAAGATCCGACCAGATGATCTCCTCAGGGAAAGTGATGCACACACCGGAGTTGCACTGTAGCAGGAGGAACTCACGGCTATACTAGACAGGATCCTCGTACTCACAAAGTCCAATCAAAAAACGGCATAAAAACATCAAAAGAAGTGCGTCAAACTGAGGTGAGTCATTGTATATAAACATTCTATATATCCACACACAAACCTGCACATCACTTCAGAATCAGTCTTTAACTGAACTCCACCCTCATCCACATTCAGTAATTGCAGACAGAAGGAACTACTGTTTAGCAGTCTGTTTAGCTCTTCGTAAATCTGACTACAGTCAACTTCTTATACAGTGTCAAACACAACAGGTGAGTGATGATTTCACTGGTACAATCCTCAAAGAAGAGTGTTTACAGCCACTATAGAAGTAAGGAAAAATTCTCTCAGTAAACGAGTGTGCAAAAGTGACAAAGTGTGTGTTATTTAGAGGGTCTGAGAATGAGCGTTCCTCTAGCCTTGATGAATGGATGGTAACCATAGGAAGGCTAATGCTTTATAGCTGCCAGTACATTCTTCACTGATAATTAGGGTTTTTGTTTGTTTGTTTGTTTGTTTGTATGTTTTGTTTTTATCATTCAAGAGTCCTGTAACTGCTGGTCACTAACTGACAATGTTTTATTAATGGTACTAATAATAATAATATTGTAAAAATGTAAATACAATGTATATAATATGGTGTTTTCAAGCACTCCGAGCAATATAAACCCATTAAAAATCCTCATTATTTCTTACTCTTGTTTTGCGACTTTACGTATTGAGTAGATTTTATAAAAAATTTAATATTTTGTGACACTGAGATGTGCTAAAATCATGTGCTGAAAAAGTAATTCAAATTCTTGCACTTCAATGATTTATCTCATTCAAAAGTCGATAAATATCTTGGGTATTTTTAAATATGTACATTGATCATTTGATTCTTCTCTCTCTCTCTCTCTCTCTCTCTCTCTCTCTCTCTCTCTCGTACATTAGAATCACATGAAAACTTATAGAAATTTAAATTCAGTGGAGAAAATGGACAATCCTTTTAATGAATGCATGATGGCTTTTTTTTTAACTATAAATGGTGGCTTAGATGAGACTCCAAAAACCCTATCAGATAATTACATGAAAGCAGAAGCTTTTTCATGTGTTTCATTCACTTGGCTTGTGTATCACCAGTCGACACCATTGTTTACAAGGCCGGTGCTCTGACCACTGAGCTATAGATCCACAGATTTACCCACTGAAAGGCAACAACAGGCTGCATGTGTAAATACAAAGACAAAAGAGCCCTTAACGCTTCAGGGCAGTAGACACTGTGTGTTTTGATTTTAAACGAGATGATTCTACCTCGCAAATGCATTAAGTAATAACAAGGGAACAACAAGGCTGAAGGAAGTGTAGATGTAACAGTCACAAAGACCTAAGGTCTTGTATTATAACCAAGCAAACTAGTTGTAGTTGCCCTCAGGGTCAAAGAGCATGCATGTGAAAAGAAAGATATAAAAGGTCGCTCGAAAGAGGGAGTCTTCAGAGCTCATTGAACTATCATTGTTCACTGTCTTCCCAACGGCCGTTGTACTGCATGCAAGACTAATAAAGTCACGGTTGTGAACATCTCTGACTCCAGAATTATTTTCTGAAAAATATCAACCACAACACCATACAAGAAGTCATGCCATACCATGTTAAACCGTCACATGACCAAAAAAATGAATTAACATTAAATGGATGAACTAAATTGTTGTCAGTGATTGGATCAGGTGAGAAGAGGATGTCTTCTTCACAGGCAGTTAGACAGTTTTGAATCCTCAACATCTACTCCTCTCTGTGGAGCCAAACAGCCAACTTTTTTGTCAGTGTTTAGTCAAATCTAAATCAGACCTTTCTCCTCTGTGGTCTTAACTCATAAACAAACTTTCACCCCAAATAGTGGCTAATAAAAGACTTCGATAACCTACAAGACTGCATTGTCTGAGGTCCAGAGTCTTTAGGAGACGTAACAGACAATGAATCTCGTGACAGCAACACAAATATTCCCATAACCACACAAAAAGACACTTCCTTGTTCCGCAAGACACAGTGGTCAGAACAATTATATCAACAACTCATACAAGCGTAGGCAGGTCCACTAATTACTGCAGCTCGGTAACACTCATATCAAAGAAAGAAAGAAAGAAAGAAAGAAAGAAAGAGAGAAAGAAAGAAATATTTTATACACCATTTTACCTTGAACTTATGCCATAATGTTATGCCATAAAAATGCCAATCATATTGATCTTTACCTTTCATAAAGATGAAAGATTTACCATGAAGTTTTGGCACCCTGTTACACGATCAGGATATAGATAATAGGGAGATTCTGTCTTTTAGCTCTTCACAAATCTGACCACAGTTTATTTTTCAGATAACATCAACCACGAGAGGTGAGAAATAGGTGATGTGTAGTTGATGTGGAAGATGAATGAAAGCAGTTGTATTTGTATTTTACAAGGTTAAAAGAGAGAATCCAAAAGAGAATGAAGAGATCCCATCATCACTCTGACTTCTAGAAAGTGAAAGCAAATTTGATTTTACAGGAATCATGACAAGGTAGGACCTCATAGAAAAATGGCCTGTAAAGCTGCAGTGTCAGCAGAGGATTTCTCCAGTCCTGTGTGCTGTGACATCTTTACATATCCTGTTATTATGTCCTGTAGTTACAGTGTGTGTAAAGTCTGTCTGCAGCAGTTCTGGAAGAAAAAAGGTTCACAGGAGTGTCCTGTCTGTAGGAGAAGAGCATCAAAAGAGGAGCCTCCTAATAACCTGGCTCTAAAGAGCATGTGTGAGACTTTCTTACAGGAGAGAAGTCAGAGACCTTCAGCAGGGTCTGAGGAGTTCTGCAGTCTGCACAATGAGAAACTCAAACTTCTTTGTCTGGATGATAAACAGCCTGTGTGTGTGGCGTGTCGGGATTCAGCAAACCACAGAAACCATGAATTGTGTCCAGTAGATTAGGCCGCACATAATAATAGGGTAACACAAATACTGTGGTAATTAGGCATTACATTTGATTTTTTTTTTTTTTTTTTTTTTGCGCTTAAAAATGTAAGCAAAGAAATAATATTTATTTTAAAAGATGTTGAAAATTTGGGAAAATAATATCTCTACATACATACATTAAAATTTGTGGAACGCACTTAGGGTGTTATGTTGCACTGCTATTTAATCTGGTCAGTATATCAAACATACACAATCATACCAATCTGAAAAAAAAAAATTCTGAAAAAACAAAGCTGCATACTGCTTACTAGTATCTGCCGCATTTTATGCTTTCGAAGAAGATCAAATATGGTTTCTCTATCATTAAAAACAGCACAGCTACACCAAAAGTCATAAAATTAGCTGCTCGTGACTTGGCTCCTAGTTATTTTTAAGTCTTACCGCGCAATTAAAACTATAGAAATGCTTATGCCTCGATATGCATAATTATTTGATAATAGCGTATGGTTAGTTTAATTTTTCTTTTGTTCTACACAGTTTGTGCCCGAGTGGAACAATGCAGATGGGGCCTGTAGCATGGCCTGAATTCCATTCTCACAGGGAAACTTATATAACCTTCTGAGGTGATCTAGTCTCCCTCAAATTGATGGTTATCAACTTTTGACCAAATGGTACAGGGGTTGCTGCGCTAAAACATTGAGCCTAAAATCTGTTAGGTGTTAAAGTGAGTGGTTTCTGCTTCAATGTGCATTGATAATGAATGCAGAAAGGTTTAGGCCATAAAAAAGGGTGAAAGGAACAAAGGGCGAGGAAGAGAGGGTCAGAGGGAGAGAGAGAGAGAGAGAGAGAGAGAAACAGGGGGAACATGGGCAGAGTCTGTACAATGTTAAATCTCAGAATCACTGAAACATTTGTTAGCCCACGCACTGTAATGTAAAAAGTCTCTTCTCCAGTTGCCGCCCGACACTGTGCGTAATGGAATGTGTGATACAAATCTGCCAACTATAAACAAGTTTCCTGTGGGCCTAAAAAACAGGAAACATTTCCATGGACAAGTTTTCCGGCCATTTTTTATCATATTTCCTGTGAATCCCTCTGGAGGTACAACCAGTGACTGCCTATTTGTATTTGTAGTTGAAACCTCGGGGAGGCTGCGATGGACTGGCGACCTGTCCAGGGTGTTTCTCCGCCTTTCGCCCTATGAGCGCTGGGATAGGCTCCAGCACCCCCCGCGACCCTAATCAGGATAAGCGGCTTAGATAATGAGTGAGTGAGTGAGAACCTCGGGGAGGGTGGGGTTGGGGTCATGCTCATTCGTTTCTCTAGAACTGGAGTGCAGTCCGTTCAGCTCTTCGTAAATCTGACTGCAGTTCAGTTTTTACACAACACAATAGGCAAGTACCAAATGATATTGTTTGGTTGAACATAAGTGAAATCAGTTATTTAATGTTTTAATAGGTCTGTAGCAGGAATGAAGAACAGAATGCCAAGAGTTTGTCTGTTTTAACCCTGACTGTTAGAAAGTGAAAGTGAGCCTCCTTATAACCTGGCTCTAAAGAACTTGGGTGAGCCTTTCTTACAGGAGAGTAGTCAGAGATCCTCAGCAGGGTGTGAGGAGTTCTGCAGTCTGCACAATGAGAAACTCAAACTCTGGAGGATAAACAGCCTGTAAACAAAGGAGTAAACAGACAAACAAACAAAACAATAAAGTCAAGCGAGCAAAACAGTAAACAGGCAAAACAATAAACTGAAGCAAAGCAAAACAGGAAATGGTAAACAAAAGTAAAGGAAAGAACACAGGCTAAAGGCAAAACAGCAGTAACTAAGACCCTAAAAGACAGTAGAAAACTGGTTGAGAATCATCAAATGGTTCTGATAAAACACTAAAATATTGATAAATAGAATCAAACTATTACCTGGGTACCCGCAGGGTAGCAGATGCTACTCCAAAATAACAGCAGGTTTGCTTAAACTAGGTCGGCCACAGCAAGACTAATGGTGAGCAACATTTTAAATTGGTTGGGACAACATGAGTTGACAATATGGTGAACTATGATGGAGTATTAGGGCCACACTGAGGGGGAAAAAAACTGAGATTTTGAGAATAAGGTCGAGAATAAGGTCATAAGGTATCAGGCAGCTGTGGTCTAAAGGTTAGAGAACTGGACTTGTGACTGGAGGGTTGCCAGTTTGATTCCCAGGCCCAACATCCATGGCTGTGTGCTCTTGAGCAAGGCATGCTGCCCACTGCTCCTGCGTCTGTTGTGTATGTTCGTTGCTGGCGTGTTGGATGGGTTAAATGCAGAGACAAATTCACTGTTCACAGTGTGAGTGCAATCACGGCGATTTTACATAACGTTATGAGAAAAAGTCATAGTGCCGATATATGTGCACTGTGCCGATATATGTGCACTGTATGTGCAAGCAAAATATTCAGCTTTGGTCAAAACGGCTTCTCATACGCGCTTGCTTGAGATCGTGTTCAGGAGTCAAATTAAGAGTTGTCATGGTTACCATGACAAATGGCATTTATCCTGCTGTTTGAGATGGGTTTCCAGTCCTCCTGTGGTGGAGACAGTTTAGGAGTGGATGGTGTGGACAGGTCTGTGTCCCTTAGCTCTCTCAGTATTAAACAGTTCCCTTGCTTGAGATATAAAGGCTGAAAACATAATAAGAGTTCATATGAACTGTGTGAGTGCTTTCTTCCCTGACAATTAAAGACATAATTATTAACACACCTGCTCCCAGAAAACTACTGGTTCAGTCACCTCCAGCATGGCCTCATTCCACCTCCTTTTGCAAAATGAAACATTTCATTCAAAACTATACGGTAATTTATAAAAACCCAACTTTGTCACTGTACAGCACACACACGGTTCATACGATCTGATTCTTTTTGAACCAATTACACACTGCTGTGCTCAGTCTAAAACACTTTTAACATTTCTACTTTTCTGATGATATAGTCTGGGTTCGAATTATTTCAGAGATATTGTCAGAGTAAAGTACATGAATATATTGACCAAATGCAACACACAAGACCAGTGCTGCACACTGATGAAAATATTTATTTCTCTCCACATTGAAAATCAGTCAATACATCCATGCATTTCCAAAGGTTGCATTTTAGACTGAAAATCAGAGCAGAGAATATTCTAAATAGAACACATCGAAAACATTTGTGGAGACAAAAAAGAAAGCATGAATTAATTAAAAAAAAAAAAAATCAAAGCATCATCTCTTCGCCTAAGGTGCATGTGTGTATGATTTTGCACTTGGTTTTGTACATGTATCCAGTTTCCAACCTGCATCCAGACAAACTGATAAATTCTTCCTCTTGTGGCCTCTGTGTTCCCTTCTAAAGACGAATGATGCAGCTGATCTGAGAACAGCCAGTGTTTGATGAGAGAGAGTTTTAAAACATCTCCATGTTCAAGTTTAACTTTAGTAAAAGTGAATTTTTTGGGTTGAAACAGTTGTGAATACAGCACCTGCTATGTATTTATGCTTTCTGGGTGGATATTATAATGTAATATGTATTATATATAAGGTATATATAATAAAGGATGAGTAATGTGATATATAAAATTTGCTTCATGTAATAATTGTATTGTATTATGATAATATGTAATAAGAGGGGGATCACATACACAACCATACACATACACAGTGCACATGCATACAGAGTTATACACACTCACTGAGATTGTATGTCCATAGTTCTGTAGTGTCTGTAAAGTCTCTCTTCTGAGGATGTTACCAGTGAAGTGTAGTTTAACATTGACAGAGCACATCCACATCTGATAGATGGTGTCTCTGTTCAGAGTCAACTTTTATGGCATTTTTTTTTCATATGAGTTTTATTTTAAAATATTCATTATAAATAAGGTTTAAATCTCCTATATAAGGTAGGGCAGCCAATGGCTCAACGGTTAGAGAAACGGCCTTGTGACTGAATATTCGCTGGTCCGATTCACAGGACCGGCTAGGAAATCATCCACAGCTGAAGTGTCCTTGGGCAAGGCTCTTAATTTCCAACTGTGTTTAAATGGACACATTCATACTCATCATGAAGAAAGTCCCTAAAACAGGTAACAGTGCATCTCTAATGACAACTCAGACTTTTCCTAGGGTATCTGACACAGGACATGTGAGCACTTTTCAGACAGTGTCTGAAAATTAAGATGAAAGATAAGTATAACATATTGAGTATCAATGAATGCATTGAGGCAAACAAGACGCAAGGATAAACAAAAACACATATAGATCGGCTTTGGAACACGTCTCGTTCAACCCGACACACAGCTGTCTCTGTCTTTCTTCCTTTCTTTCTTTCTTTCTTTGTTCTCTCATTGTGATATCTGGTGCATTCTGTATGTGAATGGACATCACTGGATATAACCTCCAGCAGAAGAGACATGGCTGATTCCCATTGACTGGGAGAGAGGAAACTGCCATTCATTGACATACTGTTGACATATTTATATTTTTTTATTTAATTTGAGTTGGACACTCACACATATACATATATACCCATGGTATATAAAAGGGTCGTAGGGATACAAACAAGAGTTCAGTGTGAGGTATGCGCAGTGTCTCCCTAACAACCACTGTTTCACCAGTTTGTGTTGACATAGAGGTACAAGCCTCTACCCAGCGATTTACCGGTCACCGTGGTGTCTCTGTCAAGGCGAAAGGTACTCCGAAACCATCGATTTCCAGATGGGAAATTGAGTCTTGTTTTTTGAACCTTGTTTCCGTTAACGCAACTTTGTGAGGAACTTGAGATTTGCCTCAAGCTCGTCAGCTATCTTTCAGAGTGACTGGACATTGGCAAGGATAACTGTGGGAACTGAGAAGGGATATTCGACAGTGATCCTGACTTTAGAGCCTCTTCGGTTCCCCACAGAAAGATCCGACCGGATGATCTCCGCAGGGAAAGCGGTGCCCACACTGGAGTTGCACTGTCGCAGGAGGAACTCGCGGCTATACTAGAGAGGCTCCTGGTACTCACAACAGGTGAGTGACAACTTATGTTGTGTATCTGGGAAATAAGTGAATCAGTTATTTCATGTTGTAATAGGCCAGTGGAGTGAATGGAGAACAGAATGCTGGGAGTGTGTTTGTTTTAACTCTGAACATGAGAAAGTGAAAGTGAACTTGATTTTGTTGGAACCATTGCAGGAGAGGAGCTGTCAGAAAGTGGCATCTGAAGCTTCAATATCAGTGGAAGATTTAACCTGTCCTGTGTGCTGTGACATCTTCAGTGATCCTGTTGTCCTGCCATGTAGTCACAGTGTGTTTAGAGTTTATCTGCAAAGGTTCTGGGCAGCCAAAGGATTTCAGGAGTGTCCTGTTTGTAGGAGAAGATCATCAAAAGATTTACCTCCTTCTAACCTGGCTTTAAAGAACCTGTGTGAGACTTTCTTACATGAGAGGACAGAGATCTTCATCAGGGTCTGAGGAGTTGTGCAGTCTGCACAGTGATAAACTCAAACTTTTCTGTCTGGAGGATAAACAGCCTGTGTATGTGGTGTGTTAGACTTCAAAAAAACCCACAGAAACCATGAATTCTGTCCAGTAGATGAAGCTGCACATGATAATAGGGTAAGACAAGTAACTGTTGTTTTTAAACACTACACTACACTAAACTAAACACTTTTTTTTAAATAGTTTTGAGCAATAAAAAATAACTGACGGAGAGAAATGAGAGGGTATATATTTTAAGGGGTCCTGTAAAATCGGGCAAGCTACAGCTCTACTTACAGAAAATTAATTTTTTTTTTAGTACAAAACTTTAAAATTTGTGGAGCAATGAAATCAACACATGTAGGGTGTTAAGCTGAATAGCTTTTTAAAATATTTTATTTGGGTCAAGTACGACTTAATACATATTTTATCAACAGCTAGTAGTAATAAAAATCACAGAATCAAGTCAGTCTGCTTTTGATGTTACATAGGAATGATTTTATATTAGATCATGTCAGATCTGGTTATTTTATCACACATACACACTCTACATACAACTTATAACCAGAGACTTTCTCTCATTCTCTATTCATTTGTTTCAGGAGGAACTGAAGACTACACTGAAGCCCTTACAGGAGAAACTGGAGATCTTTAAAAACTCAAATTGACCTGTGATGAAACAGCAGAACACATTATGGTGAGAATAATTGTTACAAATCCCATAGTTTCATACAAAACATTAACTAAAAATTCTACAACACTTATATGACACAGAGCCACAAGAAAGAACATTTTACAAAGCAAACTGACCTAAATAAATCAGCAGAGCAGATCAAAGTAATAATATTAATCAATTCAAACAGTGGACAGTGATTTTAAAATTATTTGAATGTTTCTCATTTCAGACTCAGGCTAAACTCACAGAGACACGGATTAGAAAAGAGTTTGAGAAACTTCACCAGTTTCTACAAGATGAAGAGACAGTCAAGATGACTGCACTGAGAGAGGAAGAGGAGCAGAAGAGTCAGATGATGAAGGAGAAGATTGAGGTGATGAGTAGAGAGATTTCCTCTCTCTCAGACACAATCAGAGCCATAGAAGAGGAGATAAAAGCTGAAGACATTTTGCTCCTAAAAGTAAGAGGCTAAACAGGTCTCACACTTTCTGTTGCTGTCTCTGTTTTTTATTTTCTCTCTCTCTCTCTCTCTCTCTCTCTCTCTCGCTCTCTCTTTCTAAAAAATCCTAAATAAATCATAACCATTCAGTTGATACCTGATGACCACAGCCTTTATTTATTTATAATCTCTTTTTACAGAACTGTGAGGCCACAAAGAAAAGGTAAGTAACATGTCTCTTAACTTTCTTCTTTTTCTGTGATCCAAAATCCACAGCAGCACTGACTCCTGAATGTTATTCCAGAGCCCAGTGCACACTGCGGGATCCACAGATGGTTTCAGGAGCACTGATCAATGTGGCAAAGCACCTGGGCAACCTGAAGTTCAGAGTGTGGGAGAAGATGCAGGACATTGTTCAGGAGATTGTTATTTTAAAATATAAAGCAGGTGATACTTCACTGTGTCAGCAGGTGGTAGCGCAACATAACAAAAATGTTCAGAATCCCAAAGACAGACCTGTTGGTTCAGAGGTTTCCTTTGAAGTATCATGTAGATGGGATGATGTTCTCTAGTTGATTACACACACAAAGTGTTTGTTATAAATACCATACAGTACATATATCAGGTAGTACATATATCATATAGTACCCACAAATATAATGAGCTGAAAGATATTTTGCTTATATTGCTTAAGATTGCTTACCATCTCTATTTTATCAAAGCAGCGTCCTTCCTATAACTTGACCCTTGGACACCACAAGGTAAGGAAACAGCTGATCAGAATCAGTCTTTATCTAAACTCCACCCTCATCCACATTCAGGAACTACAGACAGAGGGGACAAGAGTGCAGTCTGTTTAGCTCTTCATAAATCTGACTACAGTTCACTATTTATACAACATTAAACACAACAGGTGAGTGACAACTTATGTTGTGTATCTGGGAAATAAGTGAATCAGTTATTTATTGTTGTAATAGGCCAGTGGAGTGAATAAAGAACAGAATGCTGTGAGTCTGTTTGTTTGAACTCTGAACATGACAAAGTAAAAGTGAAAGTGAACTTGATGTTGCAGGAGCCATTACAGTGGACGAGCTGTCAGAAAATGGCTTCTAAAGCAACAGTACCACAGGAAGCTTTAACCTGTCCTGTGTGCCATGACATCCTCAAGGATCCTGTTGTCCTGTCCTGTAGTCACAGTGTGTGTAAAGACTGTCTGCAGCAGTTCTGGAGTAAAAAAGGATCACAGGAGTGTCCTATCTGTAGGAGAAGATCATCAAAAGATCAGCCTCCTAGAAGTCAAACATCTTCATCAGGGTCTGAGGAGTTCTGCAGTCTGCACAGCGACACAGTCAAATTTTTTTTTCTGGATGATAAGCAGCCTGTGTGTGTCAAGTGTCAGGATTCAGAAGAACACAAAAACCACAGTATTATTCCAGTTGTTGAAGCTGCACAAAGATACAGGGTAAGACATTTTCTTTGGTCACTTAGTTTTTTTAGACATATTCTCTGGGCATTTTATATTCTAAAAGAAGTTGGTGCCACGGATAACACTCTTTATAGCGGTGCCTCCATAATGTGAAATATATTATCATATATGTAATATATTAGCTCCTAGGACTCAAGTCGTCATCCTCCTGTATTGGTGCTGGGGTCATGTGGGGACTTATGATAATACAGAGAATTAGATGAGCTGAAATAGAGACAAAACAGGGTTAAACATACACACAGAGTAGGTGACCTTTCAGTCTGTTCTCTAAAGTGTCTGTGGACCCATGACTCAACTCCAGCTCCACCTGTGGTGTCTAAAGGAGGAGCAGTCACACAGAAAAGCACCAAAAATACACAACACACCAGCCTGAGAATGACTCAAATCAGTTTATTACAAGAAACATATCTAGCATGTTTCTTAAGAAAACCTCAACCTCATTTAAACATTTTTTTTCTGTTATATTCCAGGAGGAACTGAAAAATGCTATAAAGCCCCTACAGGAGAAATTGAAAGTCTTTAAAGAGGTTCAACAAAACTGTCATGAATCAGCAAAGGACATTAAGGTGAGAATAATGAGAAATGAGGAATGAACGTGTATTGACAATATCTAATGACTTAATACAGAAGAGATATGTTTAAGAAAATCTCACACAAATCTAAATATTTCTCCTTCCAGATCCAGGCCCAACACACAGAGATACACATTAAGGAAGAGTTTGAGAAACTTCACCAGTTTTTACGAGATGAAGAGACAGTCAGGATAACTGCACTGAGAGAGGAAGAGGAGCAGAAGAGTCAGATGATGAAGGAGAAGATTGAAGAGATGAGTAGAGAGATATCATCTCTCTCAGACACAATCGGAGCCATAGAAGAGGAAATAAAAGCTGAAGACACTTTGCTACTAAAAGTAAGAACCTAAACAGGTCTCAAACTTTCTGTCACGCTCTCTCTCTCTCTCTCTCTCTGTCTCTCTTATAAATCATAAACATTCAGTTGATACCTGATGATCAAGGCATTTATTTATTTATAATCTCTTTTCACAGAACTTTGAGGCCACAAAGAAAAGGCAAGTAACCTGTCTCTTAACTCTTTTCTTTTCCGTGATACAAAAGCCACAACAGCACTGACTCCTGAATGTTATTCCAGAGCCCAGTGCACACTGCAGGATCCAGAGATGCTTTCAGGAGCAACGATCAATGTGGAAAAGCACCTGGGCAACCTGAAGTTCACAGTCTGGGAGAAGATGCAGGACATTGTTCAATACAGTGAGTTTACATAAGAGATAATTAGAAAAAAAAGAAAGAAAATCAGATGATTTGATGAGGCATTCAATAATGCATTTTGCTCATGTATTTATTATCACTTTCTTACAATTTTCATCAGGTACTGGTCTGAATATAGAATAAAATACACCTAAGAAAAATTGGAGTTCATATGAGGCAGATAAAACTGAAATATTGGAGAGGGAGAGAGAGAGAGAGAGAGAGAGAAAGAGTTGAAGGAGAGTGTCGTGTGACTGGGAGAAACCACTGTCACATTTCTTGTCTTTTTTCTTTTTTTTTTGTAAATGTTTCCTTTTGAGAGGAATAAAATACAGGAATTTATGTGGCAGTGTGAAACAGATCAAAAGACAGGACAAATGTGAAAAAAACCCAGAAATTACTAAAAACACCACACAGCTCATGTTAAAACAAAATCATATTCTGTAAATGAAATAGATATCTATATAGACACAAATGTAAATTATGACTGAACAGAGTGGATATAATGCACGGGTGTAACAGGGTGGAATAAGAGGAGAATATCAGTGTTAGACCAGATTTAACCAACTGTCAATACGCAATTAATACAATAGACCCACAACTAATACAACACATACAAGAAATATGGCACACAGTATCTACATCAATCATGCAACTAATACAACACACAACAAATACAACACACATGACTCAAACAACTCAAAGAACAATAAAGAGCAATAACACAGCATGTATAACTAATACAACACACTCAAACAACCAATACAATACACACAACTAAAATAACGTACACACACAACTTATAAAACACACACATATTTTTACTAAGTGTAGTATTCTTTAATACATTGTCTGAATACTGTGAATCTCAGTGAAGACAAATTAATAACAATATAAACATGTAAATATATTGAATATTCAAGCTCTCCCTCTATTTTTTTTCTCCTCTGTATAACCGGATACTTATTTTTCTGAAGGAGATGAGTTAAAATACTTCAGCATTGTCTGTGGAAATACTCTAAATGCCCAAGAGGAATTCAAGAGACAACTCCAGAGGGAAATACAATGTCTGTCTGAGATCCAGTCACTGGAAGAGTGTGATTTCATTCTGACTTTCTGTCCAGTTGTGTCTCGGGCTGGAACAGACATTGAAGCAGCACTAGAGAAAATTCCTGGTAAATTTTCACACTCTCCCCACACAGATTCAAGGAGAAAGATTTCACATCCAGATGGTACATCCTTATTGAAAACAAATAACCTGTGTGGTTAACATGTCCTTATCAGACTCAGCTGTATGTAACATGTAAAATTACACAGAGAGTCAATGAGAGCCTTGTTCTCTACTATATGAATATTCCCTGTTATCAGGGTTGTCTTAAGAGCCACTGGTATAAGTATGTGGTGAAGATTACAGTGAAGTGTGTTCATATCAGTATGTTCCAATATGAAAAGGAATGCTTCTACACTAAATGAAACAAATTTCCTTTAACTCTAACATTTGTTTCTTTCTTTTTAACAGATAATAAACCTGTTATTCTAGTGGTGTTCCACCACACTTTTAATCCAGAGACAGTTGTGCCAGACAGTAGCAGAAGTGTGAAGCAGAGGAATGGATTCACTGTTGTTGACTGTCTTTTCCACGAAGATAACGGTTTGCTGACATGTCAAAAGAACAGTGACGCTCTCCATCACTGTGTGCAACAGGTTTGGAAAATAAAATCAAATTCGTCATTTGTAGGTGTATGTTACAGACTCAAGGCTAAAATAAGCTAAATTTTGGATTGAACTGAGTTGAACTGAAATTATTTGAAATGATTTTCGTAAATTCATGGTTCGTTCGATACAAGACTTTGAAGCCTGACTGAGAAATGTTCTTGCAGCTGTGTGAAAAATACCCCAGTCTTAATATGGAAGATGAGAAAGAGAAGAATGTGAGAGTTTCTGAGAACTCGACAGCTTCAGGAATGTAAGTTAAAAAAAAGAAAGAAAGAAATTGTCTAGAAACATTTTGATTGGGAAAACAAGCTGTCAGTACCTTATCCCGGCCTTACACATTCAACTGACATACAGCACTTTATCAGTTTTACACATTATATATGGATTACATTGACATTGACATATACCAATAATTAGTTTTGTAAATCTTTAACAAGAGCTATAGCAGCTGACCAGTTATTGATTGTTTCAGATGTTGCCTTTCTGAAATCTGGCACTCCAAACTTAAAATATCTAAGAGGTAGGAATGCCAGACAGATGAGAAGTGATTATTTGGTTCAAACCAACCTTTCAAAATGGTCTTTTTGGAGGCGGTCTTTGGCGCCATGAAGACCTTTTTCTGCTGTAAACTGAGCATTGTATCAGAGTCATCTGCTAAGAGAAGTAAACCTGGGCATAAAGGGATATCGTCCATTAAAAATTTAGAAAGTACTTTTACTACAGAATTCCAGAACCTCCCAAAACATATGCATAAGATCTGAAATGGTGCCTGTACTGCGTTTATTACAATTTTGTCAGTGGACAGTAACTTTCACATTCGCACTATAACGTTTCTTACATAGATGATGTGACAGTTCAGAGAAATAGGGGTGAGGGGAAAAGGGTTCTTCTACACATTAGAGAATGATTTTACTGACGCGCCCTCTGGGAACATGACAAAGGTAGTGATTCCAGCGAAGTGTAGTTCACATTCCGTGACCCACGCACATGTCAAGTCCTTATCAAACAGTAGATGAAGTTACAGGAAGCCTCTCTCAACTCATCTCTCAGCAGCAATGGCATCAGGTCTCGAGATGTCCAGACATTTGTCTAATCTTTCTCACATAAATGAGACTGTTCTCTGGTCAGTACAGCCAATCCAGTGTCTGACTGAACTTCCTGTTCTCTGGTCAGTACAGCCAATCCAGTGTCTGACTGAACTTCCTGATCTCTGGTCAGTACAGCCAATCCAGTGTTTCCTGGACCCTTTCTGATTGAACTTCCTGTGTCATGTTACCTGTGCCTTTTGCTGATTTTTTTCATATTTTTGTCTTATCTGGGCTTTCTTTCTTTCTTTCTTTCTTTCTTTCTTTCTTTCTTTCTTTCTTTCGTCTACTTTTAAAGTAATCATAAATTCAATGGATTTCACATTGTCCGTGTTCACTTCTGAATCAGTTTTACCTCTTTCTGAATCAGTTTGAGCTCTCTCTGAATCATTCTGAGCTCTCTCTGAATCAGTTTCAGCTCTCTATGAATCAGTTTTAACTCTCTCTGAATCAGTGCTGACTGATTCTGTATTGACTCCTAAAGTGGCACTGACATCTTCTAGATCAGAATTTAGTACTTCTAATTCAGTATTGAGGCTTTCTGCTTTGAAACTGACTTTCTCTGTCAGCACCACTTCACTATTCACTTCCTCTGAAGTGGCACTGACTCGCTCTGAGTCAGTACTGCCTTCCTGTGGAGAGGAATTGGCTTTCCCTGATTCAGAACTGACTCTTTCTGACTATGTAAAAGCTATCACAGAGGACGTTTGTTTAAGGTATCTACTTATTTGCTACTGATGCATTCCTGCAATTAGCACGTCTCTTGGAAAGGGATGAATTTCAGTCTTTGGCACTTTTCAGTAGTTAAAATCTTTGTTTTAGATATTGTTTAATATTCTCCCTTTGCGCGTTGCATGTGAGTGAGTCGATGTTTCTCTTATATGATTCCCTTACCATGACGGAGTGCTTGTGAATGGTCAGAGTATACTACCAGCCCTGGAATCTGCTCTACTACAGTAAGAGCTCCATCCTCAATCTTCTTACTCAAGGACACTCTGCTCAGGTCTAAGACCATGTACTGGTTATTGTAGGTACCTGGAAAAAGTAAAAAAAAAAAAAAAAAGTAATTGGACAGTTTCATCGAGTAGCTCTGCATGGTGTTATGTAGACCCTTTGAGCTAACATAAAGTGTTTTAATTGATGAGCAAGACTTTTTGATGAAATGAAAATATTATTCCAAATAGTTTCCCAGTCGAGTTCAACACCGAGCGCTCCAATCTCCCTGTCCCAGACTGAAAGAGAACCTATGACAGGATCTTTAAGCATAGTAAATAAGTTGTACAAATATTAAACCAACAAATAGGACCCCTGTGAAAGTAGGAAAACCATAAATATCTCTAGCCCAGCCAACCCCCCCCCCCCCCAACTTACCTCTTAATACTTTAGCCTATATTCACAATAGTAAATGATAAAATAGATTAATAATACACATATTTTATGCATTTATGACTTAATAAACTTTTCTTAGTTTTCTTTATGTTGCACACTTGACTAAAACGATGTCCTAAACAAGTGTGTTGATACAGGTTCTTTTGTTTTCCTCCTTTATTTCATAACAGCATAAAAATACACATCACTCTGACATTTTTCTCTTCTCTTAAGTTTGATTTCCTCTACACGAGCTGTCTGCTATACCAACAAGGACTTCGCTATGTCACTCATTAACCCCTCTTAAAGGTGTAGCATCAAATTATGTCTCAATGCAACAGCATGAATAGTGATGCAAAAAAAAAAAAAAAAACCCCAAAAAAACAAGTCTACAACATCCTGGAGGGGACACAAAAAGTACAAAGTATAAATATGGGGGATATACCACATTAACATTGTCTAGTCTATGAGCATTGTCTGCCATTTTACGCAGTAGGCCACAAAACTAAAAAAAAAGTCCCATATAAATATTGTTGGCAAACTAGCAGATGTTCAAAAATCTGCCAAAGTTAAACCCGTGAATGTGGAGGGCCGATTGTATTTATGTACTGCAGAGATCAAAGAGCTCTGTCTGACTGCTTGAGCAAAGGGCTCCAGTGATAAAGCAAAAAAAACTGCAGAAAAGGAGCAACCTTGTCTTGTACCAACACTGACCTGTGGAGACACATGCTGTAGGGTTAGTGTAAAGAGTTTGAATCATATGGATAAATGAGACTCCAAAGCCAAATCTTCTGAGCACATCCCACAGGTGGCACCATTCCAGTCTATCAAAGGCCCTCATAGCATCTAGACTAAAAACTGCACATGAGGTTTTATTATCTCTGCTGGCATCAGTTATACACAAAAGGCACCTGACATTGTCTGAGGCTGAACGGCCCCTGATGAAGCCAGTCTGGTCATCATGTTTCAAATCTGAAAGACATGTCTCCAATCCGTCAGAAAGAGCTTTCACACTTATCTTAATGTCAGAATTTGACAATGATAAAGGTCTATAGCTCCCACATTCCAACGGATCTTTCCCAGTCTTTAACAGTAATGAAATCAGTGCTGCCCTTTGATCTCTATGAAAGTACCTAACACCAAGTGAGTACTGAATAGAATTAGCCAATAAAGGTCCGACCAGGTCCCAAATACAAAAAAGGTCAGAGACTTAAACCGTAGGTGACTTCTCCATTTACCGAAAAGTCTACTCATTCAGTTACACAGGGAAAACAGCACAAAAATGTGCCCCCATATGGTAGCACAACAGGGCAAAGTTTAAGATTAATGTGACACAATACATAACATCTCCTCACTCCTTATTTAACAGAGCCCCTTTTTTTCTAATTGCAACCCCAGACAACTAATCTTGATAATCCCACTTCAAGGCTATAGCTTCAAACGATCTGGTGTACGCCGCTCACTAGAGGAATAATGACGGGTATTGCTATTCATGGTGGGATTGTGGAGCCACTGGCCCTGTATCAAGGGGGGGGTCGGTGGCCCCATGTCCAGACTCGTGTTGTCCTGGAAGACTCGATAGGATTTCTGAGTAAGCCATGACCTCTGATGTGTCTCCTGGGTTCAGGATGTCTTCCCCTGGAGACTCTGTCTGACTGGTGAATGTTGTTAACTCAGTGGCTGAATCTTTACTTGCAAGCAGCTGGTCGGTGTGGTGTCTCCACATGTCTTCCTCCCCTGTGTGTACTTAGTCTGATACAAAACCCACAGCAGCACTGACTCCTAAATGTTGATCCAGAACCCAGGTCATACTGCAGTTTCCAGAGATGGTTTCAGGAGCAGTGAGCAGTGTGGGAAAGTACCTGATCGGATTCTGGATGGGAGTGGAGAGCGTTCCAAACAGTGAGTTTACGAAAGAGATAGTTAGACAAAAATGAAAAAAAATCAGAAGATTGGATGAGTCATTCAGTAATGCATTTGTTCATGTATTTACTATTACTTTCATGAGGTACTAGTCTGAATATAGGATAAATAATAGAAAGATTGGAGTTCAAACAGATTAAACTGTGAAATACTGGAGAGAGAAGGGAGGGGGGACTGACTGAAAGGAGACTGTCACTTAACTGGGAGAAACCATTGCCACATTTCTTGTGTTTTTCCTTTTTTTAAAAAAAAAAAAAGTTTCATTTTGAGATTCTCCTGAATAAAAGACAGGAATTTATGTGGCAGTGTGAAAGACAAAGACATATCATTATAGACACAAATGACACTTCTGACTGAACAGAGTGGATTTAATCCAAGAGTGTAACAGGGTGGAATAAGAGAAGCTGAGAGTGCCAGAAAAGATGAAACTAACTCTCAACGCACAACTAATACAACACACACAAATTAATACAACACACAAAGTAGAGCAACACACAAACCCAACACAACAGTTACACAAATAATACAACATACAGTTTCTCCACCATTCACACAAGTAATACAACAAGCAACAACTACAACACACACACACCACCAATACAACACATTCAACCAGTGCAACACACACACACACAACTTATCTAAGTGTAGTACTCTCTAACACATTGTCTGAGTGAGAGTCTCAGTAATCGGTGCAGATAAATTAATAACAATACAAACAAGTAAGAGTACTGAATATTCAATCTCTCCCTCTGTTTTTCCTTCTTTTTTTTTCTATTTTGCAATGTAACTGAATGTTTGTTTTTCTGAAGGGAGTAAGTCCCCAGGATAATAATGTAACTGAATGCTTATTTTTCTGAATTAGAGAAGTTACAATACTTCACTATTGTCTGTGGAAATACTCTAAATGCCCATGAGGAATTCAAGAGACAACTCCAGAGGGAAATACAATGTCTGTCTGAGATCCAGTCACTGGAAGAGTGTGATTTCATTCTGGCTTTCTGTCCAGTTGTGTCTCGAGCTGGAACAGACATTGAAGCAGCACTGGGGAAAATTCCTGGTAAATTTTCACACTCTCCCCACACAGATTGAAGGAGTCAGATTTTACATCCAGATGGTACATCCTTATTGAAAACAAATGACCTGTATGGTTAACATGTCCTTATCAGACTCAGCTGTATGTACATGTAAAACTACACAGAGAGTAAATGAGAGACTAATGAGAGCCTTGTACTCTGCTATATTAATATTCTCTGTTTTCAGGGTTGTCTTAAGAGCCACTGGTATAAGTATGTGGTGAAGTTTACAGTGCAATATGCTCATAAACAATGTGTTCAAATATGGAAAGGAATGCTTCTACACTAAACAAGCAACATTTAGCCTTGGAAAAATTTCCTTTAACTCTAACATGCGTTTCTTTATTTTTAACAGATAATAAACCTGTTATTCTAGTGGTGCTCCACCACACTATTAATCCAGAAGCAGTTGTACCAGACAGTAGAAGATGTGTGAAGCAGACAAATGTATTCACTGCTGTTGACTGTCTTTTCCATGAGGACAACGGTTTACTGATATGTGAAAGGAACAGTGATGCTGTCCATCACTGTGTGCAACAGGTTTGGAAAATGAAATCCAAATTCTTCATTTGTAGGTGTACGTCACAGACTGAAAGCTAAAATGAGCTAAATTATGATTTGAACTGAGTTGAACTGAAATTAATTGATATGATTTCAGTAAATTCATGGCTCTTTTAATACAACACTTTGAAGCCTGACTGAGAAATGTTCCTTGCAGTTGTGTGAAAAATACCCCAGTCTTAAGATGGAAGACAAGAAAGAGGAGGATGTGAGAGTTTCTGAGAACCCGGCACCTACAGAAACGTAAGTTTAAAAAAAAAAAAAAAAAAAAATGCAGTACTCGCATTACACTGGGAAAACAAGCTGTCAGTACCTTACCCCTAACTTGTATTGTTAATTACAAATTGACAAGCTTCACAAAGACTATGGTATCTAATCCTTTTTCAAAGATATTACACAGATGGCTAAATGGTTTTGCTCTTCATGCTAATGTTAGTGTGTTGTATGTGTAAGATACCGAAGGCTATGTCAGAGCATACAGGCTCAGTAGCATCATTACAAAATGACAAAGAACAATGGGACAGTTTGCCTTTTTGCATCTGGATCTACAGCATTTTTTGATTGGCTACAGTAAACTGTAAATGTATGCAAGAGATACAACTCTGACTCTGTTAACCCTGTTAGTTCCCTCTGTTGACAATGTGTCCACACTATCTGCAGAACATTATTTGTTACAATTGTCTGTTTCCTTATTTTTTATTTTAATGGTGGATGGATGTGTAAAGACAATGCCAGACGAGTCCCTGACAGCATCTACCGAGACAAGACATTCTGACGATTTGAGTCGTAACACAAGAAGTCAGTTTGGTCTGTCTGATTGCTCATAATTCGGCTGTTTACTCTTGAGCAATAAAAACTCCTTATATTCCACTTTTAAGGACTGTAAAGTTTCAGTGTCATAGTGATCCTTCTGCATTAGGCGCTTTTGGACTGCACAGTTCTAGGGTCTCATTTGATAGGAACTATCCCCTGGGGAGCTTCCCCTAGAACTACATACGTTCTAGGGTCTTTTTTCTGTTTGCATTCGCACCGCAAGTAGGAATGCTGAAGTGACGTAAGCCGGCAGACGGTGCAGCAGCTAAGAGCTAACCCTAACCCTAACCAAGGATAGCTGCACATTTTTAAGTACAAATTTAATTACTTTTAAGACCTTTTAAATACCTCCAAAAGGGAAAAAAAGCCATTACTGTGGCAAAAGAAATCGACAAACAAGACTACAGTATGCACAATTAACCAGTTTTATTGAATTTGATTGACAGAAATATTGAGTGCACATTAGACATATAACTGCCTTCTCATTAACGAAAATAAAACTGTATGGCGACAGACCCTGTCCAATGGGAAAAAAAATGTCCCCCTGCATTTATGCATTTACCACCGCAATAGCAGTGAATGACTCGGTGGGCATAGTAGTTTTCGGGTGCTAGCATAGCGCTTGTGCCTGACGCTTGCTCGTAGCATCGTCTTTTGTTTTTTTTTTTGTTGTTGTTGTTTTTTCTTTTTCTCCGCCGCAGCCCTCAAATCGTAAGCTGGATAAACACATTCTTATTTTAGGTTAAAATTCGGATCACAACCACACAAGCGGACACACAAGCACCTACCGAAGCGGAGTGTACGCTACCTCTTCAATGTACAAATATACATTGGACGTTGCAGAAATGGTCATTGTTGGAAGATATAAAATACCAGTAAAATAAAACATGAAAACCATGTTTCCCCTTCTACAATTCCAGACATTTTGGACAAGAATATCAAAAACTAAATGTAATACATTCCAAGACTTTATATTTTGTACGGATCTTTAAAAATGGCGGTCGCAATCATCGTATACCTGTGTCTGGACCAATGGCTGCACACCTACGTCACAAGGTTCCTATTGCGCTGCGAAAGTACCTACCCTGAAATAGGAGCTAAAAAAGCCCCTCAAAACGAAGTTCTTAGAACTATAATCGTTCTAAGTTCCTGCGGTGCGAACACGCGAAAAAGGGGGTACTTTCTCCAACAGTTCTAAGAACTATGGAAAAGTTCCTCCGGTGCGAAAGCGCCTATTGTTTCTATTTGTTGGATTGTTTTTTTCTAGTGAGCTAATTTTCCCTTTTTGAGCTGCAGCTGTTTTAGAGAAATATAATATACAGCTACCTTTAATTACACATTTTGAGGATTCCCAAAGAATGCGAGGATTTACATTTGAGAATGTGTTTAACAAAATAAAACCATTCAAATCTTTTTGGATATGTTCTAAAAATGTTTCATCCTGAAGAAGGAAAACACTGAAGCACAATCGCTAGAAACGAGCTGAAAAGTGGGATTTAGATACAATGATTTTGAGCTGACAACGATCAAACGTGAGCATAGGTAGGATTTCCATAACGAAAACTGGTTCAGCTAGGTGGCAGAAATAAGAACATAATCAGTTCTAGAAAATGTTTTATGCCATGAAGAAAAAAGGGTATAGTCCCTTACATTTGGATTCCTAATACGCCAACTGTCCACAACATTTAAGTCCCTCATGAAAGTTTTGAGGTGGTTAGATGATGTACATTGATTGGAAGTAGGCACGGTAATACTAGATCTGTCCAGGACATCAACTGTTCAGTTAACACCTGTGAAGCCTGACTGAGAAATGTTCCTTACAGTTGTGAAAAAAATACCTGGGGCTTTGGATGGTTGACGACAAACGAATGAATGTGAGATTTTCTGAGAACTCGACAACTACAGAAACGTAAGTTTAAAAAACAGAAAAGAAAAAAAAAAAACAATGCAGTGCTTGCATTACAGCCTAGAAACTGTTTTGTTGAGAAAACAAGCTATCAGTGTATTACCCCTGCCTTGTATTCTTAATTACAAGTTCATTTCAAATGTCACTAATCAAAGACAGTGGAATCTAATCCTTTTACAAAGATGTTACCCAGACAGTTACTGGCAAAATTTATTTGTTCTCCACACTAATATTATTAATCCTTCATTATGTTGTCATTGTATCAGTTCTTTATTTATATTGAGTGATTTGCTGCTGGATAAACGAAGAACATCAGAATGACCAGAGTTCACAGGCTCCTGTTTTAATCAGTCTGTCTGTTAACACTGAGATCTAAGAGTAAGATGAGTCAGTGAAGGTGAAAGTTTTAATCAGTCTGTCTGTTAACACTGAGATTCAAGAGTAAGATAAGTAAGTGAAGGACAAAGACAATAGCTCTGTCTCATCCATCTGTATGTGTCCTTTACAGAATACTCCATCACATTATCTCAACACTGACAGTGGATCCAGGGTGTTCTCTGATTGGACACATTGGACATTGTGTTTGAGTTTGATGTTCACCCTACACACAAAATGTAATTTGAGGCGCTCCAATGTCTTATCTCTGATGGTATCTGTTTTGAGTAAGGGTCGAACGATATGCATTTGTATGGCCAATATCGATATCGATATCTAATGGCTTAGGGTGGCCAATAACCGATATTCAGCCGATATTTTCACCCGATATTCATTAGTAATAGTGGTAGTATTCATTAGTAGTATTCAATAGTAAATCTACATAAAGGAAATCATAATGAATTTGTTTGCAAATACCTTCTATGAGAAACAACAGGCAATATATAGATCTAATACCACTTTATTGAGTAAATAATTATTCTTTTACAAACTTAAAAGTAGAAAAAAATCTGTTTATATAATGCTGAAAAAACCTAGTGAAAAAAGACACAGTTTAAACTAAGAAAGTAGATAAAATGTTCAGACATCACATAATACTTCAATAATCCCCGTTCAGGAGAACCAAGTTGTAATATGGACAGGTTGAGTGTCCCTAATCCGAAAATCCAAAATGTTCCAACATCCAAAACTTTTTGAGCACTGACATGACACCACAAGTGGAAAATTAGATTGAGCAAAAGCTCAGCATTAGCTGCTAAAATGTACCCTATTATGAAACATCGGTAACCTGTAACGTCTGAAACTCCTTCGCTGCCAACTTGAAATCAGACGTGTCCAGTGTGTCTTTGCAGCTTGCAGTGCTGTTAACAGGTTGTTTTGCTGTCAACACACACACTTACTGTTTAGGAATAGCCTTCGTTGTAGTTACATTTTGGATTACTACTGGAGATTTTGTCCGACAAATTCTTAATTTATCGTTCTTTTATATAAATTTTGCCAGGTAAAAACTGGTAGCATAATTACCAGCCAACGGAAACCCTGACCTCATTATGTATATGCAAAAATTCCAAAATCCAAAATAATCCAAAAATCTGAAACACTTCTGGTCCCAAATATTTCAGATAAGGCAAACTCAAGATGGGAAACCCAGGAGTATTTACACAGACCAGGACAGGACTAGAGTAACTAAGAAGTCAGGAAATGCATGTGTTAATTTCACAAAATAGCCATCAAAGGGGGAAAGAGAGAACCAGGGTGTGACAAAAATAAATCGAATAAAACTGTGTATGTTAATGATAGATCTCAGAGATGCAATAAATATGATTATATTTCTGAAAATATGTTGGATATTTGGTTTCTCCACCCACATTGTTTCAGCTGAATAGGAATCAGATGACAGGATTCAGTTTAAGACTGATAAAGCTTTCTATGTAATGAACCCATTTTGAATGAATTGTGATTTTCATTTTGACATTGTATATAGTTTTTTTTTTCTCCCTGGACAGTTAGCCTTCACTTTTTCTTCTTTTAGTCAGCATCCCATTTCATTTGATTCAGTCGATTAATCATGGAATGATCTGTTTCGTCTGGTTTTGTTAATCAAGTCTGATCTAGCCATGACTTTCTGTAGGTCCTGTGTAAAGTCTTTACTTTGTTGTCTTACTTAAGAGTACCTTACTTAGCTTAGTTCCACTCCATGGCTGAACCTGTTCCTGAACCAAGTTCCCATTTCAAAGTCAAGTCAATGTTCATTAGTCTGAAAACCCCAGTCTGTTCCTCTGTTCCAAAACCTGTCTTTGTCAATCTGTTCTCTTCACCTGCTCTTGATCTTGGATACAGACTCTTGGTTTTGTACATGCATCCAGTTTCCAAACTGCCTCCAGGCAAACTGTTAAATTCTTCCTCTTGTGATCTCTGTGTTCCTTCCTAAAGACGAATGATGCAGCTGATCTGAGAACAGCCAGTGGTTGATGAGAGAGAGTTTAGTAAAAGTGATTAACTTTAGTAAAAGTGATTTTTTTTTGGGGGAGGGGGGGGGGGGGTCTAAACAGTTATACATTGATACAGCACCTGCTATGTATTTATGGTTTGTGGGTGGAACATAGGTAATAAAGGAACATATATAATAAAGGATGAGTAATGTGATATGACATTTGCCTCATGTAATAATTGTATTGTATTATAATGTGTAATAATATGCAAGAGGGGGATCACATACACACATACTGTACACACACATACACAGTTATACACACATATAATACACAGTTATACACAGGACACACACATACATAACTATACACATATACAGTGTACACACTCATACACAGTTTGACAAACTCACTGAGATTGTATGTCCATACTTCTGAAGTGTCTGTAAAGTCTCTCCTCTGAGGTTGTTACCAGTGAAGTGCGGTTTAGCATTGACAGAGCACAGACACGTCTGATAGATGGTGTCTCTGTCAACTTTTATGGCATAATTTTTTTCATATAAATTATTTTAAAATATTCATTATGAGGAAGGTTTATCACACACTAAATCTCCTATATAAGATAGGGCAGCCAATGGCTCAATGGAGAAATGGCCTTGTGACTGAAAAGTTGCTAGTTCGATTCGCAGGACCGGCATGAAAACACCCACAGCTGAAGTGTCCTTGGGCAAGGCACTTAATTCCCAACTGTGTTCAAATGGACACATTCATGCTCATCATGCAGGAAGTCTCTAAACCAGGTAACAGTGCATCTCCAACAACTCAGACTTTTCCTAGGGTATCTGACACAGGATGTGTGATCACTTTTCAGACAGTGTCTGAAAATTAAGATGAAAGATAAGTATAACACTTTGAGTATCAATAAATGCATTCAGGCAAACAAGACACAGAGATAAACAAAAACACATATAGTTCGGTTTTGGAACACGTCTGTTACGTCCCCGGTGGAGTGTGGTGTCTAGGGGTATGTAGGGGAACGTAGCATAAAGGACCCACCACCTGTGCTGGTTTTGGGACGGTGTGATGAGGGAGGAAAAACACGGACATGGGGAATTGTGGTGAAAAGAGTGCACGATATATTTAGAGTGTTTACAAAGTGTTATATATATATATATATATATATATATACAAGATATTTACAAATATACACAAAAACACACGAATGTGGGAGAGGTCGTTAGACGGTGCCAAAGAACAGAAACTAGTAAAACAAAAACCACCCTGAACTACACCGGAAAACACACACTGAGCTACAAAACAAAAAGGTGGCAGAGCCAAAGGAAACCTGACTACACTAACTAGAGACCGAAATACAAAAGTGGCACCTATCCCTAGACAAAGTTAACACTATCGCGGGGATCCCCTTTCTTACCTGTCCGTCTCCCCGCGATAACCAAAACATCAAATCCAGAGCGCAATCCACAAACCAAGTCAATACACGAGAATACAGGGTCGAACACAGAATGGCAAGTTTGTAATAACAATGGCAAAAAACACACGAAAGGCAAAAGCACAACGACGAGACCGAAATCTACCAGCAGCTAAAAACTGACATCTTTAAATTTCCGTGCCCCATCTCCGGTTGGCCATCCGACGAGGGGCGCTCCGTCTTTGGTTGGCTGGCTGGGAACGCGGAGGTGGGACGCAACACCAGGCCAGGTGGGGAGTGGCAGCTGTTCGCGCCACCGCTGGATCCCTGCGTCAGGTGACAGGGGAGAGGAGAGAGAGAGAGAGAAAAACAGGACACAAGACGCAACAAGACACAAACACAAACAAATGCGCCGCACATTACAACGTCTCAGTCAACCCGATACACGAAAACACGACTTTCTTTCTTTCTTTCTTTCTTTCTTTCTTTCTTTCTTTCTTTCTTTCTTCTCCCATTGTGATGTCTGGTGCATTCTGTATGTGAATGGTTATCACTGGACATAACCTCCAGCAGAAGAGACATGGCTGATTCCCATTGACTGGGAGAGAGAAAACTCTCATTCATCGACATACTGTTGACATATATGTTGTATTTAATTTTGTGTTGGGCTGCTGATGTCTCTGTCTTTTATCTGAGCTCCACCTACTGACACAGCCTTACTCATCACTCACTCACTCACTCACTATCTAAGCCTCTTATCCTGATTAGGGTCGTGGGGGTGCTAGAGCCTATCCCAGCAGTCATAGGGCGAAAGGCGGGGAAACACCCTGGACAGGTCGCCAGTCCATCGCAGGGCAGACACACAGACAAACACATTCACGCACACACTCACACCTAGGGGCAATTTAGTGTCTCCAATTCACCTAATCTGCATGTCTTTGGACTGTGGGAGGAAACAGGAGCTCCCAGAGGAAACCGGTTTCCATACGTGTTCTCACATTGTGTTAACAGTAGAAGTTGTGGTCTGCCTCTGTCACCAGATTCGTCACACATTCACAAACATGTAAATCGCAATTTTCAAGTCACATTTCATATCTACTGTGGCAAATGATTGGAAGTGTTAGGCGAACACAGCGCGTTGATTTCAAAAATTTCAAAAATCTCAGACATGGACTTGATATGACCACGGGTGCTCTGGTGAGAAACGTTTATCTTTATCATCTTTATCTTCCATTGTAGTAGCCATCAGTAAAACCGCCAAGTTCAGTTGTTAAAAAAAATGCAGCACGCACTTGACTGACAGCATTGGAGTAGTTTACTGTGATTGGTTTTTCCCCTGTGATGAACACAATATGGCCTATTGCATTTTAGAAAAGAAAATTTGTCCGCTGACTTCAAAGCTATGCGTTAAAGTAATGAGTAACGAGAACCTTCATAGAATTGTAGTGGAGTGAAAAGTACAATATTTGTATTTCAAATGTAGTGGAGTAAAAGTCATAAGTTTCCAAAAAAAAATAACACTACAGTAAAGTACAGATACTTGAAAAATGTACTTAAGTACAGTACTCAAGTAAATGTACTTCATTACTGTCCACCCCTGGTTATGGAAGGGGTGTGTGTGTGTGTGTGTGTTTCTGTGTGTCTGTGTTGTATTAGCTGTGTGTGTTGCACTAGCTGTGTGTTGAGAGTTGGTTTAATCTGTTCAAAAACTCTGCGTTTCTCCTCTTATTCCACCCTGATACACTCTAGAATTAAATCCCATATACTCCTGTTCTCTGTATGTTTCCATTCTCATTTTCTCACTGTGACTCATGATTCAGTATTAATACAACATAGAGAAGAAGAAGATTTGTACTGTTCTTTGTGCTGTGACAATTTCAGGAGTCATGTTGTCTTGTTTCACAGTCACAGTGTGTATAGTCTGTCTGCAACAGTTCTTGGAAACAAAGTCTTCAAGCAGCACTTAGATTACAGGAAAATGTCACAAAAGTTCAGAAAGGTTTTACTGCATATTTTTAAAAAGTATGTTTTAGTGAGATATGAATGCACAAATGTTTTAAAGAGCCTCATTTAAACTATTATAACAGAGAAAACGTTTCATCATTTAATATATTTAGTTGGATCCTGTTGTATGTAGACTGATACCACTCATTTTTACTGAGGTAATACAAGACATTATAAATAGTTATTAGTTCTTTAATGTCTGTGCAGAAAATGCACATTTTAATTATGTGTCTTTGCATATTTATTATGAAAGTGTCTCTATAAAATATAAAGCTGTGATACTTCACTGTGGCAGCAGGTGGAAGCACAACATAGCAAAAGGTTCAGAATCTCGGAGACAAACAGACAGACAGACAGACAGACAGGCAGAGTAGAGCTGTTGGTTCAGAACTTTCCTTTGAGGTCTCATGAAGAAGAAATCATGTTCTCTAGTTTATTATCCACATCCTGCTGTTCATAGCATACATTTAAAGTGTTTGTTATAAATACCATATAGTACACATCATATAATACATTTATCATACAGTACCCACATATATAATGAGTTTAGAGATATTTTGCTTGAATCTAATAACATTTCAATATACATCAGACATTTTAACTGATTTGTTGCTTTGGTCTTTTTCTCTGTTGTTTTATTAAATGACAATTTTTATTTTATCAAAACAGAAATTTTATTCTTCCCTTACCTTGACCCTTGGACTCCACAAGGTAAGGGAGCAGCATATCAGAAGCAGTTTGTAACTAAACTCCACCCTCATCCACATTCAGGAACTACAGACACAAGGAACAAGAATGCAGTCTGTTTAGCTCTTCATAAATCTGACTACAGTTCACATTTTATACAAGATTAAACACAACAGGTGAGTGATGAATGATGATTTTATGTATTTGGGAAATAAGTGAAATCAGTTATTTAATGTTTTAAAAAGTCTGTAGAGTGAATGGAGAACAGAATGCTGCCAGTCTGTTTGTTTGAACAAAAGTGAAAGTGAAGGTGCACTTGATTTTTCAGGAGACATTACAGGAGAGGAGCTGTCAGAAAATGGCATCTAAAGCTGTAGTATCAGAGGAAGATTTAACCTGTCCTGTGTGCTGTGACATCTTCAGGGATCCTGTTCTCCTGCCATGTAGTCACAGTGTGTGTGAAGTCTGTCTGCGGCAGAATGAAAAAGTATTTCAGGAGTGCCCTGTCTGTAGGAAAAGATCCTCAAGAGATCAGCCCCCTTATAACCTGGCTCTAAAGAACCTGTGTGAGACTTTCTTGCAGGAGAGAAGTCAGAGATCTTCATCAGGGTCTGAGGAGTTCTGCAGTCTGCACAGTGAGAAACTGAAACTTTTTTGTCTGGATGATAAACAGCCTGTGTGTGTCAGGTGTCAGGATTCAGAAAAACACACAAACCACAGTTTTCTTCCAATTGCAGAAGTAGCACTATTTAACAGGGTAAGATATTTTCTTTGGTCATTTAATTTTTCTGAGACATATTCTCTGGTCATTTTATATTTTTAGAGAAGTTGGTATTGTTCTTGATAAAACTCTAGATTCTTTATAGTGGTGCCTCCATGATGTGAAATATATTGTCATATATGTAATATAGTAGTTCCTAGGACTCAAGTCCTCATCTTCCTGTACTGGTACTGGGGTCATGTAGGGACTTCTGACAATACAGGGAATTAGATGAGACAAAACAGAGACGAAGCAAATTGAAACACACACAGAGTAGGTACCCATTCAGTCTGTGCTCTGAAGTATGTGTGGGCCCACGACTCAACTCCACCTCCACCTGTGGTGTCTAAAGGAGGAGCAGTAACACAGAAAAACACCAAAACTCCACACCACACCAGCATGGAAATGACTCAAATCAGAGCACATCAGCAGGTGTAAATTAAAGTGAAATAAGTTTATCACACTTCACATGGGTGTCCCTCCAGCCAACCCACCAGTACAGAGACAGTGTCAGTGGTGGACCCATGTTCCCCTGAACATATGAGAGAGACAGAACAGGGGTGGTGCACAAAAAGAGTAGACTACTAGAGTACGCTGCTAGAGTCACACAATACTGTGTGTATTTGGGACCATTTCAAAATTGCAATTTAGAATGATGCAATTTACCAAACCTATGACCTGTTTAAAATCTCTATGGAAAATATGGCTGGTGCCAATACCCTCAAGAAACTCAATCGTTTACAAAATTTCCATATAAATTCATAGATCAATGTGTCCAGCTAAAATACATTTTCACTTTATACTCATTGTTCATCATACCTCACTTGTGTTTATTATAATTGCACTAGTGACATTTCAGTATAAACCCCTGATAAGTGGTTTATGGGCCAATCAAGAGCAGTGTTTTATCTCCCACAAACCAGCCTCACTTTACTCCTCAACTCTCTATAGATAAACACACAGGACACCTCACAGTCCATGACAGTAATTCCCAGTCTCACCCAGTTTACAGTTATTATTCCCACATTCCCAAATCCCAACAACAGCAACATCAGTGTCAGAGGAGACATTTATTTTAAAAGTTTGACAACAAAGCATATATAAAACCCTCAGTTTACCCATACACACACACACACACTAACATGCACAAGCTAACATGCACACACTGTAAGTAATTAGACTGATCACTGGTACAATACTGCATGATGGCTGCTGGCTCAATACAGCCATTCAGAAATTAAATTAAAGAAAGAAATTAAGAAAACACAATTGACAATCTCTACAGTAAGTTACACATTTTAAAAAACTTTTGTGTGCTTATCAATTTATTACAGGAAACATATTCAGCATGTTTCTCATGGAAACCTCAACCTCATGTATACATTTTTTTTCTGTTATACTCCAGGAGGGACTGAAAACTGCTCTAAAGTCCTTACAGGAGAAACTGAAAGTCTTTGAAAAAGTCCAACAGGACTGTCATAAATCAGCAGAGCACATTAAGGTGAGAATAATGAGAAATAAGGAATGAATGTGTATTGACAATATCTAATGACTTAATACAGAAGGAAGAGATATGTTTAAGAAAATCTCACACAAATCTAAATATTTCTCCTTCCAGATCCAGGTCCAACAGACAGAGAGACACATTAAAGAAGAGTTTGAGAAACTTCACCAGTTTTTACGAGATGAAGAGACAGTCAGGATAACTGCACTGAGAGAGGAAGAGGAGCAGAAGAGTCAGATGATGAAGGAGAAGATTAAGGAGATGAGTAGAGATATTTCCTCTCTCTCAGACACAATCAGAGCCATAGAAGAGGACATAAAAGCTGAAGACATTTTGCTCCTTAAAGTAAGAACCTAGACAGGTCTCACACTTTCTGTCACTGTCTCTGTTTTTGTTCCCATGCCTCTCTCTCTCTCTCTCTCTCTCTCTCTCTCTCTCTCTCTCTCTTATAAATCATAACCATTCAGTTGATACCTGATGATCACAGCCTTTATTAATTTACAATGTCTTTTCACAGAACTTTGAGGCCACAAAGAAAAGGTAAGTAGCTTGTCTCTTAACTCTCTTCTTTTTCAGTGGTACAAAACCCACAGCAGCACTGACTCCTGAATGTTATTCCAGAGCTCAGTGCACACTGCAGGATCCAGAGATAGGTTCAGGTGCACTGATCAATGTGGCAGAGCACCTGGGCAACCTGAAGTTCAGAGTCTGGGAGAAGATGCAAGACATTGTTCAAGACAGTGAGTTTACATAAGAGATCACTAGACATAAAAAGAAAAAATCAGAGGATTTGATGAGTCATTCAGTAATGCGTTTTGCTCATGTATTTATTATAAATTTCTTACAGTTTTCATCAGGTACTAGTAATAATAATAATAATAATAATAATAATAATGTTTATTTAGAGCCCAGTATCACTATTTATAGCCTTAAAGGGCTTTACATGTCTATAACAAAGTCAAATCAAAATTATATTATGCACAAGTTAGAGAAAATAGATAAGTCTTTAGTCTTATTTTAAAGGTATTGAGAGAGTTTGCATCTCTAACTTCTGTAGGTAAACCATTCCAGAGGAAGGGAGAGCGGTAGGAAAAAGCTCGGTTGCCAGGGGACTTCTTTTTAACTCTTGGAATGACTAATAATCAAGAATCTTATAATAATAATAGTAATAACTAATAATAATAACTAATAGTCAGAATCTTGAAAGTGCAGGGTGTGAGGTTGGTTATAAGGTGTAATTAAGTCAGTCAGGTAGGAAGGCGCAAGCCCATGTAAAATCTTATATATTAATAAGAGGACCTTAAAATCTGCCCTTGCATGAATTGGGAGCCAATGAAGGGAAGCCAGGACAAGGCTAATGTTATCAAACTTCTTCATACGGGTCAGAATTCTAGCAGCAGCATTCTGGACCAGCTGAAGACTATTGGCACTAGAGGCAGGCAGGCCAGAGTAAAGGACATTGCAGTAATCAAGGCGAGATGTGACAAATGCGTGAACAATGTTTTCTGCATCAGCCATACTTGTTACGGAGGTGATAAACGGCAAAGGATATTGGAGGGAGGGAGAGAGAATTGAAGGAGAGTGTCATGTGACTGGGAGAAACCACTGTGGTTTGTCACAGTCACATTTCTTGTGTTTTTCCTTTTTTTTTAATGTTTCGTTTTAAGATTCTCGTGAATAAAAGACAGGGATTTATGAGGAAGAGTGAAACACAACACACAAATAAAACACAGGACACATGTGAGGAAACCAGAAATGACTGAAAACACCACCCAGCTCATCTTAAAATAAAATCATACACAGTAACTGAAATACATATCATTATAGACACAAATGTCACTTATGACTGAAAAGAGTGGATTTAATCCAGGAGTGTCACAGAGTGGAACAAGAGGAGAATCGCAGAGTGTTAGACCAGATTAAACCAACTGTCAGTCCACCACTAATACAACACATAGATAGACAACTAATACAATAAATACAAAACTAATATTACACATACGACAAATACGGCACACAGTACACCACTCACGCATCTAATACAAAGCAAAACAAATACAACACACACAACTAAAAACACTCAAATAACTAATACAGCAAAGAGCAATAATAAAACGCATATAACTAACATAACACACACACACACACACAAACACACACACACACAACTAAAATAACACTTACACATCTAATAAGGCACGCACACACACACGCACACACACACACACACACACACACACATGCACACACACACACACAACTTATCTAAGTGCAGTACTCTTTAATGCATTGTCTGAATACTGTTAATCTCAGTGATCAATAAAGATGAACCAATAACAATTTAAAGACGTAAGCATTCTGCATGTTCAATCTCTCCTTCTTTTTCCAAAATCAGTATAACTGAATATTTATTTTTCTGAAGGAGAGGGGTCAAAATACTTCACCATTGTCTGTGGAAATACTCTAAATGCCCATGAGGAATTCAAGAGAAAACTCCAGAGGGAAATACAATGTCTGTCTCAGGTCCAGTCACTGGAAAAGTGTGATTTCATTCTGGCTTTCTGTCCAGTTGTGTCTCGAGCTGGAACAGACATTGAAGCAGCACTAGAGAAAATTCCTGGTAAATTTTCACACTCTCCCCACAGATACCAAAGGAGTCAGATTATAATATACAGATGGTACATCCTTACTGAAAACAAATTACCTGTATGGTTAACATGTCCTTATCAGACTCAGCTGTATGTAACATGTAAAACTACACAGAGAGTAAATGAGAGAGTAAATGAGAGCCTTGTACTCTGATATATTAATATTCCCTGTTATCAGGGTTGTCTTAAGAGCCACTGGTATAACTATGTGGTGAAGATTACAGTGCAGTGTGTTCATGAGAATGTGTCCAAATATGAAAAGGAATGCTTCTACACTAAATGAAACAACATTCGGAAAAATTTCCTTTAACTCTAACATGCATTTCTTTCTTTTTAACAGATAATAAACCTGTTATTGTAGTGGTGCTACACCACACTTTAAATCCAGAGGCAATTGTACCAGACAGTAGCAGATATATGAACCAGATAAATGTGTTCACTGTTGTTGACTGTCTTTGCCGTGAGGACTCCGGCTTACTGACATGTCAAAAGAACAGTGATGCTGTCCATCGCTGTGTGCAAAAGGTTTGGAAAATAAAATCAAAATTCTTCATTTGTAGGTGTGTGTCACAGACTGCTAAAATAAGCTAAATTATGATTTAAACTGAGTTGAACTGAAATTATTTGAACAGATTTCAGTAAATTCATGGTTCTTTTACTACAACACTTTGAAGCCTGACTGAGAAATGTTCCTTGCAGTTGTGTGAAAAATACCCCAGTCTTAAGATGGAGGATAAGAAAGAGAAGAATGTGAGAGCTTCTGAGAACTCGGCAGCTACAGAAACGTAAGTAAATAAAAAAAAAAAAAAAAGAATGCAGTACTAGCATTACAGTCTAGAAACTTTTGATTGAGAAAACAAGCTTCCAGTAAATTAGCCCTGCCTTGTATTCTTAATTACAAATCCATTTCATACTTCACAAATCAGAGATAATGGAATCTAATCCTTTTACCAAGATGTTACACAGACAGTTACTGGCTAAATGGATTTACTCTCCAAGCTAATGTTATTGTGTTGTATCTTTAAGACAAGGAAAGCTATCTGATAACATACAGTCTCAGTAGCATCACTGGCAAAGAGCAATGGCAAAGAGCAATGGCAAAGAGCAAAGGGACAGTTTCTCTTTTTATATCTGTATCGACAGCATTTTTTGACTGGCTACAGTAAATTGGAAATGTACAAAAGAGATACAACTCTGACTCTGTTAAGCCTGTCAGTTGCGTCTTTAATGCATTTTTTAAAGTATTTTTTATTGATTCAATTTTGAACCAAGGCAAACAAACAACAGCTTCAGGAATAAAAAATAAATAAAAAAAAAAAACAGGAGAGGGGGCACATACAACTAACATACAGCAAATTATTAGCTTTACCCATGGTTTAGATTGACATACATTGTAAATTTGTAAATTTCCGTGATTGCACACACACACACACTGTGAACAGTAAGCTTGCCTCTGCATTTAACCCATCCAACACAGCAGTGGTGAACACACACAACAGGGCGCAGGAGCAGTGGGCAGCATTCCTTGCGCCCAGGGAGCATTAGGGTTAAGCACCTTGCTCAAGGGCACACAGCCATGGATGTTGGGCCTGGAAATCAATCCGGCAACACTCCAGTCACAAGGCCGGTTCTCTAACCTTTAGACCACGGCTGCCCAAATTTGGAATTCTAACCAAGGAACTAGCAGGACTGTTTCCTTTCTTCAAGTGGTAGATCCTGTGGTCTAAGAAGATAAACCAATCCTAGTTCAATGGATCACCAGGAGATTTTAGAAAAAAGTTCAAACCATGTCTTTAAAAATTTTTATTGGAAAGCCCAAAAATAAAGCTTAAAATTAGGAAAAGCTAGACCACCAGCACATTTGGGATGCTGCAGTGTTGTCAAGCAAATTTTGGATATTTTATTGTTCCATGTAAAACTGATACAAAGCTTGTCAATATCGTTGAAAAACTGTGGTGGAGCAGTCAGCGGTATAGCAGAAAACAAAAAATTAACCTGAGGGAGAATATTCATTTTCAGTACTGAAATCCTACCATAGAGAGAAATCTGTAAAGGAGACCATCTGTCCAGGTCATTCTTAATCTTTTGTAGCATTACGCTAAAGTTACGCTTGCGAAAGAGGCTAAGAGTAGGATGAATGCCTACACCTAAATAAGTGAAACTAGGGGTCCAAATCTGAATCGGTAAAGAGACATGGAGATCAAGTTTAGGAGGAGTTCAGTCAAGAGGCATTAATATAGATTTAGCCCAGTTTGTTTTGTAGCCCTGAAAAAGACCCAAATCTTTCAAATAAGGCTGAGTCTTGAGGTACCGAGTCATTGAAATCTGAAAGGAAATCAATAATATCATCAGAGAGTAGGAAGATATGCTGTGTGGTACAGTCGGCCATCCACATTTGGGGGAATTAGGGGTGCAGGACCCCTGCGAAAGTGAAAAAAACACGAATATCTCTAGCCCCACTGCCTCCCCCCCCCCCCTACCCCGCCCACCCCAATCTTAACTCTTCCTGCTGTAGCCTTGTACATGATGAAATAGATTAATAATACATATACTTTATGCACTGATGACTTATTGACCTTTCTTTAGTTTTCTTTATGTTGCATACTTGAACGAAACAATGTCCTAAAGAAGTGTGTCGATACATTTTCTTCATTTTTTTTTCCATACCAGCATAAAAGTGCACAACACTCCATCATTTCATCTAGCTCTGTGCTCTCTTCTCTTAAGTTTCATTTCTTCTACACGAACTCTCTACTATACCGACAAGAGCCTCACTACGTAACTCACTATACCCTATTCTCTTAAAGGTATAGCGGCAAATTATGTGTCAATGCAACGCCATGGATAATAATGCAAAATAAAGTCTACACCATCCTGGATGGGACACCAAAAGCACAGTTATGGGGTGTGTACCACATTAACACTTTCTAGTCTGTGCGCATCATCTGTTATTTTACACGGTAGGCCAAAAAAAAAATCAACATACAATTATTGATGGCAAACTCGCAAATAATCAGATTCACAGAAGTTGAACCCGCAAATGTGGAGGGCCGGTTGTATTCTTAATATGTACTGCAGAGATCAAAGAGCTCTGTCTGACTGCTTGAGCTAAGGGCTCCAGTGATAAAGCAAGCAAAACTGGAGAAAAGGAGCAACCTTGTCTTGTACCAACACTGACCTGTGGAGACACATGCTGTAGGGTTAGTGTAAAGAGTTTGAATCATGTGGATAAATGATTCTCCAAAGCCAAATCTTCTGAGCACATCCCACAGGCAGCACCATTCCACTCTATCAAAGGCCTTCATAGCATCTAGACTAAAAACTGCACATGAGGTTTTATTATCTCTGCTGGCACCAGTTATATACAAAAGGCACCTGACATTGTCTGAGGCTGAATGGCCCCTGATGAAGCCAGTCTGGTCCTCGCGCATCAAGTCTGAAAGACATGTGTCCAATCCGTCAGAAAGAGCTTTCGCATATATCTTAATGTCAGAATTTAACAATGATAAAGGTCTATAGCTCCCACAATCCATCATATCTTTCCCAGTCTTTAACAGTAATGAAATTAGTACTGCCCTTTGATCTCTATGAAAATAACCAATATTAATAAGTACTGAATAGAATTAGCCAATAAAGGTCCAACCAAGTCCCAAATCTCTGGAGGTTGCTCTGGTGGTATCCCATCTGTAAAATATTGGATGATTATCTACCTTAATACAAAAGGGGCCAGAGACTTAAACTGCAGGTGACTTCTCCATTTACTGAGACCTCAACTCAATCAGTTACACAGGAAAAACAGCATGATGAGGCGCCCCCGTATGGTAGCCCAGCAGGGCTGAATTTAAGATTAAGGTGGCACAATACATAACATGTCCTCTCTTCTTATTTAACAGAGCACCCCATTTTTTGTACAATTCCAACACCAGACAACTAATCTTGATAATAGCAACTCAAGAACAAGAAAACATGTGCAGCCAAAGTATAGGCCATAGGTTCAAGCGATCTGGTACCTGCTGCTCATGAGGGGGATACTGACAGGTACTGCAATTAATGGGGGATTGTGGAACCTCTAGCCCTGTTGCACTGGCCCTGTCTTGGAGGACTGCCGGTGGAGTTTCTGGGTTGGGCATGACCTCTGACATGTCCCCTGGGGTCAGGATGTCTTCATCTGGAGACTCTGTCTGACTGGTGAATGTTGTTAACTCAGTGGCTGAATCTTTACTTACAAGTAGCTGGTCTGTGTGGTGCCGCCACATGTCTTCCTCCCCTGTGTGACTTAGTCTGATACAAAACCCACAGCAGCACTGACTCCTGACTGTTATTCCAGAACCCAGCGCACACCACAGGATACAGAGATGCATTCAGGAGCACAGAACAGAGTGGGAAAGTGCTTTGACAACATGAAGAGAGTCGGGGAGAGGATGCAGGGCATCTTTCAATATGGTGAGTTTACGTAAGAAGTAATTAGACAAAAAAGAAAAAGTCAGAGGATTTGATGAGTCATTCAGTAATGCATTTTGCTCATGTATTTATTATCACTTTCTAACAATTTTCATCATTTTCATCAGGTACTGGTCTGAACATAGGATAAATACACAGAAAGATTGGAGTTGAGGCAGATAAAACTGTAAAACATTGGAGAGAGGCAGAGAGAGAGAGAGAGAGAGAGAGAGAGAGAGAGAGAGAGAGAAAGAGAGAGAGAGGGGGGGGGACTGGGAGGAGACTGTCATGTGACTGGGAGAAATCGCTGTCACATTTCTTGTGTTTTTCTTGTTTTTTTTAAAAAAAAAGTTTCATACTGAGATTCTCCTGAATAAAAGACAGAATTTATGTGGCAGCGTGATAGACAAAGGTCAAAACACAGGACAAATGTGAGGAAACCAGAAGTTACTGCAAGTGCAACTAATAAAGCACACTCACATTACTTATCTAAGTGTAGCACACTTTAACTGAATGTAAATCTCAGCAATCACTGAAAATAAATTAATAACAATATAAAACAATATAAACATACTGAATATTCAATTTTTATATGAGACTGAATGTTTATTTTTCTGAAGGGAGTATATCCACAGGAGCATAATATAACTGAATATTTATTTTTCTGAAGGAGAGAGGATAAGATACTTCAGCATTGTCTGTGGAAATACTCTAAATGCCCAGAAGGAATTTACGAGAAAACTCCAGAAGGATACACTATTTCTATCTGAGGTCTATTCGCCGGAAAAGTGTGATTTCATTCTGGCTTTCTGTCCAGTTGTGTCTCGGGCTGGAACAGACATTGAAGCAGCACTAGAGAAAATTCCTGGTAAATTTTCACACTCTCCCCACAGATACCAAAGGAGTCAGATTATAATATACAGATGGTACATCCTTACTGAAAACAAATTACCTGTATGGTTAACGTGTCCTTATCAGACTCAGCTGTATGTAACATGTAAAACTACACAGAGAGTAAATGAGAGAGTAAATGAGAGCCTTGTACTCTGATATATTAATATTCCCTGTTATCAGGGTTGTCTTAAGAGCCACTGGTATAACTATGTGGTGAAGATTACAGTGCAATATGTTCATAACAATGTGTTCAAATATGGAAAGGAATGCTATACGAATCAAAACAACATTTAGCCTCGGAAAATTTTCCTTTAACTCTAAAACGAGTTTCTTTATTTTTAACAGATAATAAACCTGCTATTCTAGTGGTGTTCCACCACACTTTTAACCCAGAAGCAGTTGTACCAGACAGTAACAGATGTGTACAAAAGAGAAATGTGTTCATTGTTGTTGACTGTCTTTTCCATGAGGACTACGGCTTACTGACATGTCAAAGGAACAGTGACGCTGTCCGTCACTGTGTGCAACAGGTTTGGAAAATAAAATCAAAATTCTTCATTTGTAGGTGTATGTCACAGTCTGAAAGCTAAAATAAGCTAAATTATGATTTAAACTGAGTTGAACTGAAATTGTTTGAACTCATTTCAATACATGCATGGTTCTTTTGATACAACACTTTGAAGCCTTACTGAGAAATGTTCCTTGCAGTTGTGTGAAAAATTCCCCAGTCTTAAGATGGAGGATAAGAAAGATGAGAATGTGAGAGTTTCTGAGAACTCGACAGGGTCAGAAACGTAAGTAAAAAAAAAAAAAAAATGCAGTGCTATCATTACAGTCTAGAAACTTTTTCACTGGGAAAACAAGCTGTCAGTACCTTACCCTACCTTGTATTCTTAATCACAGATTAATTTCAAACTTCTCAAACTGCACAAAGAGTATCTGTAGAGCATTATTTGTTATAATTATCTGTTTCCTCATTTTTGTATTTTAATGCTGCTTTTAAATTACTTTGTATTGATTCAGTTTTGAACAAAGACAAGTGAACAAAAGTCTTGAACAAAATTAAGCAACAAAAGTCCAACGAAATCCCAGATCTCTAGAAGTAACTCTGAGGGTATCCCACCCAGTCATTTGTGTCTTTTCACAAAGGCAGCAGTTAATTTCAATTCCTCCACAGTGACTTGGGCATCCTATTGCTTGGCTTGTGCTGTTTAGAGAGATAGGAGGTCTGGTCGGTCCATAAATGCATTCATGTCTGTAAGATGATCTGGTGCCTCCGACTTGTAACGTTCAGAATAAGTCACTAAAAATGTTGTTAAAAAGAGTTTTATGCGGTGAAGAAAGAAATGTATAGTCCCTTACATTTGGATTCCTAAAACGCCAACTATCCACAACATTTAAGCACCTCATGAAAGTTTTGAGGGAGTTACGTGACGTACATTGATTGGAAGTAGGCACAGTAATACTAGATCTGTCCAGGACATCAACTGTTAAATTAAAACCTGTGGCCAAAATTACTGGAATATTACCTGAGTTAAACTAAAATTATTTGAACTGATTTCAGTAAATTCATGGTTCTTTTACTACAACACTGTGAAGGCTGACTTAGAAATGTTCCTTACAGTTGTGTGAAAAATGCCCAGGGCTTCGGATGGTGGACGAGAAACAGAAGAATGTGAGAGTTTCTGAAAACTCGACAGCTACAGAAACGTAAGTAAAAAAAGAAAAAAAAGAAAAGAAAACAATGAAGTGCTGGCATTACAGCCTAGAAACTTTTTCAGTGAGAAAACATGCTGACAGTATATTACCCCTGCCTTGTATTCTTAATTACAAATTCATTTCAAACGTCACAAATCAAAGACAGTGGAATCTAATCCTTTTACAAAGATGTTACCCAGACAGTTACTGGCAAAATTTATTTGTTCTCCACACTAATATTATTAATCCTTCATTATGTTGTCATTGTATCAGTTCTTTATTTATATTGAGTGATTTGCTGCAGGTTAAACCAAGAACATTAGAATGACCAGAGTTCACAGGCTCCTGTTTTAATCAGTCTGTCTGTTAACACTGAGATCCAAGAGTAAAATGAATCAGTGAAAGACAAAATCAATAGCTCTGTCTCATCCATCTGTATGTGTCCTTTACAGAATACTCCATCACATTATCTCAACACTGACAGTGGATCCAGGGTGTTCTCTGATTGGACACGTTGGACATTGTGTTTGAGCTTGCGTTCACTTTACACACAAAATCTAATTTGAGGCGCTCCAATGTCTTATCTCTGCTGATATCTGTTTTGAGTAAGGATTGACCGATATAAATTTTTAGGGGCAATACTGATATCAATATCTAATGGCTTAGGGTGGCCAATAACCGATATTCAGCCAATATTTTTGACTGATATTCATTAGTAATAGTAGTAGTATTCATTAGTAGTACGCAATAGTAAATCTACATGAAGGGAATTATAATGAATTTGTTTGCAAATACCTTCTGTGAGAAAGAATAAGCAATATACAGATCTAATACCACTTTATCGAGTAAATAATTATTCTTTTACAAACTTAAAAGTAGAGAAAAGTCTGTTTATGTAATGTTGAAACAACCTTGTTTAAACACAGGTTAAACTAAGAAAGTAGATAAAGTGTTCAGACATCACATAATACTTCAGTAATCCCCGCTCAGGGGAACCAAGTTGTACTATGGACAGGTTGAGTGTCCCTAATCCGAAAATCCAAAATGTTCCAAAATCCAAAACTTTGTGAGCGCCGACATGACGCCACAAGTGGAAAATTAGATTGAGCAAAACCTCAGCATTAGCTGCTAAAATGTACCCTATTACGAAACATCTGTAACCTGTAACGTCTGAAAGTCCTTCGCTGCCGACTTGAAATCAGACGTGTCCAGTGTGTCTTTGCAGCTTGCAGTGCTGTTAATAGGCTGTTTTGCTGTCAACACACACACTTACTGTTTAGGAACAGCCTTTGTTATAGTTACATTTTGTATTACTACTGGAAATTTTGACCAGCAAGTATTTAATCTAACATTTTTTATATACATTTTGTCAGGCAGAAACCAGTAGCCTAATTACCGGCTAACAGAAACCCTGATCTCAATATGTATATGCAAAAATTCCAAAATCTAAACTAGTCCAAAATCTGAAACACCTCTGGTCCCAGACATGTTGGATAAAGGAAACTCAACCTGTATACAAAACAGGTTGACAATTCAATTCCAACTCCAGAAAGAACGGAAACCCAAACAGTATTTACACAGAGCAGGAGAAGACTAGACTAACAGAGAACAGATGGAACTAATGATTCACTAAGATGTCAGGAAATGCATGTGTTAATTTTTAACAAAATAGCCATCAAAGGGGGAAAGAGAGAACCAGGGTGTGACAAAAATAAATCAAGTAAAACTGTTTAACATTAATGATGGATCTCAGAGATGCAATATGATTATATTTCTGAAAATATGTTGGATGTTTGGTTTCTCAACCCACAGTGTTTCAGCTGAATAGGAATCAGATGACAGGATTCAGTTGAAGATTGACAAATCTTTCAATGTAATGAACCCAGTTTGAATGTGATTTTCATTTTGACATTGTATATAGTTTTTTTTTTTTTTCTCCCTGAACAGTTAGTATTTACTTTTTCTTCATTTAGTGAGCATCCCGTTTCATTTGGTTCAATCAATCATTGAATGATCTGTTTCGTATGGTTTTGTTAATCAAGTCTGATATAGCCATCACTTTCTGTAGGTTCTGTGTAAAGTCTTTACTTTGCTGTCTTACGTATGAGTACCTTAGTTAGCTTAGCTCCACTCCATGGCTGAACCTGTTCCTGAACCAAGTTCCCATTTCAAAGTCAAGTGAATATTCATTAGTCTGAAAACCGCAGTCTGTTCCTCTGTTCCAGAGCCAGTCTTTATCAATCTGTTCTCTTCACCTGCTCTTGATCTTGGATACATACTCTTAGTTTTGTACATGCATCCAGTACCCAAACTGCCTCCAGGCAAACTGTTAAATTCTTCCTCTTGTGACCTCTGTGTACCCTCCTAAAGATGAATGATTCAGCTGATCTGAGAACAGCCAGTGGTTGATGAAAGAGAGTTTTAAAACATCTCCATGTTCTAGTTTTAACTTTAGTAATAGTGATCTTTTTTTTTGGGGGGGGGGGGGGGGGGGGTCTAAACAGTTATACATGGATACAGCACCTGCTATGTATTTATGGTTTGTGGGTGGAACATATATAATAAAGGATGAGTGATGTGATATATGAAATTTGCCTCATGTGATAATTGTATTGTATTTCAATAATATGTAATAAAAGGGTGATCACATACACAACTATACACACATACAGTACATATATACAGTACACACACATGCACAGTTATACACATATACAGTGCACACCTTGTGACTCTTAAGGACCGGTCTGTTGGAGGGAACCAAATCTGTCTTGACAGATCCATAACAAAAGTCCAGACATTTTGTGAGTCGTGTGGGACAAGTCACAAACTCGTAAAAGTTACAGAAGGACTTTCCTGGTTTGCAGTGATTAAAATCACCCATAACAAAGTTCGCTGTGTCCGGCGCAACCCCTTGAAGCTGTTCTGTTTTGCCATAGTCCGAGTTGCCATGTCAACATTGGCCTTCTGGTGAATATACACAAGCGCAACAAATAACCGTGGGAATTCCCGTGGTATATAAAAGGGTCATAGAGATACATACAAAAGTTCAGTGTGAGGTATGCGTAGTGTCTCCCTAACGACCACTGTGTTCCACCAGTTTTTGTCAACAGAGATAAAAGCCTACACCTAGCGATTTACCTGTCACCGTGGTTTCTCTGTCAAGGCGAAAGGTACTTCGAAACTATCGATATCCAGATTGGAAATTGAGTCTTGTTCTTTGAGCCTTGTTTCTGTTAACGCAACTCCGTCAGGAATTTGACATTTGCCCCAAGCTCGTCAGCTATCTTTCGGAGTGATTGGACATTGGCAAGGATAACTGTGGGAACTGAGAAGGGATATTCGACAGTGGTCCTGACTTTAGAGCCTCTTCGGTTCGCCACAGAAAAATCTGACCGGATGATCTCCACAGGGAAAGCAGTGCCCACGCCAGAGTTGTGCTGTAGCAAGAGGAACTCGCGGCTAGACTAGACAGGCTCCTGGTACTCACAAAGTCCAATCAAAAAACAGCATAAAAACATCAAAATGAGTCCATCAAACTGAGGTGAGCTATTGTAATCAAACATTCTATATATCCACATACAAACCTGCAGATCACTTACAAAATAACAAATTGAAATTTAAATGATCACTTACAAAATAAAAACAGCTTCCTTTCCCTACCTTGACCTTGGACACCACAAGGTAAGGGAACAGCCAGTCAGAATCAGTCTTTAACTGAACTCCACCCTCATCCACATTCAGTAATTGCAGACAGAAGGAACTACTGTTTAGCAGTCTATTTAGCTCCTCAGAAATCTGACTACGGTTAACTTTTTATACAGTGTCAAACACAACAGGTGAGTGATGGATAAGTGAAATCAATTATTTAATGTTTTAATATGTCAGTGGAGTGAATGAAGAACAGAATGCTGGGAGTGTTTTTGTTTGAACTCCGAATGTAAGACACTTAAAGTGAACTTGATTTTGCAGGAACCATTGCAGCGATCTGTCAGAAAATGGTGTCTAAAGTTTTAATATCAGTGGAGGATTTAACCTGTCCTGTGTGCTGTGACATCTTCAGGGATCCTGTTTTCCTGTCATGTAGCCAGAGTGTATGTAGAGTTTGTCTGCAAAGGTTCTGGGCAGCCAAAGGATTTCAGGAGTGTCCTGTTTGTAGGAAAAGATCATCAAAAGATTTACCTCCTTCTAACCTGGCCTTAAAGAACCTTTGTGAGACTTTCTTACAGGAGAGAAGACAGAGATTTTCATCAGCGTCTGAGGAGCTCTGCAGTCTGCACAGTGAGAAACTCAAACTCTTCTGTCTGGAGGATAAACAGCCTGTGTGTGTGGTGTGTCAGACTTCAAAAAAACACAAAAACCATGAAGTAGATGATGCTGCAAATGATAACATGGTAACACAAACGTTGTAGTTATTAAACACTACACTACACTAAACTAAACACTTTTTTTTGAATAGTTTTGAGCAATAAAAAAATAACTGATAGAGAAATGAGAGGGTATAGATTATAAGGGGTCCTGTCAAATTGGGAAAGCAACATCTCTACTTACAGAAAATGAATATTTTTTTTTAGTACAAAGCTTTAAAATTTGTGGAGCAATGAGATCAACACATGTAGGGTGTAACGCTGAATAGCTAATTAAAATATTTTATTAGGGTCCAAGTACGACTTAATACATATTTTATCAACAGCTAGTAGTAATAAACATCACAGAATCAAGTCAGTCTGCTTTTGATGTTACATTGGAATGATTTTATATTAGATCATGTCAGATCTGGTTATTCTATCACACATACACACTCTATATATAACTGGTAACCAGAGACTTTCTCTCTTTCTCTATTCATTTGTTTCAGGAGGAACTGAAGACTACACTGAAGCCCTTACAGGAGAAACTGGAGATCTTTAAAAAACTCAAATTGACCTGTAATGAAACACTAGAACACATTAAGGTGAGAATAATTGTTACAAATCCCATAGTTTTGTACAAAACATTAACTAAAAATTCTATAACACTTATATGACACAGAGCCACAAGAATCAACATTTCACAAAAGCAAACTAACCTAAATAAATCAGGAGAGCAGATCAAAGTAACAGTATTAATCAATTCAAACAGTGGACAGTGATTTTAAAATTATTTGAATGTTTCTCATTTCAGACTCAGGCTTAACTCACAGAGACACAGATTAGAGAAGAGTTTGAGAAACTTCACCAGTTTCTATGAGATGAAGAAACAGTCAGGATAACTGCACTGAGAGAGAAAGAGGAGCAGGAGAGTCAGATGATGAAGGAGAAGATTGAAGAGATGAGCAGAGAGATTTTCTCTCTCTCAGACACAATCAGAGCCATAGAAGAGGAGATAAAAGCTGAAGACATTTTGCTCATTAAAGTAAGAACCTAGACAGGTCTCACATTTTCTGGTAGAGTCTGTTTTTGATTTTCTCTCTCTCTCTTTCTGTCTCTCTCTCTCTCTCTCTCTCTCTCTCTCTCTCTCTCTCTCTCTCTCTCTCTCTCTCTCTCTCTCTCTCTCTTTCTAATAAATCCTAAACATTCAGTTGATACCTGATGATCAAGGCATTTATTTATTTATAATCTCTTTTCACAGAACTTTGAGGCCACAAAGAAAAGGTAAGTAACCTGTCTCTTAACTCTCTTCTTTTTCTGTGATACAAAACCCACAGCAGCACTGACTCCTGAATGTTATTCCAGAGCCCAGTGCACACTGCAGGATCCACAGATGGTTTCAGGAGCACTGATCAATGTGGAAAAGCACCTGGGCAACCTGAAGTTCAGAGTGTTGGAGAAAATGCAGGAGATTGTTCAGTACAGTGAGTTTATGTGATAGATATTTAGACAAAAAGAAAAAAAAGAAAAAGATTTAATAAGTCATTCAGTAATACATATTGCTCATGTATTTATGATCACTTTCTTACAGTTTTCATCAGGTACTGGTCTGAATACAGGATGAAAGACTCGTCTCAGTATAGAATAAAAAGAAAAATTGGCAGATAAAACTGTGGAATATTAGAGAGAGAGACACACACACACACACACACACACACACATACACTGACACACACACACACACTGACACTGTCATGGGACAGTGGTTTGTCACAGACGCCACACAGCTCATCTTAAAATAAAACCATACACAGTAAGTCAAATACATTATAGACACAAATGCCACTTATGACTGAACAAAGTGGATTTAATCCAGGGATGTAACGTAGTGGAATAAGAGGAGAATCTCAGTGTTAGACCAGATTAAACCTTACTCTCAAGATACAACTAATACAACACACACAAACTAATACAGAAAAGAGCAGTAATACAACTCATATAACTAATACAACACACACACAACTTATCAAAGTGTAGTACTGTTTAACACTTTACTGTGAGTCTCAGTAATCAGTGACGATAAATTAATAAGAGTATAAGCATGTAAACATACTGAATATATATTTTTATATTTTAAAATATAAAGCAGGTCATAACTCGCTGTGTCAGCAGGTGGTAGCACAACATAACAAAAATGTTCAGAATCCCAAAGACAGACCTGTTGTTCTCTAGTTTATTACACACATCCTACTGTTAATAGCAAAAATTTAAAGTGTTTGTTATAAATACCATACAGTACATGTATCAGGTAGGACATCATATAGTACTATATCATATAGTACCCACATATATAATGAGCTGAAAGATATTTTGCTTATATTGCTTAAGATAGTTTTATTAAAATGACCATCTCTATTTTATCAGAGCAGCTTCTTTTCTATAGCTTGACCCTTGGACACCACAAGATAAGGAAACAGCCAATCAGAATCAGTCTTTAACTGAACTCCACCCTCATCCACATTCAGGAACTACAGACAGAGGGGACGAGAGTGCAGTCTGTTTAGTTCTTCATAAATCTGACTACAGTTCACTTTTTATACAAGATTTAACACAACAGGTGAGTAATGAATGGTTTTATATATTTGGGAAATAAGTGAATCAGTTATTTCATGTTGTAATAGGTCAGTGGAGTGAATGGAGAACAGAATGCTGTGAGTCTTTTTGTTTGAACTCTGAACATGAGAAAGTAAAAGTGAAAGTGAACTTGATTTTGCAGGAGCCATTGCAGCAGAGGAGCTGTCAGAAAATGACTTCTAAAGCAACAGTACAACAGGAAGATATCTCCTGTCCTGTGTGCCATGACATCCCTGGGGATCCTGGGTCACAGGAGGGTCCTGCCTTTAGGAGAATATCATCAAAACAGGAGCCTCCTAGAAGTCAGAGATCTTCATCAGGGTCTGAGGAGTTCTGCAGTCTGGATGATAAGCAGCCTGTGTGTGTCAAATGTCAGGATTCAGAAGAACACAAAAACCACAGTGTTATTTCAGTTGTTGAAGCTGCACAAAGATACAGGGTAAGACATTTTCTTTGGTCATTTAGTTTTTTTAGACATATTCTCTGGGTATTTTATATTTTAAAAGAAGTTGGTGCCACGGATAAAACTCTAGATTCTTTATAGCGGTGCCTCCATAATGTGAAATATATTATCATATATGTAATATATTACCTCCTAGGACTCAAGTTGTCATCCTCCTGTATTGGTACTGGGGTCATGGGGGACTTATGATAATACAGAGAATTAGATGAGCTGAAATGGAGACGAAACAGGGTTAAACATACACACAGAGTAGGTACCCATTCAGTCTGTGCTTTAAAGTGTCTGTGGACCCATGACTCAACTCCACCTCCACCTGCGGTGTCTAAAGGAGGAGCAGTAACACAGAAAAAACATCAGAACTCCCAACACACCAGCATGGAAATGACTCAAATCAGTTTATTACAAGAAACATATCTAGCATGTTTCTTAAGGAAACCTCAACCTCATTTAAACATTTTTTTTTCTGTTATATTCCAGGAGGAGCTGAAAAATGCTCTAAAGTCCTTACAGGAGAAACTGAAAGTCTTTGAAAAAGTCCAACAGGACTGTCATAAATCAGCAAAGGACATTAAGGTGAGAATAATGAGAAATGAGGAATGAATGTGTAGTGACAATATCTAATGACTTAGTACAGAAGGAAGAGATATGTTTAAGAAAATCTCACACAAATCTAAATATTTCTCTTTCCAGATCCAGGCTCAACACACAGAGAGACAGATTAAGGAAGAGTTTGAGAAACTTCACCAGTTTTTACAAGATGAAGAGACAGCCAGGATAACTGCTCTGAGAGAGGAAGAGGAGCAGAAGAGTCAGATGATGAAGGAGAAGATTGAGGAGATGAGTAGAGAGATATCATCTCTCTCAGACAGAATCAGGGTCATAGAGGAGGAAATAAAAGCTGAAGACATTTTGCTCCTTAAAGTAAGAACCTAAGCAGGTCTCACACTTTCTGTCACTGTCTCTGTCTTTCTGTCTCTCTCTCTTAATAAATCATAATCATTCAGTTGATACCTGATGATCACAGCCTTTATTAATTTACAATGTCTTTTCACAGAACTTTGAGGCCACAAAGAAAAGGTAAGTAGTCTGTCTCTTAACTCTCTTCTTTTTCTGTGATAGAAAACCCACAGCAGCACTGACTCCTGAATGTTATTCCAGAGCCCAGTGCACACTGCAGGATCCACAGATGGTTTCAGGAGCACTGATCAATGTGGAAAAGCACCTGGGCAACCTGAAGTTCACAGTCTGGGAGAAGATGCAGGACATTGTTCAGTCCAGTGAGTTTACATAAGAGATAATTAGAAAAAAAAAGAAAGAAAATCAGATGATTTCATGAGGCATTCAGTTATGTATTTTGCTCATGTATTTATCATCACTTTCTTACAGTTTTCATCAGGTACTGGTCTGAATATAGAATAAAATACACCTAAGAAAAATTGGAGTTCATATGAGCCAGATAAAACTGAAATATTGGAGAGGGACAGAGTGAGAGAGAGAGACAGACAGACAGACAGACAGAGAGAGTTGAAGGAGAGTGTCGTGTGACTGGGAGAAACCACTGTCACATTTCTTGTCTTTTTCCTTTTTTTTGTGAATGTTTCCTTTTGAGATTGTGAGGAATAAAAGACAGGGATTTATGTGGCAGAGTGAAACAGATCAAAACACAGGACAAATGTGAGAAAAACAGAAATTACTGAAAACACCACACAGCTCATGTTAAAACAAAATCATATTCTGTAAATGAAATAGATATCAATATAGACACAAAGGTCACTTATGACTGGACAGAGTGGATATAATGCAAGAGTGTAACAGGGTGGAATAAGAGGAGAATATCAGTGTTAGACCAGATTTAACCAACTGTCAGTACACAACTAATACAACAGACCCACAACTAATACAACACACAACAAATACAACACACACAACTCAAACAACTCAAAGAACAATAAAGAGCAATAAGACAGCATATATAACTAATACAACACACTCAAACAACCAATACAATACACTTAACTAAAAAAACATACACACACAACTTATAAAACACACACTCATTTTTACTAAGTGTAGTATTCTTTAACACATCGCCTGAATACTGTGCATCTCAGTGAAGACAAATTAATAGCAATATAAACATGTAAACATATTGAATATTCAAGCTCTCCCTCTAATTTTTCCCCCTCAATATAACTGAATTCTTATTTTTCCTGAAGAAGATAAGTTAAAGTACTTCACCATCTCTCCTTCTTTTTTCCCTGTCAGTATAACTGAATATTTATTTTTTCTGAAGGAGAGAAGATAAAATACTTCAGCATTGTCTGTGGAAATACTCGAAGTGCCCAAGAGGAATTCAAGAGACAACTCCAGAGGGAAATACAATGTCTGTCTGAGGTCCAGTCACTGGGAGAGTGTGATTTCATTCTGGCTTTCTGTCCAGTTGAGTCTCAGCCTGGAACAGACATTAAAGCAGCACTGGGGAAAATTCCTGGTAAATTTTCACACTCTCCCCACACAGATTGAAGGAGTCAGATTTTACATCGAGATGGTACATCCTTATTGAAAACAAATAATCTGTATGGTCAACATGTCCTTATGACACTAGGCTGCATGTAACATGTAAAACTACACAGAGAGTAAATGAGAGCCTTGTACTCTGCTATATTAATATTCTCTGTTATCAGGGTTGTCTTAAGAGCCACTGGTATGCGGTGAAGTTTACAGTGCAATATGTTCAAATATGAAAAGGAATGCTTCTACACTAAACAAAAAAACTCTAAAATGAGTTTCTTTACTTTTAACAGATTCTAAACCTGTTGTTCAAGTGGTGCTCCACCACACTATTAATCCGGAGGCAGTTGTACCAGACAGCAGGAGACATATTGACGCTCTCCATCACTGTGTGCAACAGGTTTGGAAAATAAAATCAAATTCTTCATTGGTAGGTGTATTTCAGACTGAAAAGTAAAATAAGCTAAATTTTGATTTGAACTGAGTTGAACTGAAATTATTTGAATTGATTTTGGTAAATTCATGGTTCATTCGATACAAGACTTTGAGGCCTGACTGAGAAATGTTCCTTGCAGTTGTGTGAAAAATTCCCCAGTCTTAAGATGGAGGATAAGAAAGAGAAGAATGTGAGAGTTTCTGAGAACTCGACAGCTACAGAAACGTGAGTTAAAAAAAAAAGAAAAAGTATTAATAGTAATGATAACTCAGTGCCAGCATTACAGTCTAGAAACTTTTGACTTGGACAACAAGTTGTCAGTACCTTACCCCTACCTTGTATTCCTAATCACAAATTAATTTCAAGCTTCACAAATCAAAGACCAATGGAATCTAATCCTTTTACAAGGATGTTACGCATACAATTACTGGCAAAAGGGATGTGCTCTCCGTGCTAAGGTTAGTGTGTTGTATGTTTAAGATTAAGAAAGCTATCTCAGTAGCTCAGTAGCATCATTACAGAAGGACAAAGAACAATGGGACAGTTTGCCCTCTTGTATCTGGATCTACAGCATTATTGGCTGGCAACACTAGACTGGAAATGTCTGCCAAAGATATAAATTTGATCCTATCAGTTGCCTCTTTTCCCAAAGAATCTCTGTTGGTTTGTCTCAGAAAAAATTACTTGCAGAACACTATTTGTTGCAATTTGTTCCCTCATTTATTATCTTAACACTTTTTTGTTTGTTTGTTTGTTTTGTTAATCATTTTTAATTGACTCAGTTTTCTACAAAGACAAAGAGCAATGCTTTGGGAATGGAAAAAAGGGGGGATGGGGGCACGAGGGTGGGCACATACAACTAACATACAGAAAGTTATCAGTCTTACACATTACATATGGCTTAAATTGACATACAAAAATAATTCATTAAATCTTCAATAAAAACTGTAGCAGCTGACCAATTATTGATTGTTCGAGACGTTGGCTCAGGAAATCTGGCTGTAGCTCACTCCAAAATTAAAACATCTAAGACGCAGAAATGCCAGACAGATGAGAAGTGAATATTTGGTTCAAACCAATCTTTAAAAATGCTCAGTGGTGCCATTAACACCTTTTTCTGCTGTAAACTGAGCATTGTATCACAGTCATCTGCTAAGACAAGTAAACCTGGGCATAAAGGGATAGCGGGCATTAAAAATTTAGTAAATACTTTTACTACAGAATTCCAGAACTTCATGATGGGTAGACATTGTATTCTTAATATGTACTGCAGAGATCAAAGAGCTCTGTCTGACTGCTTGAGCCAAGGGCTCCAGTGATAAAGCAAACAAAACTGGAGAAAGGGGGCAACCTTGTCTTGTACCCAAACTGTGTGACCCATGGAGACACATGCTGTAGGGTTAGTGTAAAGAGTTTGAATCATATGGATAAATGAGACTCCAAAGCCAAATCTTCTGAGCACAGCCCACAGGTAGCACCATTCCAGTCTATCAAAGGCCCTCATAGCATCTAGACTAAAAACTACACATGAGGTTTTATTATTTCTGCTGGCATCAGTTATACACAAAAAACAACTGACATTGTCTGAGGCTGAACGGCCCATGATGAAGCCAATCTGGTCCTCGTGTGTCAAATCTGAAAGACATGTCTCCAATTCGTCAGAAAGAGCTTTCACACTTATCCTGTTGTCAGAATTTAACAATGATAAAGGTCTGTAGCTCCCACAATCCATCATATCTTTCCCAGTCTTTAACAGTAATGAAATCAGTGCTGCCCTTTCATCTCTATGAAAATAACCAACATTAATGAGTACTGAATAGAATTAGCCAATAAAGGTCCGACCAGGTCCCAAATACAAAAGAGGTCAGAGACTTAAACCATAGGTAACTTTTCCATTTACTTAAAAGTCTACTCATTCAGTTACACAGGGAAAACAGCACAAAAATGTGCCCCCATATGGTAGCACAACAGGGCTAAGTTTAAGATTAATGTGACGCAATACATAACATCTCCTCACTCCTTATTTAACAGAGCCCCTTTTTTTCTAATTGCAACCCCAGACAACTAATCTTGATAATCCCACTTCAAGGCTATAGCTTCAAACGATCTGGTGCACGCCGCTCATTAGTGGAATAACGACAGGTATTGCAGTTCATGGGGGCTTGTGGAGCCACTGGCCCTGTAGCAAGGGGGGGGGTCGGTGGCCCCATGTCCAGACTCCTGTTGTCCTGGAGGACTGCTGGTAGATTTCCCTGGTAGAGCATGACCTCTGACATGTCCCCTGGGTTCAGGATGTCTTTCCCTGGAGACTCTGTCTGACTGGTGAATGTTGTTAACTCAGTGGATGAATCTTTATTTACAAGCAGCTGGTCTGTGTGGTGCTGCCACATGTCTTCCTCCCCTGTGTGACTTAGTATGATACAAAACCCACAGCAGCACTGACTCCTGACTGTTATTCCAGAACCCAGGGCATACTGCAGGTTCCAGAGATGTTTTCAGGAGCACTGAGCAGCATGGGAAAGTGCCTGATCGGACTCTGGGCTTGGATGGGAGTGGACAGCGTTCCAAACAGTGAGTTTACAAAAGAGATTATTAGACAAAAATGAAAAAAATCAGAAGATTTGATGAGTCATTGAGTAATGCGTTTGCTCATGTATTTATTATTACTTTCATGAGGTACTAGTATGAATATAGGATAAATAATAGAAAGACTGGAGTTCAGGCAGATAAAAATGTGAAATACTGGCGAGAGAAGGGAGGGGGGACTGACTGAAAGGAGACTGTCACTTAACTGGGAGAAACCATTGCCATGTGTGGCAGCGTGAAAGACAAAGATCAAAACCATTGCCATATGTGGCAGCGTGAAAGACAAAGATCAAAACACAGGACAAATGTGAGGAAACCAGACATTACTGCATTTAATCCAAGAGTGTAACAGGGTGGAAGAAGAGAAGCTGAGAGTGCCAGAAAAGATGAAACTAACTCTCAACACACAAATACACAAAGAGCAATAATACAATACATGTAACTAATACAACACACACACACACACACACACACACACACACACACACCACCAATACAACACACACGACCAGTGCAACACACACACACAACTTATCTAAGTGTAGTACTCTTTAACACATTTTGTGAGTGAGAGTCTCAGTAATCAGTGAAGATAAATTAATAACAATACAAACATGTAAATATACTGAATATTCAGTCTCTCTGTTGGTTTTTTTTTTGTTTGTTTGTTTGTTTTTTTTGTAATGTAAGTGACTGTTTGTTTTTCTGAAGGGAGTAAGTCTAAAGAAGCATAATGTAACAGAATGTTTATTGTTCAGATGGAGAGAAGTTAAAATACTGCACCATTGTCCTTGGAAAAACTCTAAATGCCCATGAGGAATTCGAGAGAAAACTCCAGATGGAAATGCAATGTCTGTCTGAGGTCCAGTCACTGGAAGAGTGTGATTTCATTCTGGCTTTCTGTCCAGTTGTGTCTCGAGCTGGAACAGACATTGAAGCGGCACTGGGGAAAATTTCTGGTAAATTTTCACACTCTCCCCACACAGATTGAAGGAGTCAGATTTTATATCCAGATGGTACATCCTTATTGAAAACAAATAACCTGTATGGTTAACATGTCCTGCAATGTGTTCATACCAATGTGTTCTAATATGAAAAGGAATGCCTCTACACTAACAACATTTAGCCTTGGAAAATTTTCCTTTGCCTCTAAAATGAGTTTCTCTCTTTTTAACAGATAATAGACCTGTTATTCTAGTGGTGTTCCACCACACTTTTAATCCAGGGGCAGTTGTACCAGACAGTAGAAGATGTGTTAACCGGACAAATGTATTCACTGCTGTTGACTGTCTTTTCAATGAAGACAATGGCTTACTGACATGTGAAAAGAACAGTGACGCTCTCCATCACTGTGTGAAACAGGTTTGGAAAATAAAATCAAATTCTTCATTTGTAGGTGTATTTCACAGATTGAAATCCAAAATAAGCTAAATTATGGATTGAACTGAGTTGAACTGAAATTATTTGAAATGTTTTCAGTCAGTTATGGCTCTTTTACTACAACACTTTGAAGCCTGACTGAGAAATGTTCCTTGCAGTTCTGTGAAATATTCCCCAATTTTAAGATGGAGGATAAGACATTGAAGAATGTGAGAGTTTCTGAGAACCTGACAGCGACAGAAACGTGAGTAAAAAAAAAAATGTAGTGCTAGCATTACAGTCTAGAAACTTTTTGATTGGGGAAACAAGCTGTCAGTACATTATCTCTGCCTTGTATTTTTAATAACAAATTAATTTCAAACTTCAGAAATCAAAGACCATGGAATTTAATCTTTTTACAAAGCTGTGACCCAGACAATTACTGGCTAGTGTGTTGTACATTTAAGTGTGTTATATATATAAGGAAAAATATTTTGCGAAGTTAAATTTCACAAAAATCCAAATGTCCAGAAGATCTTGGAAGACAAAAAACACACGAAATCCAAAGGGCTCAAAAGATCTCAAAATACAAAGACACTCAAAAAAAAAAAAAAAAAAAAAAAAAATCAAAATAGAAAATGAGCAGATGAACTGAAAAAATGAAACAGAAGGCAAACGACAGTACCTTTTGCAGAAAAACTCACAAGAAGAAAACAAAGTTCAAGATCACACAGTATCCAGAAAATGCAAACTTGAGAGAACACAGCAGAGGACTTGGCTAGAGTAACATGTGGAGAACATCAAAGATCTAGCAAAGAACAAGACAGGACACAGGGTTTAGATACACACAGACAATGATCCAGTAAAGGCACATGACACTGGGAATGAAACACAACTGAGGTAGTTAACAAGAGGGTGGGTTAATCAAAAAGCAAAAAGCACACACAGAAAAAAAAGAAAGAAAAAAAAAAATAAAAGAAAGAAAAATAGCCACCGAAGGCCAACAAAGTCCCAAAACCATGACAAGTGGGTATACCAAGGAGCACCATATGCCCTAGGTGACGAATGTAACCTAAAGTATAAGCAATAGCATGAGATTTGCAGTTATAATCAAGGAACTTGCAGAACAGTTTCCATACTTCAAGAGAGCCAGCTATAATGAGTCCCAATGCTGCCATTTGATCTCTATGAAAGGTCCAAACCAAGTCACAGATCTCTAGAAGTAGCTCTGGGGGTATCCTATCTGTTAGATATCGGGTGAATATCTAACCTAAAACAAAAGGGGCCAGAGACTTAGGTGACACAATACATAACATCTCCTCTCCCTTTATTCAACAGAGCTCCCCCTTTATTTTTAATTGCAACCCCACACAATTGATCTTGATAACCCCACCTCAAGAATAAGAATATATTCGTGGCCAAAGTATAGGCCATAGGTTCAAACGGTCTGGTGCCCACCACTCACGAGTGGAATAACAACGGGTATTGCAATTCATGGGGGATTGTGGAGCCACTGGCCCTGTAGCAAAGGGTGTCGGTGGCCATATGTCCAGACTCCCGTTGTCCTGGAAGACTCGATTGGATCTCTGAGTAGGGCATGACCTCTGATGTGTCTCCTGGGTTCAGGATGTCTTCCCCTGGAGACTCTGTCTGACTGGTGAATGTTGTTAACTCAGTGGTTGAATCTTTACTTGCAAGCAGCTGGTCAGTGTGGTGCCGCCACACAACTTCCTCCCCTGTGTGACTTAGTATGATACAAAACCCACAGCAGCACTGACTCCTGACTGTTATTCCAGAACCCAGCGCACACTGCAGGACCCAGAGATGGCTTCAGGAGCAACAGACAGTGTGGGAAAGCACCTGGGCAACCTGAATTCCTCGGAGAAGATGCAGGACATTGTTCCATACGGTGAGTTTACCTGACAGATGATTAGACAAAAAAGAAAAAATCAGAAGATTTGATGAGTCATTCAGTAATGCATTTTGCTCATGTTTATTACTTTCTTACAATTTTCATAAGGTACTAGTATGGATACAGGATAAATACTCAGAAAGATTGTAGTTCAGGCAGATAAAACTGTGAAATACTGGAGAGAGAAGGGAGAGCAGACAGACTGAAAGGAGACTGTCACTTAACTGGGAGAAACCATTGCCACATTTCTTGTGTTTTTCTTTTAAAAAAAAAAAAAAAAAGTTTCATCTTGAGGTTCTCATGAATAAAAGACAGGAATTTATGTGGCAGTGTGAAAGACAAAGATCAAAACACAGGACAAATGTGAGGAAATCAGACATTACTGCAGTTGTTTAAAACACAAACACCACACAGCTCATCTTAAAATAAAATCATACACAGTAACTGAAATACATATCATTATAGACACAAATGACACTTCTGACTGAACAGAGTGGATTTAATCCAAGAGTGTAACAGGGTGGAATAAGAGAAGCTGAGAGTGCAAAAAAAGATGAAACTAACTCTCAACACACAACTAATACAACACACACAAATTAATACAACACACAAAGTTGAGCAACACACAAACCCAACACAACAAATACACGAATAATACAACGTACAGCTTCACCACCACTCACGCAAGTAATACAAAAAACAACAAATACAACACACACACACACACACACAACACCAATACAACACACATGACCAGTGCAACATTCACACACAACTTATGTAAGTGTAGTACTCTTTAACACATTGTCTGAGCGAGAGTCTCAGTAATCAGCGAAGATAAATTAATAACAGTACAAACAAGTGAGAGTACTGAATATTCAATCTCTCCCTGTTTTTCTTTCTTTTTCTTTTTTGTAATGTAACTGAATGTTTGTTTTTCTGAAGGAAGGAAGATAAAATACTTCAGCATTGTCTGTGGAAATACTCTAAATTCCCATGAGGAATTCAAGAGAAAACTCCAGAGGGAAACACAATGTCTGTCTGAGGTCCAGTCAATGGAAGAGTGTGATTTCATTCTGGCTTTCTGTCCAGTTGTGTCTCGAGCTGGAACAGACATTGAAGCAGCACTGGAGAAAATTCCTGGTAAATTTTCACACTCTCCACATCCAGATGGTACATCCTTATTGAAAACAAATAACCTGTATGGTTAACATGTCCTTATGACACTGCGCTGCATGTAACATGTAAAACTACACAGAGAGTCAAAGAGAGCCTTGTACTCTGACATATTAATATTCCCTGTTATCAGGGTTGTCTTAAGAGCCACTGGTATAACTATGTAGTGAAGATTACAGTGCAATGTGTTCATAAGAATGTGTTCAAATATGAAAAGGAATGCTTCCACACTAAAAGTAACAACATTTAGCCTTGGAAAAATTTCCTTTAACTCTAACATGACTTTCTTTATTTTTAACAGATAATAAACCTGTTATTCTAGTGGTGTTCCACTACACTTTTAACCCAGAGGCAGTTGTACCAGACAGTAGAAGATGTGTGAACCAGAGAAATGTATTCACTGTTGTTGACTGTCTTTTTCATGAGGACCACGGTTTACTGACATGTCAAAACAACAGTGACGCTCTCCGTCACTGTGTGCAACAGGTTTGGAAAATGAAATCAAAATTTTTCATTTGTAGGTGTATGTCACAGACTGAAATCTAAAATGAGCTAAATTTTGATTTGAACTGAGTTGAACTGAAATTAATTGAATTGATTTCAGTCAATTCATGGTTCTTTGACTACAACACTTTGAAGCCTGACTGAGAAATGTTCCTTGCAGTTGTGTGAAAAATTCCCCAGTCTTAAGATGGAGGGTAAGAAAGAGAAGAATGTGAGAGTTTCTGAGAACTCGGCAGCTACAGAAACGTGAGTTAAAAGAAGAAAGCACTGCTAGTGGTATAGTCTTTTTCACCAGGAAAACAAGCTGTCAGTATCTTACCCCTAACTTGTATTGTTAATTAAATATTAACAAGCTTCACAAAGACTTTTTCAAAGATATTACACAGATGGCTACATGGATTTGCTCTCCATTCTAATGTTAGTCTTCGGTATCTTAAACATACAACACACTGTGTCAGAGCATACAGTCTCAGTAGCATCATTACAAAATGACAAAGGGCAATGGGACAGTTTTCCTTTTTACATCTGGATCTACAGCATCTTTTGATTGGCTACAGTAAATTGCAAATGTACACAACAGATACAACTCTGACTCTGTTAACCCTGCCAGTTCCCTCTGTTCACAGTGTGTCCACACTATCTGCAGAATAGTATTTCTTACAATTGTCTGTTTTCTTATTTTTTATTTTATTGCTACTTTTAAATTACTTTTTATTGATTCAGTTTTGAACAAAATGAGCAGCAAGTCTTAATCAGAATTGAGCAACAAAAGTCCAACCAATTCCCAGATCTCTAGAAGTAGCTCTGAGGGTATCCCACCCAGTCATTTGTGTCTTTTCACAAAGGTAGCAGTTAATTTCAATTCCTCCACAGTGACTGGGGTATTCTATTGCTTGGCTTGTGCTGTTTAGAGAGATAGGAGGTCCAGGCGGTCTATAAATGCATTCATGTCTGTAAGATCATCTGGTGCCTCCGACATGTAAAGTTCTGAATAAAACTAAAACTAAAGCTAACTAAAAACATTGTTAAGAAGAGAGGGATGTGTAAAGACAATGCCAGACGAGTCCCTGACAGCATCTACCGAGGCAAGACATTCTGACTACTTGAGTCGTAACGCAAGAAGTCAGTTTGGTCTGTCTGATTTCTCATAATACAGCTGTCCAGTTCTGAGCAATAAAAACTCCTTATATTCCACCTTTAAGGACTCTAAAGTTTCAGCTCTAACAGTGTCATAGTGATGCTTCTGCATTGTTTCTATTTGGTGGATTATTTTTTTCTAGGGAGCTAATTTTCCCTTTTCGAGCTGCAGCTATTATATAGAAATATAATATACAGCTACCTCTAATTACACATTTTGTGTATTCTCAAAGAATACGAGGATTTACATTTGAGGATGCGTTTAACAAGATAAAACCATTCAAATCTTTTTGGATATGTTCTAAAAATGTTTCATCCTGAAGAAGGATAACACTGAAGCGCCATCATTAGAAACGAGTTGAAAAGTGGGATTTAGATACAATGATTTTGAGCAGACAACGATCAGATATAAGCATAGGCAGGATTTCCATAACGAAAACTGGTTTCAGCTAGGCGGCAGAAATAAAAACGTGATCAATTCTAGAAAATGTTTTATGTCGTGAAAAAAAAAGTGTATAGTCCCTTACATTTGGATTCCTAACATGCCAACTGTCCACAACATTTAAGTCCCTCATGAAAGTTTTGAGGTAGTTAGATGATGTACATTGATTGGAAGTAGACACAGTAATACTAGATCTGTATAGGGCATCAACTGTTAAATTAACACCTGTGCCAATAATTATTGGAATATTACCTGAGTTATACGTAAATGATTTGAACTGATTTCAGTACATTCATGGTTCTTTTACTACAACACTTTGAAGCCTGACTGAGAAATGTTCCTTACAGTTGTGAGAAAAATACCCCAGCCTCAGGATGGTGGACGACAAACAAATGAATGTGAGAGTTTCTGAGAACTCGACAGCTACAGAAACGTAAGTAAAAAAAAAAAGAAAAGAAAAAAAACAATGCAGTGCTTGCATTACAGCCTAGAAACTGTTTTATTGAGAAAACAAGCTATCAGTGTATTACCCCTGCCTTGTATTCTTAATTACAAATTAATTTCAAATGTCACCAGTCAAAGACAGTGGAATATAATCCTTTTACAAAGATGTTACCCATACAGTGACTAGCAAAATTTATTTGTTTTCCACGCTAATATTATTAATCCTTCATTATGTTGTCATTGGATCAGTTCTTTATTTATATTGAGTTATTTGCTGCAGGTTAAACCAAGAACTTCAGAATGACCAGAGTTCACAGGCTCCTGTTTTAATCAGTCTGTCTGTTAACACTGAGATCCAAGAGTAAAATGAGTCGGTGAAGGTCAAAGTTTTAATCAGTCTGTTAACTCTGAGATCTAAGAGTAAGATGATTCAGTGAAGGTCAAAGTTTTAATCAGTCTGTCTGTCTGTTAACACTGAGATTCAAGAGTAAGATAAGTAAGTGAAGGACAAAGACAATAGCTCTGTCTCACCCATCTGTATGTGTCCTTTACAGAATCCTCCATCACATTATCTCAACAGTGGATCCAGGGTGTTCTCTGATTGGACACATTGGACATTGTGTTTGAGCTTGACGTTCACTCTACACACAAAATCTAATTTGAGGCATTCCAATGTATTATCTCTGATGGTGTCTGTTTTGAGTAAGGGTCGACCGATATGCATTTTTAGGGCCAATACCGATATTGATATGTAATGGCTTAGGGTGGCCAATAACCGATATTCCGCCGATATTTTCGACCGATATTCATTAGTAATAGTAGTAGTATTCATTAGTAGTATTCAATAGTAAATCTACATAAAGGGAATAATAATGAATTTGTTTGCAAATACCTTCTATGAGAAACATCAGGCAATATACAGATCTAATACCACTTTATTGAGTAAATAATTATTCTCTTACAAACTTAACTGTAGAAAAAAATCTGTTTATATAATGTTGAAAAACCTAAAGTGAAAAAAAGCAAAAACACAGTTTAAACTAAGAAAGTAGATAAAGTGTTGAGACATCACGTCATACTTCAGTAATCCTAGTTCAGGAGAACGAAGTTGTAATATGTATAGGTTGAGTGTCCCTAATCCGAAAATCCAAAATGTTCCAAAATCCGACTTGACACCACAAGTGGAAAATTAGATTGAGCAAAACCTCAGCATTAGCTGCTAAAATGTACCCTATTACGAAACATCTGTAACCTGTAACATCCAAAACTCCTTCACTGTCAACTTGAAATCAAACGTGTCCAGTGTGTCTTTGCAGCTTGCAGTGCTGTTAATAGGCTGTTTTGCTGTCAACACACACACTTACTGTTTAGGAATAGCCTTCGATGTAGCTACATTTTGGATTACTACCGGAAATTTTGACCGGTAAGTTTTTAATTTATATTTTTTTATATAAATTTTACCAGGCAAAAACCAGTAGCCTAGTTACCAGCTAACTGAAACCCTCATCTCAATGTGTGTATGCAAAAATTCCAAAATCCAAAATAATCCAAAATCTGAAACACTTCTGGCCCCAGACATTTCAGATAAGGGAAACTCAACCTGTATACAAAATAGTTTGACGATTCAATTCCAACCACAGAAAGAAGGGAAACCCAGGAGTATATACACAGAGCAGGACAAGACTAGACTAACAGAGAACAGGTGGAACTAATGATTCACTAACTAAGAAATCAGGAAATGCATGTGTTAATTTAACAAAATAGCCATCAAAGGGGGAAAGAGAGAACCAGTGTGTGACAAAAATAAATCAAGTAAAACTGTTTAACATTAATGATGGATCTCAGAGATGCAATATGATTATGTTTCTGAAAATACGTTGGATGTTTGGTTTCTCAACCCACAGTGTTTCAGCTGAATAGGAATCAGATGACGGGATTCAGTTGAAGACTGACAAATCTTTCAATATAACGAACCCAGTTTGAATGCATGGTGATTTTCATTTTGACATTGTATATAGTTTTTTTTTTCTCCCTGGACAGTTAGCCTTCACTTTTTCTTCATTTAGTCAGCATCCCGTTTCATTTGGTTCAGTCAATTAATCATTGAATGATCTGTTTCGTCTGGTTTTGTTCATCAAGTCTGATCCAGCCATGACTTTCTGTAGCTCCTGTGTAAAGTCTTTACTTTGATGACTTGTGATCTCTGTGTAACCTCCTTAAGAAGAATGATGCAGCTGATCTGAGAACAGCCAGTGGTTGATGAGAGAGAGTTTAGTAAAAGTGATTAATTTTAGTAAAAGTCATTTTTTGGGGGGGGTCTAAACAGTTATACATTGATACAGCACCTGCTATGTATTTATGGTTTGTGGGTGGAACACATATAATAAAGGATGAGTAATGTGATATATGACATTAGCCTCATGTAATAATTGTATTGTATTATAATGTGTAACGATATGTAAGAGGGGGATCACACACACACATAGTGTACACACACATACACAGTTATACACACATATAATACACAGTTATACACAGGACACACGCATACATAACTATACACATATACAGTGTACACACTCATACACAGTTTGACACACTCACTGAGATTGTATGTCTATACTTCTGTAGTGTCTGTAAAGTCTCTCTTCTGAGGTTGTTACCAGTGACTTGTGACTGAGAAGTCGCCGGTCCGAAAACACCCACGGCTGAAGTGCCCTTGGGTGTTCAAATGGACACATTCATATTCATCATGCAGAAAGTCTCTAAAAAAGGTAACAGTGCATCTCCAACAACTCAGACTTTTCCTAGGGTATCTGAGACAGGATGTGTGAGCACTTTTCAGACAGTGTCTGAAAATTAAGATGAAAGATAAGTATAACACTTTGAGTATCAATGAATGCAAACAAGACACAGAGATAAACAAAAACACACAAAGTTCAGCTTTGGAACATGTCTCGTTCAAACTGACACACAGCTGTCTCTTTCTTTCTTTCTTTGTTTCTTTCTTTCTTTCTTTCTTTCTTTCTTTCTTTCTTTCTTTCTTTCTTTCCTTGTTCTCTTGTTGTGACGACTGCTTCATTCTGTATGTGAATGGTCATCACTGGACGTAACCTCCAGCAGAAGAGACATGGCTGATTCCCATTGATTGGGAGAGAGGAAACTGTCATTCATCGACATACTGTTGACATATTTATATATTTTTTATTTAATTTTGTGTTGGGCTGCTCATGTCTCTGTCTTTTATCTAAGCTCCACCCACCGACACAGCCTTACTGTATGAAGGAAATAAAGTCAGTACATACTGGACCACAGAGTCAAACCAGAGGAAGGGAGAGACATTCTTTAACACTGGTGTCTGTTTTGTCTGGTATTATGATGGTAAATACTGGTCAAGGGCACTAGGAGGGTCATCTACTCCACTGACAGTGAATAATAAACTCCAGAGGATCAGAGTGGAACTGGACTGGGACAGAGGAAAACTCTCATTCTCTGATCTTCTAAATAACAAATCTAATAATAATATATAATATTAACTTTGCGACTCATGGTTTATTATTTGAATAAGTGAAAATTGATTTCCAGGGGATGACTAAATCCTCACAGAAAATGATACATGCTGACGTAGTCTCTGTGAGTTCATCAAGATCAACACAGACATTTTTAAAGAAGTCCCAGACATTTCGTGAATCATGTGAGACAAGTCACATACTCGTAAAAGTTATAAAAGGACTTTCCTGGTTTGCAGTGATTGAAATCACCCATAACAAAGTTTGCTTTGTCAGGCGCAACCCCTTGAAGCCATTGTTCCATTTTATCATAGTCTGACTTGTCATGTTAACATCGGCCTCCTGGTGAATAGACACAAACGTAACAAATAACCGTGGGAATTCCCTTGGAATATAAAAGGGTCATAGGGATACATACAAGAGTTCAGTGTGAGGTATGCGTAGTGTCTCCCTAACAACCACTGTGTTACACCAGTTTTTGTTGACATAGAGATACAAGCCTCTACCAAGTGATTTACCGGTCACCATGGTGTCTCTGTCAAGGAGAAAGGTACTCCAAAATCATCGATTTCCAGATTGGAAATTGAGTCTTGTTTTTTGAGCCTTTCTTCCGTTAACACAACACAGAATCCATCAGGAACTTGATATTTGCCCCAAGCTCGTCACCTATCTTTCGGAGTGATTGGACATTGGCAAGCATAACTGTCGGACCCTGGAAGGGATATTTGTATCTGTGTTTGTTTTTTCACAATGCTGAATCTGCTGTTTAAGTTGTTTTAACTTTAAACCTGTTGTTCACTTTATGTACTGCAGTGCCTGTTTTTTTCTTGGAGTGTTTGAATAAAGGGTGGCAGTCTTTCATACCAACTGTTGTTGTGGACTACATACAGGGGAAGTATTTGTTTATTCTCCATTTGTGTGAAATGTTTTCAGGTGGCGATCATGACCAAAGTGTTTCCATATAATTTTTTTTTTTTTTTTTCCAGAGTAAAACAAAGTATTGGACTGATATCAGCATCGGCAGACAGCCAAAGCTGTGGTTTCAGTATCGATATCGAAAATGAAAAAGTAGCATTGAGACATCTCTAATTCTCAGTCTGTTATTTGGGTACAGCTTGTTCAGCTCTTTTGCCCTTTTGTCATAAAACCTCTTGTGTGTGTTTTTGTCCCTCCGTGTACCTTCCAGTATGCTGTTGTCTTTTTCCCCTTTTTTAGTTTCAAGAAGATTAGGCGTGGTTGTTCTTAGCTTCCTATTAAACAACATGTCTGCAGGTGAAAGGCAGTTCTTTTGGGGAAGTGGACCTGTAGTTGAGCAAAGCAAGATAAGGATCACTCTTTGACACCACTGCCCTCTTGATCAGTAGCTTGACTATTAACACGCCATTCTTCACCAGCCCATTTGACTGGGGGTAGTTTGGACTTGAGGTGACATGCTTAAACCCATACTGCTGTGCAAAAGCTCTGGACTCAGCACAGCTGAACTGAGGTCCATTGTCCAACCTCACAACTGAAGGAATGCCATGCCGTGCTGGGACTGACTTGATTTGCCTTATGGCCGGAGATGCTGTAGTTTCTCTTACCAAGGCTGTTTCAGGATAATGTGAGAAATAATCAAGTACACCGAAGTGGGTCAATTCCCACTTAACTCCATGGTGATAAGACTTCACTGTCCTCTACCCATAATGGTTCTTTGCTTTGCCTTGTATGTTTGACAAGTTTCACATGCATGGATTAATGTTTGGCCAATATAGAAATGATCTGGCTCATCATTTTGACCTCTCCATTCCTAAATGTCCTTCCTGTATCTTAACGAACATCTTGTTCCAAGGCTTAACGAGGTATAACAAACTAAACACAGGTAAGAACAATGATTGAACTAAAAGATGAAACAGGGCTGAACCAAAACCTGACAAAGAGGGGAGAGAATAAGAGAAACTGTAAAAACAGAATCCAGACTTGACACTAGACAGCGAACTAATGAAAAGGGAGGCACAGAGGAGAGGGACCAGGGCATGACATTTTGTGCCTCTGATTCACATCTTTATATCACTCCGCAGGTAGTCCGTTCACTTATAGTAATGGAAATAAATAGCCTATCTGCAACAAGTTGACATGTTTGCAGGTAGCAACACCTGCAACTTAAAAGTTCTGTTTGCTAGAGGGACCATTTTTCTCAGCAGAAGCCACGAAATGGCAATAAAATCACTAAAATGAAACATTGTGTGAAGTTTATCATTTTTGCAAGTAACTGTATAATAAGCGGGGTCCTGTTTGTCCTGCCAGGATTTATTTTTCAATAATGACTAGCAGACTATACATTATCCCTTACATGTTCGATTGTTCTATGTTCTATGTCAGTTAAAAATGCAATAAATACATGTTGGAAGCAATTCCATATGTTTAAGTTATTATCTTTGCATTAGAATATAGAACAGTTAATATTTTGATGGTGCCTCATGTGATAATGCTCCATCACATGTTTTAAAACTAGTACACAGTGAATATTGAAATGAAGCTTGACTTTAAAAAATTATACCGAAAATCAAATCTAAATCGCAATATCTGTCAGAGAATTAGATATTTTCCTCAAATCATTCAGCCCGATGACACAACAAAACTGAAGAAAACAATAAGAAAAAAATTCTACAAAAGAAAAAACAAGATAAAACAACCTTTTACTACAGCACTGAAAGATTTTATATCATATAAATAAATTTTTGGGCAGCCTCCTTGGTGAGCACCTGGGGAGCATTGGGGTCAAGCGCCTTGCTCAAGAGCACACAGCCATGGATGTTGGGCCTGGGAATTGAACCAGCAATCCTCCAGTCACAAGCCCAGTTCTCTACCCTTTAGACCATGGCTGCCTGTAGCATCTAGAACTCAAGTCCTCACCCTCCTGTACTGGTACTAGGGTTATGTGGGCACTTGTAAAACAGGAAATGGGGAAGCAAAACAGGGGAAACATGATTAAACACACAAACACACACACACACACACACACACACACTAAAATACAGACACTGTAAGTAATCAGACTCATCACTAGTACAATATTCCATGGTGGCTGCTGTCTCAAAACAGCCATTCAGAAATTAAAAGTTTGTCATTGTTGACACCGGCACTTACTGACAAACATTACAGAAATAAATATCATTTTAACATATGACAAAGAACCCACCTGCCAATCTGTGAAGTAAAATACACATTCTAGAAAAAATGTATTTGTTCATTAATTTATTAAAAGAAACATGTTTTGCTTTGCTTCTCAAGGAAACTTGAATACATCAGAAAAAAAACATTCAAACATTGTTCTTTTGTGTTATATTCCAGTAGGAACTGAAGAATCCACTAAAGCCCTTACAGGAGAAACTGAAATGTACTTTAAAGCTCACATAATCACCTCACTGTATAGAAGAGAAAGTTCCACTTAGTAAATCACATCCTACTTAGTAATTAGCATCCTATTTGAGTAGAGGTCAGCACTGTTCTTGAAATTATTAACTTTATGTGATTAAGCAGTGTTTTCATAAAAGGTATATCAAAGTCATAAAAACCTAACAATGTGACAGCATTTTAATGTTGATTCATATATGGATGGATTTCTCTGCATTTAATCTTTACATTCTGGATCACATTACCCTTTCTTTCACAGAGGGAAAAAGAAACAAATCAATAAAATCAGGACATTTTAGAAACACTTGATCACTCATTAACTGTATTTTAAACAGTCTACCACAGACTTTTCACTCTTCACATGGTGCGTGAAGAATATATTACACACAGAACACATCACAGAAGACTGTCTGTGACTGTATGGAGTAAACAGTGTCTAAAACAAGAGGGGTTTTCCTTTCCTGTGAGCTGTGACATTTTCAATGATCCTGTGGTTCTGTAGAACAGTCCCAAAGTCTGTAAAACACCTGTTGACAGCTGTACTAGGACATTACATAGTTAAGACAGCTAAGAGAGTTATGACAATACTGATTATTGAGCAGTTTGTAGACACAATGGAGACAGAGAGTGATGTGAAGATGAAGAAGATGAGGGTGAGGATGGTGATGAAGGTAACTGCAATGAGCATTGTGAAAAGGATGTGATGAGGATGTTGGTGAAGTATGTGAGGATGGTGTTGGGGAAAAAGATGAAGGTGAGAAGACTGATGATGGAGATGAGGATGATGATGAATAAAGAAATAATAAAACTAATGAAAATGAAGAGAACAGTTTAAGTGAAACATTTTAAATATGATTGTGTCTTACGTGATCAAGACAAAGCAAAAACTATGTTAATTACTATATTAATTTTAAATAGATATTTGTACACTTGAGGATGAAGAATAAATTAAAAAGTCTCTTCTTCATTGCAAATTTATAGTTTCAAGTTACATGAAACCATATATTGAACTGACTAGATAAAGTATATTCATTCATTTTCATTCATTCATTTTCTGAGCTGCTTGTCCTAATTAGGGTCGCGGGGTGATACAGTACAAGGAGATGTTTTTTTCCAGTCATTTCAAACTTTATTTATGGATGAATGGTAAAGTTAGGGCAAGGTATATTTTGTATGTATAGTTATTAAACAAGTAAAATAATTTCACTCTTTTTTGAAACCCACCATATGAAAAGTCCAATATGGTATCTATAACTTGATATATTTTCTTTAATGTATTTTATATTTACTATCATGTAAGTTGCATGTTCTTATTTCCTACTGAAATGTTATGATATAGTTACAGTGTGAGCAGTTCTCATTATCTGTAATAGGAGGATTTCCCCCATCGTGAATATAATAAAGTTGACTATTAAATTGATAGTTGAGCAAGAGCAGGAGGAATAAAAGAATAAAAACAGTTTGCTCACGGGACTCCATCTGACGACTTGAGGAGTCCGACTGGCATGGAGGGAGGCAGTGAGGAGGTGGGTAATGGGTGTGTGAGAGGCTAGGAGAAATCTTCTCTCTTAAACAGGCTTTAATCCAAGTCACCTGGAGCACTGTCTGCATTTTCTCTCCTGATGTCTGTCATCCTAAGAGAACAACAGACAGCTTGTCTCTCCACAGGCCATAGTGAACAACCTGTTTGGTTGACAGACAGACAGACATTCTGCTAAATCTGATACACTAAAGAAAAAAAGGTCTACTAGCAGCACTACACTGCTGCTGGGATGTTGATGTTGGGGACAATACCTACTGGACCCTGGGTGTGACCACAGAGTCAAACTAGAGGAAGGGAAGGACATTCTTTAACACTGGTGTTTGGCGTGTTTGGTATTATGATGGTAAATACTGGTCAGTGGACTCAGGACGGTCATTTGTTCCAGCGAGAATGAATGATAAACTCCAGTTCAAAGTGGAACTAGACTGGAACAAAAGAAAACTCTCATTCTCTGATCCTCTAAATAACACATACCAACACACATTCACACACACTCTTATTGTTAAGTCATCCTGTTTATTTCAGTTCTCTACTCATCTCTATGACAGCTGAACATTGTCTCTGAGTCTGGGCTACAGGAAAGGAGAACATGATTTAAACACTGATGAAAACATTATAATAATGGCATTAATTACTCCACATCTTATAAAACACCATTAGCTGTGTTCAGAATTTGTCTGAGATGTTAAGAAAATTTCACAACTTCACCTGATCCAGTCAGTGTTGGTGATGTAGGACACACATTTCAGCGTGACTATAGACCCTGTGTTATTTCACTTAATTCAGTCTTTTATCACAATGAGGTTAAAAATGAGAAAAATGAAAAATCTTGAGTGCTGTTGTAATATCAATCCCCCTGCAATAACACGGAAAATGTATGACATTTTAATTGTATGGTTCCTTTGTTATTTTTCTCTCTTTGCTTATTTTTGCTAAGTCAGCTAGCTAAAGTTATTTTGGGAGTGTGTGTGTGATGTGAGAAAATGATTGTTGCACAATACAGGTGTTTTACATCAGGATAACATTTAACCTTTGGCTGGTCAAAAAAATTATAACCTTAACAAGTACGAGCCATCATTACCAGGAGGAAGATATAATTATTAAATAGGCCAGATAAACCTGTTCATCAATAACAAAGTAACAAATTGAAATTTAAATTTCTATTTTAGAAAAACAGTGTCCTTCCACTTACCTTGACCTTTGGACACCACCAGGCAAGGGAAACAGCCAATCAGAATCAGTATTAAGCTGAACTCCACCCCCATCTACATTCAGGAACTACAGACAGAAGGAACTACTCGGCAGTCTTATTGGTTCTTCGTATATCTGACTACAGTTAAATTTTTATACAAGATCGAACACAACAGGTGAGTAATAAATGATGTTGTGCAGTTGGAAAATAAGTGATATCAGTTACTTAATGTTGTAATGGGTCAGTGGAGTGAATAAAGAACAGAATGTTGTGAGTCTGTTTGTTTTAACTCTGAATGTCAGAAAGTGAAAGTAAATTTGATTTTTGCAGGAGCCATTACAGGGGAAGAGCTGTAAGAAAATGGCGTCTAAAGCTGTAGTATCAGTGGAAGATTTAACCTGTCCTGTGTGCTGTGACATCTTCAGGGATCCTGTTGTCCTGTCATGTAGTCACAGTGTGTGTAAAGTCTGTCTGCAGCAGTTCTGGAATACAAAAGGATCACAGGAGTGTCCTGTCTGTAGGAGAAGATCATCTAAAGATCAGCCTCTTAGAAACCTGGCTCTAAAGAACCTGTGTGAGACTTTCTTACAGGAGAGAAGTCAGAGATCTTCATCAGGGTCTGAGGAGCTCTGCAGTCTGCACAGTGAGAAACTCAGACTTTTCTGTCTGGATGATAAGCAACCTGTGTGTCTGGTGTGTCAAACTTCAAAAAACCACAAAAACCATGAATTGTGTCCAGTAGATGAAGCTGCACATGATAAGAGGGTAAGACAAATACTGTGGTTATTAAACACTACACATGATTTTTTTTTTTCTTGCTTAAATACATAAACAAAAAATAAGTTTAAAAGATATAGAAAAATTGGGAGAATAACATCTCTGCATGTGGAAAATCAGTATATTGTTTAGCACAATGCTTTAAAATTTGTGGAACTGTAGCAATCTCGCCCTCTCCCATGCCAGCTTCAGTCACTCAGCGTCGTCGGTCTACTGATCACTGATCATCACTCATCTCTCTTTCCTGTTTTCATTGATTTGCTCCCCCTCTCATGTCGATCTGTTTGGCACTTTCTTTGCGAAGTCCTCATCTGATGTGTGCATGAAATTCTGCCTGTCGAACTCCATTAGACGAAATCTGACTTGACTAAACGAGTTTCCTGTTTGAATCCAGCTCAATTTCTTTTCTGTTTATGTCCAGCTTGTTCTTCGAGACTGTTTATTCTCTGCCTGATTTCTGTTTGTACTCTGCCATTACGAAATACATTCTGAGCTTCGGACTTGCGTCCTGCCCTAGTTTCCCTTTGTGGCAGGACCAATGAAATCAACACACTTACGGTGTTGTGTTGTATCGCTATTTAAATGTTGTATTTGGGTTAGGTATGACTTACAGTATTTGCTGATTGCTTACACACTGGAAGTGTGTAATGCCTAGAATGCCTAGACAAAAGTACCAAAACCTTAACTTTTACAACCATGTCTTAAACAAAGGCACCAAAACTACAAACACATTTTCTGCTTTGCTCTTTGTTTGCAATTCTGTAACACACTGTTTTCAAAACACTACACACTGTTTCTTACATTAGACACATTGCTCAAGAATGAACCTCTTGCAATCATTGGGAAAATACTTGCATCAGAAATGCAAAACATACCTGAAATTGGCAACACCCAAACACACATGAAATCACTTGTACAGTAATTGTACACCAATCAGTCTGAGCCATAGCAGTACAAATAGACCCCAGCTAAGCTTTTGGTGGGGGTGGGGTGTCAGTGGGGGCTCCTGCAAGGAGTCTGCAAGATGTTCTCCATCACCATGCCACCCTAGGTCGCTACAACACACCACACATAATCACATTTCTGGATGCACTACATACTTGTACTGGACAGACCAGAGCAGCCCAGGTTTGTTGTGATCTGAAACAATGTTAGCTTCCACCAGGCTGCTCTGGTCCGAGACTGGTTCACCAACAACAATAACTTCACAGTTGTATACTTGCCCCCTTACTCCCCATTTCTCAGTCCTACTGAGGAATTCTTTTCGGCTTGGCGTTGGAAAGTGAATGACCACCAACCACATGTCAGCCTGACTCTTCTGCAAGCAATGGGAGAGGCATATGGAGACATTGAGGTGGGGTCGGTCCAGGGTTGGATATGGCATACAAGATGATATTTTTTTCCTGTTGCCCAGCCAGGGATGACATTGCTTGTGATGTGAACGAGCTGATGTGGCCAGACCCTGACAGAGGGCGGGATCCATAAAGCATCTACCCCATCCATTACAGTTCCTTACAATACTAATTTTTGTTTACTATTTCTCTGTAATTTTACTGTAATTATTTAGCATAACATATTGTATTGATTACTGTACTGCAATTCTATTTTTCGCTGTGTTTTGTTGTTGTTGTTGTAAAAACCTACAATGGCAAAAAAAATAAGCGGTATGTTGTTTTTGTTCTGAAGCTTTTCTTTTTTGTGGGTTCATTGAAATGAGAGCAGATGTACTGTACTAGAACAATCTTTCACAGGAGCCTGGATGAGAAAATTAAAAAGGTATAGGAAATACGAAAGACAGAAGTGTTTTGTATAAAGTACATCAGTGTGTTGTTGCTGCTTTCAAAGAGTAATTCAAATGGTGCATGTGTGCATCATTTTGTCGCAAAAATGCCATTTTGAAAAAGGATTGTTGGGTTTTGATTGCAGAGTTTCATTTTGACATAGAAGTGAGATGTTTGTCTCCAAGTGTTGTGTCTCATTCACTTGTGTGTAGAGTTTTGACAGAATGAGCGAAATTCTGCAACAAGTGTGTAAGCAATCATAAAAAACTGTAATACATGTTATGTGAAATAGTACAATTGGTGGTAATCAATTTTACAATATCAAGCTGGTGAATTTTTGATGCTATAGAGGAGTGAACTTGTAGATGATCAGGTCAGATCTCGTCGATGTGTGTGTGTGTCAGATGATTGTACAAATAACAGAGATATGGTCATTATATCACACATGCACACTCTCAAGGAATCCAACTGGAAACCAGACACTTTTTCTAAAAATATACTTATTTATTTCAGGAGGAACTGAAGACTAAACTGGAGCCCTTACAGGAGAAATGGAAGATCTTTAAAAAACTCAGTCTGACCTATGATGAAACAGCAGAACGCATTAAGGTGAGAATAATTGTTACAAATTCAACAATTTCATACAAAATGTTAATTCGCTAAAAATCCTACGATGTTTATATGACACACAAATACCATTATGAACATTTTATAAAAGCAAAATAACCTAAGTAAATCAACAGAGCAGGTCTCTCTAACAATAGTAATCAATTCAAACAGTGTACAGTGATATTAAAAATATTTTAATGTTTTATTTCATTTCAGACTCAGGCTGAACACACAGATGCACAGATTGGAAAAGAGTTTGAGGAACTTCACCAGTTTCTACGAGATGAGGAGACAGCCAGGAAAGCTGCACTGAGAAAGGAAGAGGAGCAAAAGAGTCAGATGATGAAGGAGAAGATTGAGGTGATGAGTAAAGAGATTTCCTCTCTCTCAGACACAATCACAGCCATAGAAGAGGAGATAAAAGCTGAAGACATTTTGCTCCTAAAAGTAAGAACCTACACAGGTCTCACACTTTCTGGTAGAGTCTGTTTTTGATTTTCTCTCTCTCTCTCTCTCTCTCTCTCTCTCTCTCTCTCTCTCTCTGTCTCACTCTCTTTCTAATAAATCCTAAACATTCCATTGATTCCTTATGATCAAGGCATTTATTTATTTATAATCTCTTTCACAGAACTTTGAGGCCACAGAGAAAAGGTAAGTAACCTGTCTCTTAACTCTCTTCTTTTTCTGTGATACAAAACTCACAGCAGCACTGACTCCTGAATGTTATTCCAGAGCCCAGTGCACACTGCAGGATCCACAGATGCTTTCAGGAGCACTGATCAATGTGGCAAAGCACCTGGGCAACCTGAAGTTGAGAGTGTGGGAGAAGATGCAGGATATTGTTCAGTACAGTGAGTTTATGTGATAGATATTTAGACAAAAGAAAAAAATTAAAAAGATTTAATAAGTTATTCAGTAATACATATTGCTCATGTATTTATTATCACTTTTTTACAGTTTTCATCAGGTACAGGTCTGAATATAGGATGAAAGACTGGTCTCAGTATAGAATGAAAAGAAAAATTGGCAGTTAAAACTGTGGAATATTAGACACACACACACACACACACTGACAATGTCATGTGGCAGTGGTTTCTCACAGTCCCATTTCTTGTGTTTTTCCTTTTTTTAAATATTTCCTTTTGGGATTCTAGTGATTAAAAGATAGGAATGTATGTGGCAGTATGAAACACAACACAGATCAAAACACAGGACAAATGTGAGGAAACCAGAAATTACTTCAGGTGTCAAAAATACAGACACCACACAGCTCATCTTAAAATAAAACCATACACAGTGAGTCAAATACATTATAGACACAAATGCCACTTATGACTGAACAAAGTGGATTTAATCAAGGGGTCTAACATAGTGGAATAAGAGGAGAATATCAGTGTTTGACCAGATTAAACCTAACTCTCAATATACAGCTAATACAACACACACAAACTAATACAGAAAAGAGCAGTAATACAACTCATATAACTAATATGACACACACAACCGATACAACACACACACAACTTATCAAAGTGTGGTACTCTTTAACACTTTACTGTGAGTCTCAGTAATCAGTGAAGATAAATTAATAACAGTATAAGCATGTAAACATACTGAATATTCAATGTCTCCCCATTTTTTTTAATATAACTGATTTGTTTGTTTGTTTGTTTGTTTGTTTGTTTGTTTGTTTTTTGTTTGTTTTTTGAAGGGAGTAAGTCCACATGAACATAATATGAACGAATGTTGATTTTTCTGAAGGGAGTAAGTCCAGAGGAGAGAAGTTAACCCTGATCCGAATAAAAATGAGCAAAGAAAGAGGTTTCAAATGTTGTTGTAGGAGGCCTGTGATGCAGAAATTAAAGGGTTTTCTTTTTTTTATGTTTTACTACGTTTTTGGGAAAATTATGTAATGTCGAAATGTTGGGCCTAGTTGGGAGAAGAATTTCTGTATTTATATTCACATTGTCTGAACAAATACAGTATATGCACATTCACTATCCAACAGCATTGCGAGGCTGAACAATAGGACCCACTAACTATACAGCAACAACAAAAATACATTCCTTTTTTTTTTTTTTTTGAGGATAGCTAAAATTTTGCAACTGTGGTCCTTACAGGCTTAAAATACTTTACCATTGTCTGTGGAAATACTCTAAATGTCCACAAGGAATTCGAGAGAAAACTCCAGAAGGAAATACAATGTCTGTCTGAGGTCCAGTCACTGGAGAAGTGTGATTTCATTCTGGCTTTCTGTCCAGTTGTGTCTCGGGCTGGAACAGACATTAAAGCAGCACTGGGGAAAATTCCTGGTAAATATTCACACTCTCCCCACACAGATTGAAGGAGTCAGATTTTACATCCAGATGGTACATCCTTATTGAAAACAAATAACCTGTATGGTTAACATGTCCTCATCGGACTCAGTTGTATGTAACATGTAAAACTACACAGAGAGTAAATGAGAGAGTAAATGAGAGCCTTGTACTCTGCTATATTAATATTCCCTGTTATCAGGGTTGTCTTAAGAGCCACTGGTACAGTGTAACGTGTTCATACCAGTGTGTTCATAACAATGTATTCAAATATGAAAAGGAATGGTTCTACACTAAATGAAACAACATTTAGCCTTGAAAAATTTCCTTTAACTCTAAAATGAGTTTCTTTATTTTTAACAGTAAATAAACCGGCTGTTCTAGTGGTGTTCCACCACACTATTAATACAGAGGCAGTTGTACCAGACAGTAGAAGATGTGTGGAAAAGAGAAATGTGTTCACTGTTGTTGACTGTCTTTTCCATGAGGACTACGGCTTACCGACATGTCAAAAGAACAGTGACGCTCTCCATCACTGTGTGCAACAGGTTTGGAAAATAAAATCAAAATTCTTCATTTGTAAGTGTATATGTCAGACTGAAAACTAAAATAAGCTTAATTATGATTTGAACTGAAATTATTTGAAAAGATTTTGGTAATTTCATGGCTCCTTTACTACAACACTTTGATGCCTGACTGAGAAATGTTCCTTGCAGTTGTGTGAAAAATACCCCAGTCTTAAGATGGAGGATGAGGAAGAGGAGAATGTGAGAGTTTCTGCGAACTTGACAGCTTCAGGAATGTAAGTACAAGAAAAAAAAAAAGCAGTGCTCGCATTACTGCCTAGAAACATTTTCACTGAGAAAACAAGCTGTCAGTATCTTACCCCTTGTATTCTTAATTAAAAATTCATTTCAAACTTCACAAATCAAAGACTATGGAATCTAATCATTTTACAAAGCTTTTACACAGACCGCTAATGGCTTAAAGGATTTGGTCTCCATGCTAATGTTAGTGTGTTGTATGTTTAAGAGAGGAAAAGTTATCTGATAACATACAGTCCCAGTAGCATCATTATAAAATGACAAAGAGCAATGGGACAGTTTGCCTTTTTGTATCTGCATTTGCAGCATTTCTTGATTGACTACAGTAAATTGGAAATATATGCAAGAGATACTACTCTGACTCTATTAGTTCCCTCTGCTCACAGTTCGTCCACACTGTCTGCAAAACATTATTTGTTACAATTGTCTGTTTCCTTATTTTTTATTTTAATGCTACTTTTAAATTACTTTTTAATGATTCAATGTTAAACAAAGACAAGTGAACAGCAAGTCTTGAACAAAATTAAGCAACAAAAGTCCAACCAAGTCCCAGATCTCTAGAAGTAGCTCTGGGGGTGTCCCACCCACTTATTTGTGTCTTTTCATTGAGGCAGCAGTTAATTTCAATTCCTCCAAAATGATCGGGGCATCCTATTGCTTGGCTTGTGCTGTTTAGAGAGATAGGAGGTCCAGAGGGTCCATAAATGCAATCATATCTGTAAGATCGTCAAGTGCCTCCGACTTGTAACGTTCAGAAGTCACTAAAAACATTGTTAAAAAGAGAAGGATGTGTAAAGACAATGCCAGACGAGTCCCTGACAGCATCCACCGAGGCATGACATTCTGACTACTTGAGTCGTAACGCAAGAAGTCAGTTTGGTCTGTCTGACTGCTCATAATGTCCACTTCTGAGCAATAAAAACTCTGCCCATATACTTGTTGCATCCTTATATTCCACCTTTAAGGACTCTAAGGTTTAATCTCTAACAGTGTCATAGTGATGCTTCTGCATTGTTTCTTTTTGTTGGATTGTATTTTTGTAGTGAGCTAATTTTCCCTTTTCGGGCTGCAGCTATTTTAGAGAAATATAATATACAGCTGCCTCTAATTACACATTTTGTGGATTCCCAAAGAATACGAAGTTTTACATTTGAGGATGCGTTTAGCAAGATAAATCCAAAAAGAATTGAAGGGTTTTCTTTTGGATATGTTCTAAAAAAGTTTCATCCTGAAGAGGGAAAACACTGAAGCGGCATCGTTAGAAACGAGCTGAAAATGGGATTTAGATATGATGATTTTGAGCAGACAACGATGAGATATAAACATAGGTAGGATTTCCATAACAAAAACTGATTTCAGCTAGGCGGCAGAAATAAGAACATGATCAATTCTAGAAAATATTTTATGCCATGAAGAAAGAAGTTTATAGTCCCTTACATTTGGATTCTTAACAAGCCCCTCATGAAAGCTTTGAGGTAGTAAGATGACGTACATTGGTTGGAAGTAGACACAGTAATACTAGATCTGTTCAGGGTGTCAACTGTTAAATTAACACCTGTGCCTAAAACTATTGGAATATTACCTGAGTCAAATTAAAATTATTTGAACTGATTTCAGTAAATTCATGGTTCTTTTACTACAACACTTTGAAGCCTGACTTAGAAATGTTCCTTGCAGTTGTGTGAAAAATATCCAAGGCTTAGAAAGGTGGATGAAAAACAGAAGAATGTGAGAGTTTCTGAGAACTCGGCAGCTACAGAAACGTAAGTAAAAAAAAAAAAAGAAAGAAAACAAAAACACAGTGCTATCATTAAAGTCTAGAGAGTTTTTCACTGAGAAAACAAGCTGTCAGTTTATTACCCCTGCCTTGCATTCTTAATTACAATTATTCTTAATTTCAAACACAAATCAAAGACAGTGCAATCCTTTACAGAATCCTCCATCACATTATCTCAACACTGACAGTGGATCCAGGGTGTTCTCTGATTGGACACATTGGACATTGCGTTTGAGCTTGACGTTCACTCTACACACAAAATCTAATTTGAGGCGCTCCAGTGTCTTATCTCTGAAGGTGTCTGTTTTGAGTAAGGGTCGACCGATATGCATTTTTAGGGCCAATACCGATATCGATATCTAATGGGTTAGGGTGGCCAATAACCAATATTCAGCCAATATTTTTGACCGATATTCATTAGGAATAGTAGTAGTATTCATTAGTAGTATTCAATAGTAAATCTACATAAAGGGAATTATAATGAATTTGTTTGCAAAACCTTCTATGACAAACAACAGGCAATATACAGATCTAATACCACTTTATTGAGTAAATAATTATTCTTTTACAAACTTAAAAGTAGAAAAAAATATGTTTATGTAATGTTGAAAAAGCCTTGTTTAAACACAGGTTAAACTGAGAAAGCCGATAAAGTGTTCAGACATCACATAATACTTCAGTAATCCCAGTTCAGGAGAACCAAGTTGTAATATGTACAGGTTGAGTGTCCCTAATCCGAAAATCCAAAATGTTCCAAAATCCAAAACTTTTTGAGCGCCGACATGACGCCAAAAGTGGAAAATTAGATTGAGCAAAAGCTCAGCATTAGCTGCTAAAATGTACCCTATTACGAAACATCTGTAACCTGTAACGTCTCAAACTCCTTCGCTGCCGACTTGAAATCAGACGTGTCCAGTGTGTCTTTGCAGCTTGCAGTGCTGTTAATAGGCTGTTTTGCTGTCAACACACACTTACTGTTTAGGAATAGCCTTCGTTGTAGCTACGTTTTGGATTACTACCGGAAATTTTGACTGAGAAGTTTTTAATTTTTTAATTAATTTATAGTTTTTTTATATAAATTTTACCAGGCAAAAAACGGTAGCATAATTACCAGGTAACTGAAACCCTGATCTCAGTGTGTATATGCAAAAATTCCAAAATCCAAAATAATCCAAAATCTGAAAAACGTCTGGTCCCAGACATTTCGGATAAGGGAAACTCAACCTGTATACAAAACAGGTTGACAATGCAATTCCAACCCCAGAAAGAAGGGAAACCCAGGAGTATATACACAGAGCAGGACAAGATTAGACTAACAGAGAACAGGTGGAACTAATGATTCACTAACTAAGAAGTCAGGAAATGCATGTGTTAATTTAACAAAATAGCCATCAAAGGGGGAAAGAGAGAACCAGGGTGTGACAAAATAAGTAAATATGTTTATATTTCTGAAAATATGTTGGATGTTTGGTTTCTCCACCCACAGTGTTTCAGCTGAATAGGAATCAGATGACAGGATTCAGTTGAAGACTGATAAAGCTTTCTATGTAATGAACCCAGTTTGAATGTATGGTGATTTTCATTTTGACATTGTATATAGTTTTTTTTTCTCCATGGACAGTCAGCCTTCACTTTTTCCTCATTTAGTCAGCATCCCGTTTCATTTGGTTCAATCACTGAATGATCTGTTTCGTCTGGTTTTGTTAATCAAGTCTGATCCAGCCATGACTTTCTGTAGGTCCTGTGTAAAGTCTTTACTTTGTTTTCTTACTTAAGAGTACCTTAGTTAGCTTAGTTCCACTCCGTGGCTGAACCCGTTCCTGAACCAAGTTCCCATTTTGAAGTCAAGTCAATGTTCATTAGTCTGAAAACCCCAGTCTGTCCCTCTGTTCCAAAACCCGTCTTTGTCAATCTGTTCTCTTCACCTGCTCTTGATCTTGGATACAGACTCTTGGTTTTGTATATGCATCCAGTTTCCAAACTGCCCCCAAGCAAACTGTTAAATTCTTTCTCTTGTGATCTCTGTGTACCCTCCTTAAGACGAATGATGCAGCTGATCTGAGAACAGCCAGTGGTTGATGAGAGAGTTTAGTAAAAGTGATTAACTTTAGTAAAAGTGATTTTTGGGGGGGGGGTTCCAAACAGTTATTCATTGATACAGTACCTGCTATGTATTTGTGGGTGGAACATATATAATAAAGGATGAGTAATGTGATATATAACATTTGCCTCATGTAATAATTGTATTGTATTATAATAATATGTAATATGAGGGGGATCACATACACACATACAGTACACACACATACACAGTTATACACACATACAATACACACACATACACAGTTAAACACAGGACACACGCATACAAAACTATGCACATATACAGAGCACACACTCATAGACAGTTTGACACACTCACTGTGACTGTATGTCCATACTTCTGTAGTGTCTGTGAAGTCTCTCTTCTGAGGATGTTACCAGTGAAGTGTTGTTTAACAGTGACCGAGCACAGCCACATCTGATAGATGGTGTCTCTGTTTAGAGTCAACTTTTATGGCATAATATTTTTTTCATATAAATTATTATTTCAAAATATTCATTATGAGGAAGGTTTATCATACACTAAATCTCCTATATAAGGTAGGGCAGCCATAGGCTCAATGGTTAGAGAAACAGCCTTGTGACTGAAAAGTCGCCGGTCCGATTCACAGGACCGGCAGGAAAACACCCATGGCTGAAGTGTCCTTGGACAAGGCACTTAATTCCCAACTGTGTTCACATGGACACATTCATATTCATCATGCAGAAAGTCTCTAAAACAGGTAACAGTGCATCTCTAACAACAACTCAGACTTTCCCTAGGGTATCTGACACAGGATGTCTGAGCACTTTTCAGACAGTGTCTGAAATTTAAGATGAAAGATAAGTATAACACTTTGAATATCAATGAATTCAGGCAAACAAGACACAGAGATAAACAAAAACACACACAGTTCAGCTTTGGAACACGTCTTGTTTAACCCTACACACGGCTGTCTCTTTCTTTCTTTCTTTCTTTCTTTCTTTCTTTCTTTCTTACGTCTGGGGCATTCTGTATGTGAATGGTCATCACTGGACCTCCAGCAGAAGAGATATGGCTGATTCCCATCGCCATACTGTTGACATATTTATGTTTTATTTAATTTTGTGTAGGGCTGCTCATGTCTCTGTCCTTTATTTGAGCTCCACCCACTGACACATCCTGACTGTAAAAAGGAAATAAAGTCAGTACATACTGGACCACAGAGTCAAACCAGAGGAAGGGAGAGACATTCTTTAACACTGGTGTCTGTTTTGTGTGGTATCATGATGGTAAATACTGGCCAAGGGCCCCAGGAGGGTCATTGACTCCACCGACAGTGAATATAATAATAACTTTGAGACTCATGGTTTATTATTTGAATAAATGAAAATTGATTTCCAGGGGATGACTAAATCCTCACAGAAGATGATATATGCTGACACAGTCTCTGTGAGTTCATCAAGATCGACACAGACAATTTTAAAGAAGCCCCAGACCGTGCAGCTATAACAGTCCTGGAGACATTGAATAGACTCCTCCGACCAGACCGGACTGGAACTAAACGTCGCTCCGGCTTGTTTCTCTTCAGGGAACCAAATACACAACGTTGTGGTCAGATAAACCGAGTGAAGCTCCACAAAGATATTTCTAAGCTGTCATGACAGATCCATAACAAAAGTCCAGACATTTCGTGAGTCGTGTCGGACAAGTCACAAACAAACTGAAGCACTTCCTAGCCAAAAAAGACAAATGTAAAAACAACACAACACACTGTAATGTTGCCTCAACACTGGCCAATAGTCCTGCTTAAACATAAGTTTTGCTCCCCTTTCCTTCTGGTTTCTCAATGACTGTGGTTAAAGTCAGTCATCTCAGTCACCAGTCTCTTTTCCATTGACAGAATGGCCAATGCATTCAGCCTCTCCTGGGTCATGGTGTTTCTCAGAAAAGTTTTAATTCTTTTCAAGCTCTCACTCTTACTATGTCCATGCAAGGCCAACTCAAAGGCTAGACAAAATGTCACAGTCTGTTATTCTCAACAGAATCTTTTTTACGTGCACCAAGCAATCTGCCAAAAGTAGTACCACGAACAGCTGAGCTTTTTTTAGATTAACATTTCCTTTGAACACACGCAGGCGTAAATGAATAGCCTTAAAAGCATAGTGAAAGACACTGGCTGAGCAAACTCCACAACTTGAAGCGGGATTTCCCTGCACCACGTCCAGTATTTCCGTATCTGGACAGTTCGTCAGCCTTCATCCCTGACAACCACCAAATTAACACAACACCACAATTTACCGAGGTAACAAAATACAATGTCTGTTCTTCCTAAAAGGCCATTCTGAGCTTGTTGGTACTATGCATGTGAAATGCCAGTTCGCCACACTGCAACTCTATGCTAAGTTTGCCTACGTCTCGTTAACCGTTATCCCCGACTTAATTACCAATTTAATACAAGACCACAATTAAGAGTTCGTTTTTTACTAAGCATGCGAAATGCTTTCCGACATCGGTGAATTATCAACACTGCTAACGTGATCTACACACAAACAAAAACATAAACACATAAACGGTATTTCTCTTAATGACACGATCGAGTCATTAAGAGAAATTGGGCCAGCATAAGCCATGTTGACAAGTTTGCTGGCTGCCCCGGTGATCCCTACACAACGTTACGTATGACCAAAGCACGTTAGTGTAAGCCCTCCCGGAAGCCATACAGATTGCATTGCAGTGCCTGCAGTTAAAAATAAATGCCTTAACATGAGAGTCTATCAGAGAAATCTGGGCGATTTTCAATCAGACTGAAATCGCCCAAAAACGGGGCGGTACTCCACGAAAAATGAAGTGACGCTGATTGGCTCTAGACTATGATATTCATAGGCTGGACAAACTGTCTAAAACAGTCACAGCTACTGTAACATTGCAGTAGAACGTAATAGAAAAAAAGCCCTCTCTTTCCCTCTTTGGCGGTGCGGCGCCCGATCGCCCAAAGGAACAAACCGCCCCTGCTCATTTCAGACTCAGGCTGAACACACTGAGACACTGATTACAGAAGCGTTTGATAAACTTCTCCAGTTTCTACGAGATGAAGAGGCAGCCAGGAAAGCTGCACTGAGAGAGGAAGAGGAGCAGAAGAGTCAGATGATGAAGGAGAAGATTGAGGTGACGAGTAGAGAGATTTCCTCTCTCGCAGACACAATCAGAGCCATAGAAGAGGAGATAAAAGCTGAAGACATTTTGCTCCTTAAAGTAAGAACCTACACAGGTCTCACATTTTCTGGTACAGTCTGTTTTTGATTCTCTCTCTCTCTCTCTCTCTCTCTCTCTCTCTCTCTCTCTCTCTCTCTCTCTTTCTAATAAATCCTAAACATTCTGTTGATACCTGATGATCAAGGCATTTATTTATTTATAATCTCTTTTCACAGAACTTTGAGGCCACAAAGAAAAGGTAAGTAACCTGTCTCTTAACTCTCTTCTTTATCTGTGATACAAAACCCAGAGCAGCACTGACTCCTGAATGTTATTCCAGAACCCAGTGCACACAGCAGGACCCAGAGATACTTTCAGGAGCGCTGATCAATGTGGCAAAGCACCTGGGCAACCTGAAGTTCAGAGTCTGGGAGAAGATACAGTGAGTTTATGTGATAGATATTTAGACAAAAAGAAAAAAAAATGAAAAAGATTTAATAAGTCATTCAGTGATGCGTATTGCTCATGTATTTATGATCACTTTCTTACAGTTTTCATCAAGTACTGGTCTGAATATAGGATGAAAGACTGGTCTCAGTATAGAATAAAAAGAAAAACTGGCAGATAAAACTGTGGAATATTAGACAGACAGACAGACACACACACACACACACACACTGACACTGTCATGTGACAGTGGTTTGTCACAGTCCCATTTCTTGTGTTTTTCCTTTTTTAAAATGTTTCCTTTTAGGACTCTAGTGATTAAAAGACAGGAATTTATATGGCAGTATGAAACACAACACACAGATCAAAACACAAACGTGAGGAAACCAGAAATTACTGCAGGTGTTTAAAACACAGACACCACACACCTCATCTTAAAATAAAACCATACACAGTGAGTCAAATACATTATAGACACAAATGCCACTTATGACTGAACAAAGTGGATTTAATCCAGGATTGTAATGTAGTGGAATAAGAGGAGAATCTGAGTGTTAACCTAACTCTCAATATACAACTAATACAACACACACAAACTAATACAGCAAAGAGCAGTAATACAACTCATATAACTAATACAACACACACAGCCAATCCAACACACACACACAACTTATCAAAGTGTAGTACTGTTTAACACTTTACTGTGATTCTCAGTAATCAGTGAAGATAAATTAATAACAATACAAGGATGTAAACATACTGAATATTCAATCTCTCCCTATTTTTTTTTTTTAAATACAACTGATTTGTTTGTTTGTTTGTTTTTTGAAGGGAGTAAGTCCACATGAGCATAATATGAACGAATGTTGATTTTTCTGAAGTCCGGAGGAGAGAAGTTAAACCTAATCCAAATAAAAATGAGCAAAGAAAGAAGTTTCAGATGTTGTTGTAGGAGGCCTGTGATGCAGAAATTAAAGGATTTTCAATTTTATTATGTTTTACTAAGTTTTTGGGAAAATGATGTAATGTTGAAATGTTGGGTCTAGTTGGGAGAAGAATTTCTGTATTTATATTCACATTGTCTGAACAAATACAGTATATACACATTTACAATCCAACAGCACTGCAATGCTGAACAATAGGACCCACTGACTATATAAATGGGGTCTTTAAAAAAAAAAAAAAACTACAGCAACAACAAAAAAACATTCTTTTTTTTTTTTTAGGATAGCTAAAAGTGATGTATTTGATTTTACAACTGTGGTCCTTACAGGGTTAAAATACTTCACCATTGTCTGTGGAAAAACTCTAAATGCCCACGAGGAATTCGAGAGAAAACTCCAGAGGGAAATACAATGTCTGTCTGAGGTCCAGTCAGTGGAAGAGTGTGATTTCATTCTGGCTTTCTGTCCAGTTGTGTCTTGGGCTGGAAGAGACATTGAAGCATCATTAGAGAAAATTCCTGGTAAATTTTCAAACTCTCCCCACACAGATTGAAGAAATCAAATTTTTATATCCACTCAAAACAAATAACCTGTATGGTTAACATGTCCTCATCAGACTCAGCTGTATGTAACATGTAAAAGTACACAGAGAGTAAATGAGAGAGTAAACGAGAGCCTTGTTCTCTACTATATTAATATTCCCTGTTATCAGGGTTGACTTAAGAGCCACTGGTATAACTATGTGGTGAAGATTACAGTGCAGTGTGTTCGTAAGAATGTGTTCAAATATGAAAAGGAATGTTTCTACACTAAAGGTGTTATGCCCAGCCTAGGGGTTACCAAGCATAACAAAAGTGACCCCCCCTTTTCCTGTACCCAGTGATGACCCATGCCTACGAATTACAATCCAAAAAGTGATTTATTTACAAGTGGTAGTAAAAAGCTTCGGGGGTGAGCACGGCCAAAACAACAAACAAAACAATCTATATTTTACAAACTAAATAAACTATTTCACAAAAATAAAAGAAAAGAAAATACAGAAAACTTCCCTAACTCCCTAACGAAAAACAGGAGAAAAGAGGAGCGAACAAAAATGGCTTCACACCCCCTACCACTACCCGAACAGTTAATACAAAAATTATCTACAATATTTTACAACAAAGGTCTACCAAAACATCACACAACGAAAATCACCAACACACAAATAAAGCTTTACAAACGATACAACGAATCTCTCTGCAACACACACAACGAATTATCAAATCACAAACGAACAGATACGGTCAAAGTGGCCAGGACAAACGAGAGGCAACCGGCATCTGGATGGCGCATCTTTTTAAAACCGGCGCCGTCAACCGTGGGCCAATCCCCGATCGCCACCTGCAGAGCAACACATTAAAGACACAGAGAGACATACGGGAAAACACAACAGACAGGGGAGGAAACAGCACCACACACAGGCAGGGGGAGAAAAACAACAGCAACACAAAATAATACACATTTATGACCCAGGGTCATAACATCCTGTTATTTGTTGAAGTCTTTAAATATGTCTCTGAGACTGGGTGTCATAGGACTTAAACTGCATGACTCATTTCAGCATCTGTGACATAAAACAATATATGACTAAATTACATAACATTATCCCAGAATGATTTCTGCAGTACCCAGAATTTGCATGAAATATACATATGTCACACATTACATGAAAAGATTAATATTATGAAATAAAATATAATATCATAGATAAACTCTCAAAGCCCAAAAAAATGCAAGATTCTGTACACTGGTCTTTATGATGAAGAAAAGAAAAAAAAACAAAGTAAAGTGTACATTTACCCATTGCACAATCCTACCACATGTGTATTTATTCATTAACCAGTCCAACTACATTAGTATTTACCTGTCACCCAGGACTTAAATACAACCCAATTTGCTCTTTACCCCAGTTACAATTACAATATTTGTAATGTGTGTAATGTGGTATAGCTGACCTCTGAGCATACACATATCTAATAGCTAATGGAAAATGAGAAAGAGAGAGATAGAGAGAGAGAGAGAGAGAGAGAGAGAGAGATGATTGTACTTCAACCTCAGTCAGCGAGAACATTCCTCTACCTAAGCCCCTCCCTTTGTCCCTTTGTCCTATTTTAACTGAAGGAAGAAAGGAAAGCAACCTTTCCAGAACCTCAGAGATCAGCCTGTTTATACCTGTGTGCTGCTGACAATAAAAGCCATAACAAAGAGGGAACGCAAGTTTTTGGAAATGGCCTCTAAATTATCGATATTCGAAGAGGATTTCTGTTGTCCTGTGTGCTATTTCATATTCAAAGATCCTGTTGTCCTGTCATGTAGTCACAGCGTGTGTAAAGTCTGTCTGCAGCAGTTCTGGAATAGTAAAGTTTCCAAGGAGTGTCCCATTTGCAGAAGAAGATCATCAAGACCAGATCCTCCCAGTAACCTTGTGCTAAAGAACCTGTGTGAGGCTTTCTTACAGGAGAGAAGTCAGAGATCTTCATCAGGGTCTGAGGAGTTCTGTACTCTGCACAATGAGAAACTCAAACTCTTCTGTCTGGAGGATAAACAGCCTGTGTGTGTTGTGTGTCAGACCTCAGATAAACACACAAACCACAAATTCCGTCCAGTAGAGGAAGTTGCACATGATAGCAGGGTAAGAAAATTACTGTGAAAATTAAACTTTTTTTTCGCTTAAATGTATAAAAAAAAAAGAAATGATATTTATTTTAGAATATACTGTAAAACTGGGAAAATGTCATCTCTACATACAAAAAATCAATATAGTGTTTAGTACAATATTTTAAAATCTGTGGAACAATGAGATCAATACACCTAGAGTGTTGTGTTGTATCACAGTTTAAAACTTTGTGTTTGGGTTGAAGTTACATATGACTTAATACATATTATATAAAATTATTCATATTAAAAATTTGTGTTAAGGCTTGACAGAATCATGTTAGTCTATTTTTTCATTGTACAAGAGTGAATAGTAAGTTACAGGGTAAGAAATAATGCACAGGGTAAAAATACCCTGTTATACAAGGTATTTTTGTAAATGATTTTCATCCACTTTTATCCAAAATAAAAAGAGCTAAAATGGAAACGTTTTTGAGTATTTACAAATAACACATATGAGATAAGCATCAAACCGGCCGGATGGCAATGACAAGCCAAGATGAAATGGTGCTTTTTTTCCAGGAGGAATTGAAGACCGCCCTGAGGCCCCTACAGGAGAAATTGGAGATCTTTAGAAAAATCAAACGAACTTGTGAGAATACAGTTAAACACAATAAGGTAAGACTGGCTCAGTAACGAGAAATAAATGTTTAGTCGCAACATCTCACAATGTGTTACAGAAAAAAATAATTACTGAAATGTTTTCTGAATCTGCTCTAAATGCTGGTGTTAAAGATCCAGGTCCACCAAACAGAGAGACAGATTAAGGAAGAGTTTGAGAAACTTCACCAGTTTCTACGAGCTGAAGAGACAGCCAGGATAACTGCACTGAGAGAGGAAGAGGAGCAGAAGAGTCAGATGATGAAGGAGAAGATTGAGGAGATGAGTAGACAGATAACATCTCTTTCAGACACAATCAAAACCACAAAAAAGGAAATAGAAGATGAAAACATCTTGTTTCTTCTGGTACGTCTGTAACTCATTTTTCATGTCAGATTGATTCCATGTGTTTAGGCTTGGTTTGAGAGTTGATATCTTCATATTCGCTTTATGTGAGTCTAGTGTTCTAGTGTGAGTGAGAAATGCATGCATGTCAGTCTGTCTGCCTGTTTGTCTGTCTGCGTGTCTCTTTCTCTCTCTCTCTCTCTCTCTCTCTCTCTCTCTCTCTCTCTCTCTCTCTATCCATCACGGATATTCTTGACAAATATTCAAATATTGAAGATATAACTGCTAAAATAATTTAGTATTTTTTAACTTTTTTTCCAGAACTTTGAAAACACGATGAGAAGGTAAGTGAGCTGTCATCTGTTCTTCTTTGTTTCTGTGGTTCTGAACCCAAACTCACAGCAGCACTGACTCCTGAATGTTATTCCAGAATCCAGTGCACACTGCAGGATCCAGAGATGCTTTCAGGAGCACTGATCAATGTGGCAAAGCACCTGGGCAACCTGAAGTTCAGAGTGTGGGAGAAGATGCAGGAGATTGTTCAATACAGTAAGTTTGATTACTTAAAAAACGGGGTGGGGGGGGTGGGGGGGGGTCAAAAGATCATTGACTTGTAATGATTTTTTCTTGTAAACATTGTTTGTTCACTCTCTTAAACTTATTATCAGATGTTTATTTGGTTATAGTCAAATGAACTCTTGTGATCATGCAGATGTAATGGCATAGGTGAAATGTCAAGATGAAGTCATTTTAATCAGTCGAATTTATCAGAAATGCAAATATGATAAATGCATATTACATGTTTATATTTACAGTCCACATCATCAAACAAGTTCTTTTAGTATGTGATTGTATAAACATATAAACATATTAACATATAACAGTAAACATGTTAATACACTGTATATTCAGTCTCTCCTGGTTTTTCTTTTCCTTCTCTTCAGCTCCTGTGATTCTGGACCCCAACACTGCAGAACCACGACTAATCCTGTCTGAGGATCTGACCAGTGTGAGATACAGTGATGAGAAACAACAGATTCCTGATAATCCAGAGAGATTTGATAAATATGCCTATGTTCTGGCCTCTGAGGGCTTTGACTCAGGGACACACTGCTGGGATGTTGATGTTGGGGATAATACACACTGGACCTTGGGTGTTACCACAGAGTCAAATCAAAGAAAGGGAAACTTGTTCTTTAACAATGCCGTGTGGCGTTTATGGTACAAGGATGGAACGTATTGGTCACAGGCCTTAGCGGGAAAGAATACCTGCCTGTCAGTACCAAAGAATCCAGAGAGGATCAGGGTGGAGCTGGATTGGCACAGACGAAGGCTTTCATTCTCAGACCCTCTAAATAACACGCACTTGGTCACTTTCTCATGCTCATTTACTGAAAGAGTTTTTCCATACTTCTATAGTGGCTGCAAACACTCTCCTTTGAGGATCTTACCAGTGAAATACTCTGTAACAGTGGAACAGAACAAAATTTATGTGAATTCCTTCCGAAGCTTTTTCAGTTTTAGCTAAAACTTCATAAAATAATAAACGGTTAGTGGTTATTTATGTTCTCTTCAGAACTTGTAAATTAACAAAACACTTTATTTGTTTAGTTCTCAATTTAGTTTTGTCTATGAAACACTGGAGAACAGGAAACCATGAATGATGAAAGAAAGTTGTGGATTAAGGGCGTGCTTGTATGTTGTACATGTTATGTCATGTCACTTACTGCGATGTGAGACAAGACATAGTGTCCACAGACACTAAAGCTACATGCTATAGTACTGAATAGTATGAGCATGTTACCTCCTTTAGCCTTGATGAATGAATGGTAACCATGGGAGGGCTAATGCTTTATAGCTGCCAATACATTCTTCACTGGTGGTTAGGTTTTTTTTGTTTTTGTTTTTCTATTTTTCTTTTATCATTTGACAGACTTGTAGCTGCTGGTCACTAACTGATAACGTCTTATTAAAGGTACTAATAGTGATAATATTTAAAAAATGTTAATTCATTGTATATGATATAGTGTATTCAAACAAGACAAACCCATTATAAATCCTCATTATTTCTTCCTCTTGTTTTGCAGCCCTCTATATTGAGCAGATAGGAAAATATTTATATATTGTGTGACACGGAGATGTGCTGAAATCCTGTACAGAAATAATAAAAAGCTGGATGTTTGTGCTATGATGATTTAACCCATTCAGATATCTATAAATATATTGTGCACCTTTAAACAAGTACACTGATCACTTGATTTCTCTCTCTCTCTTTCTCTCTCTTTTGTACATTAGAATCACATGAAAACTCATTTAAATTCAATGAACCCCTGTGACCCTAATCAGGATAAGCAGCCTTGAAAATGAATGAGTGAGAGTGGTTCTAGCTTGCAAATGCATTCAGTAATAACAAGGGAAAAAACAAGGGTGAAGGAAGTGCAGATGCAAACAGTCACGAGGACCTAAGGCCTTGTTTTATAACCAAGCAAACAAGTTATAATTGCCCTCAGGGTCAAAGAGCATGTGAAAAGAAAGATATAATAGCTCGCTCGAAAGAAGGAGTCTTCGAAGCTCATTAAACTCTGAACATCTCTGACTCCAATATTATTTTCTGAGAAATATCAACCACAACACCATACAAGAAGTCATGCCATACCATGTTAAACCTTCACATGACAAAAGAGTGAACTAACATGGAAAGTGTGACCTTAATTGTTGTCAGTGACTGGATCAAGTGAGAAAGAGAGGTCTTCTTCACAGTTGGTGAGACAGGTTTGAATCCTCGACACCTACTCCTCTCTGTGGAGCCAAACAGCCAACTTTACTATCAGCAGAAGTGGACAAAGTAAACAACTGCATTACTTCAGTCAAAGTATCGATACTCAAATATTACTCCTATGCAAGTTAAAGCTGTTCAGTCCAATTTTTACTTGAGTTAAAGTACTGGAGTACTTTAAAAATACTTAAGAATTCAAAGGTACATTTTCTTTTTAATGTCAACGCATTGTTGTATTGTTTCCACAATGCATTTACAGAACCCAATGACACTGAAACAACCTACTGAATGCACTGACTTGCTTGTAGAAACTGTAGAATACAAAGGTTTGTGGAATATGCTACAGAGCCTATAGAAACACAGTTGAATCAACAAAATGACAGCCACTTTCATTTTCATTTTTTTATTTAACAACCCCCCCCCCAAAAACAGCATGGCAGTGTTCTGACACAGCTGTGTGTGTGCGTGTGTGTTTTCTGTGAATCAGAAACTATTATAGTGTTTTATTATCTTTTTCACGATCACCATCATCATCATCATCATCGTGATTAAGCAAGTATACCAGTTCAGTGTTTAAAAAAGCGGAAAACAGAAACTGAACATGGAACATTCAGTGAAAGGACTTAAGTCAGTAATGTTAACTTGGCATTTTCGCTAGCTATTAGTATGCGTCAGCAGTGGGTTCACACAGGACCTGGGGTTATGTCCCAACTTTTTTCTGAGCTAACTGGTTCCCGTATGTGTTCACGCACTGTGTTAACAGCAGCATTTGTAGTCTGCCTCTGTCACCAGATTCATCACACATTCGCAAACATATTACTAGCGATTTTCAAGTTGCATCTCATATATCACATTTTAAAGAAACAGCCAATCATATTAATCCTCACCTTTTATAAAGATGAAAGATACCCACTGCGCCACTGTGCCACCAGTAGACCGAATTGATTCTGTAAATTTTATTACTACTAACTGTTCTGTTTCATATAATATGTATTATTTCATATTTTACCAAATACCACCTTTTAAATAGCGATACAATGTAACACCCTAAATGTCTTGATTTCATTTGTCCACAAATTTTAAAGCATTGTACTAAACAATATATTTATTTTCTGTAAGAAGAGATGTTGTTTTCCCAAATTTTCAGTATCTTTTAAAATAAATATTATTTCTTTGTCTACAGGTTTAAGCAAAAAAAAAAAAGAAAAACCACTAGTGTTTAATTGTCACAGTATTTGTCTTACCCTATTATCATGAGCAGCCTCATCTACTGGACAGAATTAATGGTTTTTATGGTTTTTTGAAGTCTGACACACAACACACACAGGCTGTTTATCCTCCAGACAGAAGAGTTTGAGTTTCTCACTTTGCAGACTGCAGAACTTCTCAGACCCTGATGAAGATGTCTGACTTCTGCCCTGTAAGAAAGTCTCACACAGGTTCTTTAGAGGTAGGTTAAAAGGAGGCTGATCTTTCGATGATGTTCTTCTACAAACAGGACACCCCTGTGATCCTTTTTTATCCCAGAACTGCTGCAGACAGACTTTACACACACTGTGACTACATGACAGGACAACAGGATCTATAAAGATGTCACAGCACACAGGAAAGGAGAAATCCTCTTCTGACACTGAAGCTTTACAGGCCATTTTTCTATGAGATCCTTTCTTGTCACGATTCAAGTTTAAATCAAGTTCAATTTCACTTTCTATAAGCCAGAGTGAACAGTCTCTTATCATTCTGTTTTGAAGTCTCTTTATAAACCTTGTAAAACACCGAGATAACTGCTTTCATTCATCTTCCACATAACTATACATCATCTTTCGATCACCTGTAAAATATGCTGTGGTCAGATTTGTGAAGAGCTGGAAAAACTGAATCTCTCTGTTGTCTGTATCCTGATTGTGCAACAGGGTGCAGAAACACTGTGACTGGAATCATCTTTGGACAGAGAAAATGTGTGTGTGTCAGAGAGAGAGAGAGAGAGAGCGAGCAAGAGAGCGAGAGAGCAAGAGAGAGCGAGCGAGAGTGAGAGAGTGAGAGAGAGCGAGAGAGGGAGAGAGCAAGAGAAAGTATTTGTAATATAGATAGAAGAATACAATCACCACACAGCTAGTCTCAGCTAATTCATCTGTGAGCATCTCAGAGGTGTTTGTTAAAGCCTATTTTCATATCAACACTCACTCCACTGAAACCCCAAACTGTCCTGAAACTATAATTCCATTTCTGTATGTGGCCAGGTTTCCATGGACACAGAGTAAAGCAGAGACAAACTACAACACAATGAACAGTAAACATGTTTTGTTATCAAAGTTTAAAGTCTCCAAAGACAACACTCACTCACTATCTAAGCCGCTTATCATGATTAGGGTCGCAGGGGGGAGCCTATCCCAGTGCTCATAGGGCGAAAGGACGCATTGCCAGTCCATCTCAGGGCAGACATACAGACAAACACATTCATACCTAGGGGCAATTTAGTGTCTCCAGTTTACCTAACCTGCATGTCTTTGGACTGTGGGAGGAAACCCACCCAGACACAGGGAGAACATGCAAACTCCACAGGACCCTGGCCAGGAACCGAACCCGAAACCTTCTTGCTGTGAGGCGACAGCGCCACCTCCAAAGACAACACAAAACAGTAAATCGACTCAAATAGACATTGAGCCCTCCACCATTTCAGAGACTGTTTCCTGAGGGTGTGTTGACCATGGTCCAAAGGAGGATTCGTTGTGTTCTGTGACATCATCTGTTGTGTATTCATGGTATCTCTGAAGTCTTCCTGAAGTCATTCTGGCAAAGCAAGAGATTTCAGGAAAGTGCAGTTTGCAAGGGAAGTTCCTGAATGTTTGATTCTCCACCTGACCTTACCATAAACAACCTGTGTGAGTTTTTTTTTTTCACCTGAGAGAAACTCAAACTCCTCTCTCAGGAGGATAAACATCCCATGTACCTAGTGTGTGTGACTTCAAAAAAAAAAAGGACTTATGCAAGGAAGCTGTATAAGTGTTAGTGTCACAATGCTGGACCTGGTGGGCTTCGAACCCAGGTTGCCAGGGCAGAAGACAGGTACCCAGTGAACGTCCCACCCAGGACTAGGGTGAACCCAGTTGCAGAGACAGACACTTGAGTGTGGGTTTGATCTCAAAAGGTTTTTTAATTAACTAAAAAACTCAAGTCCAAAAGAGACAGCTCAATCCAAAAAGGGAAAAAACAAGAGATCAAATGGGGGAAAAAACTCAGGCAAAATATCTTTACAAAAAACAAGCAAACTGGTCCAAAAGGAGAAAAACAGGTTCAGTCCAAAAAGGCAAACAAAAACATTTCTTTAGGCAAAAACATCACACAGTCCAACAAGGAAAAAAACTCAGATGGATTACTTGGAACAGGACTCTAGAACACAGGGGAATGGCTCAAAGACTAAGCAAAGTTTGAACAAAAGACCAGGGTTTAAATAGACAGACAAGACAAGACACAGGTGATACACATACAACAATAATGAACATTAGGGAAACAGAACATGTGACAAGGACAACAGAAAGACTGAGGACCCCTATGGCCCAAAAAGAGGAATTACACCCACATTCATGACAGTTAGAAGAAAGAATGGATAAAAGAATTCTCTCATTCTGGTAACAGCTTTTCATGCTGAAGTAACAAAACATCACGAGATGAATAGACAAGGTACAATTTTGAGTATATGATGAAATGTATGTATGTATAGTATACAAAACTCCATTTATGTGGATGGGCTCTCTGATTCAGTGTCTTTGAGCCATGAAGAGCATAAACCTTAGCTCTAGCATTACCTCTTTTGTTTTGTCTTTTGGGTGTGGGGGTGGGGTCTCCCTTTTTCTCCTAATTTGTCTTGTTCAATTCCCTGTATTTCTTTGCCAACTAAGGACTGTGATTAAACCCTTACAGGATTTTAGAGCAGGATATAATTAACCATGATATAATGTGTATGTAGGCATTTCTCACTGTAAATAATATCACTTCTACAGGATAATAACACAGTGTAATATTAAATTGAAACTAGACAAAGGTCCTGAGTAAGCTGAATTATTTATGTAGTGTAATGTATACCTTCTCCTGTAGGGGGATAACTGCTTGCCTTTGAAATGACTTTAAAAAAAAAAACAAAAAAAAAAAACAGGAACCAATCGGAAATCTTTACCAAAAATCCCACCCACTGGCACTTTGCTAGAGGGAAGTGATTCATCTTGCGTTTGTCTACTTCGAATGTAATAAGAGCTCAACCTTAAAAATAAACCAAGATTTAAGCTGAAGTTTCATTTTTGGTAAGGAGACAGAGAATAAGGAATTCAGAGAGTCTACAGAGTGAAGTTTGTCCAGACAGCAAGACAGTTTTGTGAGTTTGTAAGCTGTTTTCTAATCAAAAATCAGAGAGTGAAAGTAAATTTGAGATTCAAAGTGTCACGTCAGGAGTGGGCCAGTTACAATATGGCTTCTCAGTTATCGCTATCAGAAGAGGATTTCTCCTGTCCTGTGTGCTGTGACGTCTTTAAAGATCCTGTTATCCTGTCATGTAGTCACAGTGTGTGTAAAGCCTGTCTGCAGCAGTTTTGGAAAAACAAAGGATCGAAGGAGTGTCCAATTTGCAGAAGAAAATCCTCAAAGGAAAAGCCTCTTTCTAACCTGGCTTTGAAACACTTGTGTGAGGCTTCTGTGAAAGAGAGAAGTCAGAGATCTTCAGCAGAGTCTGAGGAGTTCTGCAGTCTGCACAGTGAGAAACTCAAACTCTTCTGTCTGGAGGATAAACAGCCTGTGTGTTTGGTGTGTCAAACGTCAGAAAAACACAAAAAACATACATTCTGTCCAGTAGATGAGGCTGCTCATGGTCCTAGGGTAAGAAATACTCTGTATCATCTGATTTCTGATATGAAACATTAAGAATTTTTATATCAAAGAACATCAGTGACCCTGAAACAGAAAAAACTAAACCAGTATTAAAGAACAGCCATCTATAGTTGTTACAGAGGAATGTTCTGGATACTAGACATAAGCACATGTAACTAAATGAACTACATGGACACTGAAGTGGAGTTTTATTCCAGGGGGAACTGAAGGCTGCACTGAAGCCCTTACAGGAGAAACTGGAGATCTTTAAAAAAGTCAAACTGACCTGTGATGAAACAGCAAAACACATTAAGGTGAAAAGAATAAACATGACTCCTGGGTACTTAAGAGTGAGACATAACACATTTTGGTTTTTGCTCTATTATGAAAAGATTGTACTAATATATATTAACAATACTAGAGTGAGCTACCTTGGAGATAAGCTATTGTGTGCCAAGTATCACAATTAAGTGCTACATTGATCTACATCATAAAAAGAGTCAGTGCTCATAGGTCAGTACAGGCAGAAGTGCCACGTAGAATACATCATGGAGTGATAAGTAGTGCCTTAGAGGATAGAGTTCTCAGGGTGGTACATAGGGGTTGAGTATAGGAGGTTGATTTAGTTTGTGACTTGCGGAGGTAAAGGTTTTGCGGAGGAGAGGAGTCTTCAGGCGCTTCATGAAGATTGACGGGGAGTCAGCAGAGTGGTTGGTGCATCAGAGATTGGGGAAGCTATGACAATGAGGTATTATTGCATAGGAAAGTGATGGGAAAGAACTTTCTGTGCATGGAAATGAGGAAACCTGTTCCCCTCCATGACCAGATGAATGCAGAGTGTGGGAGAAGAAGTTTGTAGAGAGAGAAGCTGGAGTTGCAGTATTTTCTGGTCAGATCCATGTCTCCGTAAATTCTGGGACCTGTAGTGAAAAGTGTGTGGTGAATGCAGGGACAAAGACTGATTTCTTGACAGCGGATCAGCAGTTCCACAGCCCAACACAAAAGGCGGTCTCTGCAGCTTTGCACTTTGGAGCAAACTGACACGCTTGGGATTGCATTGTCTGTAGATGAATTTGCACTTGCATTTACTATGACCGGTAGGGGTAAACTGGAAGCACACATTGAGTTGTGATTTATGAAGTGCAGTTTGGAGCTGAGTGTATGTCTGAGGAATTCCTCAGTTTCCTCGCTCCGAGGAATCACTGGGGTTTACACTTACAAAGTTTTTACACTATAAGGATGTCACATGAGGGATGACGCTTCCGCCGGCACTTCCGTGTTAGCGTTGTCTGTTCACTTAAAAGCAAGTTAGTTTTGTCTCTGATTCCAAGGAAGAACGAGGGACGCCAAGATTATTAAGAGATGAATAAAAGTGCTAATTAATGTGACACAACCCGTTACAAATAACCAAAAACCATTACAAATAAACAAAGTCCATTGCAAATAACCAAGCTGTTACTTGGTAAACAAAATCATTTTACTCATATTAAATCTGTATAGATGAATTTCTTACACTGATGGAGTTAGACATGACAGAGATGACAGATTGTGGTTAATCTCCTGATGAATGTACATGGTGTGTATTGTTGTTTGTTCTGTACAGATCAGTTATAATGTAATGTTACAAATGTCCTACTATAGAGTTATGACTTATGTCTGACTCACAGCAACTGAAAGGTCCTCATCAGTTTAATAAACTCTACTGTGTGTTAGTCACTAAAAAGGTGATATATGCATGATCCCTGAACACACAAATATAACCACTGACATAGAAGTCCTAAAAGGTGAAGAGGACCAAAAAGGAGAATATCAAAATAAACTTTTGTCTAATGTTTTCCATGTTGACACATTGTTCCAGAGCAGAGACAGATGTTGTGACTGTGGACATGTCAGTAAAAACATGACTATAGTGTGTAATGCTTTAGCTTCGTAGGTTGAAGACTGGAGACACCATGGAAGAGGCACGACAACGTAGTTGGCGGTACTCATAGGGGTCAGTTTAATAATAAAGCATCGACCATGTAATGCCGGGTCTCAACGGCACTCTAATCTGGACATACATGCACTTCAGACTGGCAAAAATAAAACAGAAATGAGGATAAACAAGCTGTCGCGATACAGGTTTTCTTGGTAGTAGTCAGACAGGTAGCACTGCACTTCACTTGTTCCACACAAGAGAGAGACTAATTTCCTCCAATCCCCCCAATATACGCAGGCGCAGCGGCATAATAGGCAATGTGCTCTTAAAGGCACAGCACAATATAACCATTACAAGTGTCACAGTGCTCTATATAATATCCCTGTTACACTGACCCATGATAAATTTTGTCCTGTGCTCCTCCTCTGACAATGTCTCACACAATCAGCAGCTACAATCTTTACGAAAACACTTAGTCTTTTTTAAATGTTCTCTAAACAGATTCAGACCCAAAACACAGAGACGCAGATTAGGAAAGAATTCAAGAAACTTCACCAGTTTCTACGAGACGAAGAGAGAGCCAGGATAGCTGCTTTGAAGGATGAAGAGAAACAAAAGAGTCAGATGGTGAAAGAGAAGATTGAGAAGATGACTACAGAGATTTCCTCTCTGTCAGACACAATCAGAGCCATAGAAGACAACATAGGTGCAAAAGACATTCTCTTTCTGAAAGTAAGAATCTCTCTCTCTCTCTGTCTCTGTCTCTGTCTCTCTCTCTCTCTCTCTCTCTCTCTCTCTCTCGTTCTCTTACTATAATACATCATAAACCTTCAGTAAATGATGATTAATCTGTCTGACCCCTTTCACAGAACTTTGAGGCCACAAAGAAAAGGTAAGTAACCTGTCTCTTAACTCTCTTCTTTTTCAGTGGTACAAAACCCACAGCAGCACTGACTCCTGAATGTTATTTTAGAGCCCAGTGCACACTGCAGGATCCAGAGATGATTTCAGGAGCACTGATCAATGTGTCAAAGCACCTGGGCAACCTGAGGTTCAGTGTCTGGGAGAAGATGCAGGACTTTGCTCAATACTGTGAGTTAATGTACAAGATAATGAGATGAAAAAAGACGAAAAATTAAAAGAATGTCAACTAATAAAATTAATTTACTGGATGCATTTGCAGGTCATGTTTTACTTTATTAAGATCAAATATAACAACAGGACTTAAAGAACATACAGATCGTAGATTCAGGACTTTCAAGTAGACAGAGTAAACCAAGCGCAATGTAGGGTAAAACCAAACAATTTCAGACAAAAAAAAAAAAAAAAAGCAGGGGTATTTATACAGAACTAAGTGAGGCTGAACTACCAAAAGACAGGTGGAACAAATGATTCAACTAACAAGGTTAAACAAAGCTGAACCGTGGGGTCAGGAAAACACACACTGACCAATAGAAAAAGGGAAACCAGAGGACCAGGGCATGAAACAGGAGGAGCTGGAAAATGAGAGGAACAGGGGAACAGAACCCAAACTGATCACGAGGGGGAGAAATATGAGGAACAGGGTGTGACAGAAACCCCTTCCCCTCTAAATGCGCAGCTCCTGCCACGGAGGACACCAGCAGATGACAGGGGTCGAGCAAGAGACTGGGCTGGGGGCTGGAGGCTCTGGTGGCAGACTGGGAAGCAAAACAGGATGATCCGGAGGCTCTGGTGGCAGACCAGGAGATGGAGCTGGACAGCCTGGAGGCTCTGGTGGAGGACTGGGAGACGGAACTGGGCAGTCCAGAGGTGAAGCAGGAGACAGAAGTAGGTGATCCGGAGGCACTGGAGGTGGAGCTGGAGACGAGGCTGGGCGGCCTGGAGGCGAAGCAGGAGACAGGACCAGGCGATTTTGGAGCTCTGAAGGTGGATTTTGACCTTGGGACTTCCAATTCATACTCGGCACAGATGTTTCTGTATACTATACCACATATCTTACACCCTGCTGTTATGTGCCGGATTGTCTCAGGGGCTTCTTTGCACAGCCTTCACCTGGGGTCCTATCTGGTGTGGTAGACCTCGGCCTATATTGATTTTGTACTCAGGGCCTGTTCCTGTGCTGCCATGATCAGTGCCTCTGTGCTGTCCTTCAATCCAGCCCTGTCCAGCCACCGGTAGGATTTCTCAATGTCAGCCACTTCTTCTATTTGATGGTGGCACATGCTGTGCAGGGGCTTGCCCTTCCACGATATTTCCTGATCCTGTCCCTGTTCTTCTTCCTTCAGAGGTTTCTGCTGCCTTCTACCTGATTTAGTCTTGGATCTTTCTTGTCTCATCCTGGATACTGGCTCTGATGCTCACTAGTCTTTGGCCTCCTTCATTCCACTTAGTGGACAGTCTCAGGATGCTGGATTTGGAGTGAAATCCTCCATGCATTGTAAGAAGCTTTCTTGTCTTGATGTCAGTGGCTTCTATCTCCTCCTTAGGCCAGCTTACTACTCCAGCAGGGTATCTGATGACCGGCAGGGCATAGGTGTTGATAGCCAGGGCCTTGTTTTTCCCATTCAGCTGACTTCTCAGGACTTGCCTTACTCTCTGCAGGTATTTGGCAGTTGCTGCTTTCCTAGCAACCTCTTTGTGATTCCCATTTGCCTGTGGGAAATTTGCCTGTGTGGCTTTCCTCGACTTCTGCTATGTTGCCCTCCAGTAGTACAATCCCCTTAGTTCTGACTACCTTTCCTCTCTTTGATACCATCCGACCACACTTCTCAAGCTGGAATGTCATGCCGATGTCATTGCTGCAGATCCTGGTAGTGTGGATGAGTGAGTCGATGTCTCACTCACTCCTGGTGTACAGTTTGATGTCATCCATGTAGAGGAGGTGGCTGATGGTTGCTCCGTTCTGTAGTCGGTAGCCGTAGCCACTTTTCATGATGATCTCGCTGAGGGGGTTCAGGCCTATGCAGAACAACAGCAGGGACAAAGCATCTCCTTGGTATATGTTGCATTTGATGGCGACTTGTGCTATTGGTTTGAAATTGGCCTCTGGCGTTGTTTTCCCCATTGAGTTCTTGATGAAGGCCCTTAGTGTCCTGTTGATCTTATACAGCTCTGAGCATTCCAGGATCCATGTGTGAGGCATCAAGTCATAGGCTTTCTTGTTGTCAATCCAGGCGGTGTACAGGTTGGTCTGTCTGGTCTTGCAGTCTCAAGCGACTGTCTTATTTACCAGTAGCTGGTGTTTTGCTCTCCTGGTGTTCTTTCTGATACCTCTCTGGGCCCTGCTCATGTATTGAGCTATGTGCCTACTCATTTTATCTGCTACGTTGCCTGACGTGAGCTTCCATGTTGTGCAAAAGCAGGTTATCAGCCTTGGATGAGATTGCTCCCTTCTGGGGATCCTTCAAGATCAGGACTGTCCTACCTTTGGTTAGCCTTTCAGGGTGGGTTCCATCCATTATCAGCTGGTTCATCTGTGCAGCCATGCCCTCATGGAGCAAAGTTAGCTTCTTTAGCCAGTAGGCATGGATCATGTTAGGGCCAGGTGCCGGCCAGTTCTTCATACCTGAGACTCTTTCTTGGATGTCTGCCCCTGTGATGGTTACTGGATCTTGTTCAGGGAGGGTGCTGTGGTCTGTTCTCAGGTCCACTAGCCACTGAGCACTGGTGTTGTGCGATGCCTCTTTCTCCCATATGCTCTTCCAGTATTGTTCAGTCTCCAGCTTTGGAGGATCTACTCCTTTGTTATTACCCTGCCACTGAGAGTATACCTTGGCTGGCACAGTGGAGAACATCCGATTTATTCTCCTGGCTTCTATTTCTTTGGTGTACCTCTTCAGGTGGGTGGCCAGGGCTATGAGTCTTTGTAGTATGAAGTCTGAAGGGCCTCAGGTATGGACAGCTTGTTGTACTTCTCTGGTAACCCTTTTTTGCTTTTGCCTTTCTGTAGTTCCGAACTTTTGCCTTGATCTTGGCCGCCAGCCTCCATCTCCATGGGGGATACTGCTCCTTGTGGCTAGTCTCTATCTTATAGCCAAGCATCTCAAGGATCACTGTTGCTGTGTTATTGATTTTAGTGATGGTCGCAGTACGGATTGTCCGTAGTGCTGCATTCATGTCTTCGAGTAGACTTTCAGGAGGTACTTCTGTTCTGTCCTCGGTATATGTGCTGTATATAACTTGACAGTCAGATAAACGCCTTCCTAACATCAAGACTCTGAAGACAGTCAACCCCTTGTCCACAGGTTTATTGACGTTGCAAAGAAGGGTGAAACTGAAACATACAAAGCATAATCAACGCTACGCTTGCTTTTAACATGTACAGATATTCACAATGTAAATGTATCAATTAAATTTTAACATGAATTAAATCCTCTCATTTTTTAGTGTTAGAGGTTGTATGTATTTATTGTAAATTTAACTTCAAATGTAATATATAGCACTATATTTTAACATGTAATCAGTCATCTCTTCGTTTATTTATTTGTAATTATTCCCGTATGAACTTCCAGTGGCCTAGGAACAATGCAGTCAATAGCAATAGTAGCTCGTAACTAATGGATTTCTGGAATCTAACCTCACAGAATGTAACACGGACCCAAAAAATAATGGTCTGCGACCACAGATAACAATTAAACGATCAGTACATACCCACGATGCTACCAAAGGCATGAGATGTATGCAGATGTTGCTGGATTATCTCAGATATAATAAAACAACAGCTCTCAGTATCCTGCTCACTTACTTCCTAATTGCTAATCACGTGACATAACTTCCTATTACTAACATCCTGTAATTCTTAAAGTGGCTGCAACAAAATACAGAAACAGATAAAGAATTACTAAAGAAAACAAAAACAATACTTCTAACACATTAACTTAATTGTAACAAAACAACTTCACTTAGTCTTGGTAACCGGCAGGGGTTCCAGATGTTCTGCACTGTGCAGTGGTGTTACCTGACTGAGCTATCCAGTGTGTGTGTGTGTGTGTGTGTACAGAGAGAGAAATGTACACACACACACACACACACACACACACGCACACACACACACACACACACACACACACAGAGTGCAGTACTCTTTAACACACTTGGTTGAATAATCTCAGCACTGATATCACTGTAATTCATATGTACTTGCAAAGTTGACTTTACTATTATACAAACCACTGTCTCTATTATTATTATTATTATTATTATTATTATTATTATTGTCGTTGTTGTTGTTTAATTGATTCTCTCTTTTTGTTTTCTTCACAATTCTGGACTTTCACAATCCATGTCGATAAATAAATAGCCCAAACATGTAAATATTATGTGTTTGTTTAGTCTCTCACCCTCTGTCTCTCTCTTCAGCTCCTGTGATTCTGGACCCCAACACTGCAGGACCATGGCTCATCCTGTCTGAGGATCTGACCAGTGTGAGATACAGAGATGATAAACAGCAGATTCTTGATAATCCAGAGAGATTTGATAAATATCCATGTGTGTTGGGTTCTGAGGGCTTAAACTCAGGGACACACTGCTGGTATGTTGATTTTGGGGACAGCACAAACTGGACCCTGGGTCTGACTACAGAGTCAAACCAAAGAAAGGGAGAGACATTCTTTAACACTGGTGTTTGGTGTGTGTGGTTATATGATGGTAAATACTGGTCAAAGGACTCAGCAGGGCCATTTGTTCCACTGACAGTGAATGATAAACTCCAGAGGATCAGAGTGGAACTGGACTGGGACAGAGGAAAACTCTCATTCTCTGATCTTCTAAATAACACACACCTACAAACCTTCACAAACACTTTTACTGACAGAATGTTTCCATTCTTTTATAATTACTGTAAACTCTCTCCTCTGAGGATCTTACAAGAGGTAACAGTTTGACAGTGTATCAGTGAAACAGTGGAACAGCACAGAAAGATCAAACATATGAAGATAAATGAGAAAAAGCTTGACATTAATGTGAAATTTCTGTTTGTGATGTCTGATTTAAATGTGTATAAGGGTTAAGAGCATTCATTTCACATTTCAGAGAGTGTTTTCAGTGTCTGATATCATATCATGAAGATAAGATTAAAATTCAATTGTAACTTTAATTAAATAATGGCGATCAAAATCAAGTAAAAACCAGGTCATATTATTTTCTGATGTTTTATGTGAAGTCCTCACCTTCTTTCTTCTTCCTCTCTTGTCTCAACATTTACTGGCTTCTTGCTGGTCAAAAATATTTTAACGATCCCCATCTGCCAATATAAGAGATTTTTACAGCTCATTTTCTTTATTTTACAGTATGCCATGTAACACAGGCTACCCCTAAAGAAATGTATGAATAAAAAATATTTTCTTTTTCCTGTTTTCAGTTCAAAATCCCACAAAGAGTTTTGTTTTACTTAGTACACCAAACCATATATAGTCCTTTCCTGGTTGTGCATTTTCGTTTGTTAGACACATATGTCAAATTCTGTCCATCCATCTGTCCATTTGTCCATCTCTCTCTTACACACACACGCAAGCACACAGATCCTCTCTGTAACCGTGTGGTGTGGGTCAAGCATTACAGTTAAAACTGTCTTCTATTTGGCTTAGCAGAACTTTTGTTTATCAGTGTCTGTCAAAAAACATAAGTGAAATAAATAAATTAATAAAATCTCTGTATGTATGCGTGTGTGTGTGTTACAGTGTGTGCTGATTCTCTGTGCTATACTGAGATCAGTGAGGTTCCTGCTCTCTGCTCCCATGTCTTTAAAGTCAGACATTAAATTTCCAATCAGATGTGGTTTAATTATTCATTTTGTAATATGGACTTTGACTTGGAGTTTGTGCATATCCTGCTTCCTGAAGACCTATGAACCAGGTGTCACGCCCCAATTCTCTCTCTCGCCCTCTGCTGGGCATTTTTATGTTAGGCTTTTGTATTCACCTCCTAGTTTCCCTTGGTTCACCTAGTTAATCATGTGTTACATATGTTTCACTTAATCTCATCCTATTCATAGTTTGTCAAATAAAAAGACATAATCTCTTAAATATTTCTCCTTGTAAAGACAGAGGTGAGTCCTTCACCTGGGATTAAAGGTCAAAGTTAGAGTTACACAATTCTAAATGTGTCTCTTCTATCATCTGTGATTGTTAGTGTAATCAGTTCTCCCTATGGAAAAAGATGTTAGATTATATTCTAGAATAATGAAAACTGATCTGTGTTAACAGATTCAGTGTCCTCTAACAAATCTGGATGTCAAGTCTTCAAGTCCTGTTGTTGTTTGAAGTGCTCTGCTAACTCCTACATGGCCTGAACATTTCACATTATGCATTTCACATTTTTCTTTTTTCTCTTTTTTTTAGGCACAGAACCTTATCTTTTGTTGTGAGGACCTTCAGTGGCACATACCCTTCTTACACTAAAATTTGCCAAATACAACAAATTTGCCCATTCTTTGGAGGTTTCAGTGTAGTGGAGTTTAACTTACTGTGAAAGCCCAGTACAGCTCAGTGTGGCAACACTGATGGGTAGCTGTGAAATAATGACACTCCACAAAGGAATACCACAAAAGAAAGATGGATTCTGACATCACCAGCACTAGAGATCATCAACAAGTTAAATCTCCACCAGACCATGACGTGAAAAACAATGAAGCTCAGATCAAACAGGAGAGTGAAGATACACAATCCATCTCTGCTCATCCATTCTGCTCCTCAAGATCTAAACTGTCTACAAGATATTCTTCCAGATCTTCTCTCATAAGTGGGCCAGTCAAGCTGAGGTGCAGGCTGTCAGAGTCAGAGCAGCTTATGTACAGAAAGAGATGGAGATGAAAATGGAGAGGGCAGGGACTGGGGCAAATGCTAAAGCAGAGAGGATCCGCTTAGAGACAACTCTGGAGACCCTTCATCAGTGTGGCAGTGTGGTAATCAAATGCACAGAGTATGAAAGTGACAAGCATCTAGCAGCGAGTCACCCTAGTCCACTATCACAGACAACAAGGTCTTCCTTCCCTCTGAAGAACATGGTGAAGAGGATGACAAAGGCGCTAGCTCAGTAGGCCTATATCCTTTACAGTCCATCCTGTCTGTTCCTTCCATGGTGATAACTGATATAAAAGCCTCCCTCCAAGAAGAGTGTGGGGGGGCGGGGGGGTAGATCTGTTTTTTGAAATATATTTAAAACAGGTCTCCAGTAAAGAGAGAAGGTGATCTCTCATAGATTTATACCATTCTGGGGGGAACCGTCAGTACCAGGGAACTTGTTAGTGCTCAGGCTTGAAATAGCTCTGTCTATCTCAACCTTTGTTATTGGTGAGACAAGTGTATCATTAATGACTTTACCAAGCATGCGGAGGTCTGAGGAATTCAGAAATTCAATAATTGTGTGTCTATTAGCTGTCTATTCCCGGCTGGGAGTAGAAAGATTTGTAATACGTTTCAAATGTTTTTTGTATACCATCCAGACTACTAGTAGCCTTATTTGTGACAGGGTCTCTAATCTTATAAATGGTGTTTTCTACTTGTTGTTTTCTAAACCTCCAAGCTGGCAATTTTGTCGCTTTGGGGCCTGCCTCATAGTATCTTTGCGTCATAAACTTTAAGTTTTTCTCAACTTCCTCATTTAGTATTTTATCTATTTCCTGCTTGACATTTCTAATTTGGTGTATAAAAGAGGGCTCTTTGTTATCAGTGTGCGCTTGTTCTAGATCTCTCAGTTTTTCCTGTAGATTTGAAAGTTTTTGGGCTTTTATCTTTTTCAATATGGCCATCCTGGCAATGATCTTCAGCCTGAGAACAGCTTTGGCCGCATCCCATAATATACTAGGATTTACATCCCCATTTTCATTGTCCTGTAAATCTCGGCCTAGGTCTGTCACCACTGAGCCTCTAAAAGTGGGATCATTCAACATGCCAGTGTTTAGCCTCCACAATGTTTTACACTGTCTGCCTTCTAGATGTAAAGTTCGATAAACCCCAAAATGGTCTGAAAGATCCCTCTGGCCTAATTTACAATCTTTCAATCTATGTAAGTTCTTGTTATGCATACAGAAATATGGTCTATTCTTCAATAGACTGTTTGTTGAGCAGAATAAAAGGTATATCCTGGGTGCAATTCATGCAGAGACCGCAAAACATCAATCAGTCCCATTTCCTTGAGTATTTTATTTATACGTTTTTCAGTAGGATTCCTTCTTCTTTTACACTGTTGGTTGTATCTAATAAAGGGTTAAGAAGCATATTAAAATCTCCTGCACAGATCAGGGTCCCGTACGTTTCTGACGCAATCAAGTCAAACAACCTTCTATAAAAAAAAAAAAAAAAAAAAAAATCACTCCCAGAGGGAGCATAAACATGAAAAAAAGTCACCTCTTTTTGGTCTGTTTGGTCTATCCCCTTTATCAGAACAAATCTGCCCTCTTTATGGCATTTCAGATATGAATTCAAACCGAATCGAATTTGAGATCAGTATATTAACTCCTCTTCTTTTTCACTATTTTTGTATGATGAGAAGAAAGTATTCCTAAAAGCTTTTTTTTTTGTTTCCTGCCAAAATGCTATATTTATCTTCTTTTTTGTTTCAGCTATCATTTTGCTGTGTTGTTTAACCCATTTACAATCAAAGAGAGTATTTTATAATGGTAATACATTCAATTTACATTGGAAACATTGCACTTGTAACATCCAAGGCCCCAAAAAATAAATAAAGTCAAATAAAACAAGAAAATTCAAACTACAATACAAACCATTGAAATGAGCTTCCAGCAAAAAAGGTGCTATGTTGCCTTTGGCAATGGAAGGGGCTTGCCACAGAGTGGGGCCCCTCAGGAGCTTGTGTCACGCTGGTGGAGTGGTGCAGGACCCAAGTGCAAAACACAATGATGGAAGTGACAAAACGGAGGACTTTACTTGCAAACTGAAGATAAAAATACACGTGCAAACTGGAACAAAAACCAGTAACAAAAAGGTGCAGCATAACAGTGTACAAACAAACACAAACAACGATAGACCAGAGACAGGGGAAACACAAGGGCTTAAATACAAGAGGAAAACTAAACAGGGCAAACATGATTGGATAAACTTAACAAGGGGGGAACGAGGTTAATAAATGAGACAAACAGGATCAGGTGAGGGGTGGAAACACACACGGAAGAGGAGCACAAAGACATATCAAAACAAGAGTCCAAAAGATGTGGTGCAGGCTGTGACAGCCTGTCATATTGTGTCTTGTGGCTTTCTGTCTATGATACGGTACATACAGTTAAGCCCAAAATTATTCATACCCATGCCAAATTTGGCTTTATAGTGAATTTTGATTTGACCAATAGGTTTCATCTGGCTGGAAATGACATAAACAAGAGACAAAAGATGGTAAGGCATTGTGTCAGAAATGTTAATGATAAATTTCAACTATTTCTATGGGTTTTTTTTTTTCATTTTTACTAAAAATGTCCAAAATTATTTATACCCCTTCAAACTGTCGCAAATTTATGAGAAAATGCAAGCTCCTATACTATTCCAAATGGCCCTGGTAATTTCTACCATCTTCTAGAGCGTTCTAATCAACAATAAATTGAGAACAGCTCAAGTAGTTCTCTAGTCAGTTCCTAGTCAATTGCAAGTCATGGCCGAAACCAAAGAGCTTAGTGGGGACCTCTGGTTGCACATTGTGACTGAGTTTCCACTTCTCCAAGACGGGCACACAAAGGCTCGCCTAGCCTTTGCAAAAGCTCACCTGGACAAAGAAGAAAACTTTTGGTCATCCAAGCACAGAATTGATGACCAAAAGCTTTCTTCTTTTCTGTCTTGGAGAAGTGGAGTCCTCCTTGGTCAGCGTCCATTGAGACCAGCCTTGTGCAGTGTCCGCTGGAGTGTCTGCCTTTAGATATTGGTACCAGAATTGCTTACACTCATCAGGATGGCCTTGGTGGCGATCCTTGGATTCTTCTTGGTCTCTCACACTGCCATTCTTGCCAGCACAGGGGTCACTTTTGGCTTCCTACCCCTGCCTTCTGAGATTTTTCACAGTGTAGAACTCCTTGTACTTTAGATTATGCTTTGCACTGTGGCCACTGGCACTTGAAAACACTTGGATATGGCCTTATTTTCTTTCCTTGTGTTGTGAGCAGCCACAATGTGCAACCAGAGGTCCTCACTAAGCTCTCTGGTTTTGGCCATGACTTGCAATTGACTAGTAACTGAGCAGAGGTCTTTCAAGATTATCTTATTGTCCTACTAGGGGAAACTTGTTATGCAGCAAGGGTTCACTTAGTGACAGAACTCAAATGGACAACAGCAACAAACAATAAATTACTTTTTTTTTACAAAACAAAACAAAAATAATTAATTAATTAATTTTTAAAAAATAGCACAGGAAAATGGAAATCCTGCTAAATACAAATGTGCAAGAGTGCAAATGTGCCAGGGTAGTGCAAGGAATGCCGCCCAGAGTGTTAATTGCCATTGAGCATATTAATAGCATTTGGGATGAAAGAGACATGGAGTAATCACGGCCTGAGGGCAATAGCTCAAACTCCATATGGAGTGGAGGGTCCTGGCAGTCCAATATACCATGTGTCCTCCTAAGGACCTGCCTATTATAAATGACCAAACACTTGGCCTGGCTCCTCTCCCTCAGATCTTACTGGCCATTTTAACAAGACTTCCAAGTCTGTTCTTATTGGATAGTGTTATATTTCCTAACCAAGCAATTATACAAAAGGTTAAAACGGATTCAATGAAACTTCTATAAAACAGAGTCATCATGTCAGTAGAAACATTAAAAGAGTTGATTTTCCTCACGAAAAAAAAGTCTTTGCTGGACCTTTTTAGAGGTAGCATCAACATGGGGTTGGAAACTCAGTTTATTATAAAGAACAAAATCCAAATATTTGTAGCTCTCCACTAGGTCAATGCCAGTACCTTTTATAACAGTTGGCAGTGTGCTAGGTGATGCCTTTCTGAGATCAATGATCATGTCTTTTGTTTTCGGCACATTAAGTTGGAGGAAAGACTCATCACACCAAACCACAAAGTAATCCACCACCAGCCCATGATCCTGTTCCTCCCCGTACAGGAAGGCTGAGAATAACAGAATCATCAGCAAACATTAGGATGTGTCTGTTCTTATAGTTGCTGTGCCACTCATTAGTGTATGTGATGTAAAGAAGGGGGGGGGGGGGGGGGGGGGGGCAGCCTTGAGGGGAGCCAGCAGATGAGTAGAGCTGGTTAGAGAGAACGCCGTTAACACACTGTGACCTACTGTATCAGTTAAAAAGTCCATTAACCAACCAGTCAGGTTAGGGTCGAGTTTAAAATGGCAAATGAGAACTACTGCATGAATTGTTCTCAATTTATAGTCGATTAGAATACTCTAGAACAAAGTAGAAATTACTAGGACCATTTGGAATGGTATAAGAGCTTCATTTTCTCACAAATTTGCGACAATTTCAAGGGTTAAAAATAATTTTGGACACAACATTTTTAGTAAAAATGGACAAAAACAGTTAAAGTTAGTTAAAATTTACCATTAACATCTCTGACACAATGTCTTACCGTCTTTTGTCACTTGGTTATGTCATTTCCAGCCAGATGAAACCTACTGGTCAAATCAAAACTAACTATAAATCCAAATTTGGCTTAGGTATGAATAATTTTGATCCTAACTGTAGGCATCAGCTGTCATTATAATCCGATTATAAAGAGTCAGGAGTGAATCGCTCTCCCATCCCCTGCTGTAGCTCCTGACTCCGTCCGACGATACTCGTCTCAATCTCTCCCGAACCTGTTGCTGAAACTGGTTCTTATTTCCACCACGCCGAGTCTTGGACGTCTCCCACGGCAGAAGTCGGGCTAGCGTTTCCTCCCTTATGCCCTCGCTCTTCGTCCCACGCGTGACTTTGCCCACGCTGAATCCTCGTTTCCACAGATCTTCCGCTGTTTGTGGCACTGGTGTACAGGATGATGCGCGTTTACCAGGATGGTAAACGTGCATTCTGGTTAACGGAGTTTCGAAGCGTGTTCCATTCTCCTCCGGCGCCTTTTTAACGAGTATGTATACCTTCCTCTTGTTCTGTACGTCCACTGCATAATCATGGTCAAAATACACCCATTTGTTTTGGTCACGGGGCTGCTTCTTCCAAGCGACATAGAGAAGTTTCTCTTTAACTGAGCACTGGAGGCAGCGTACCACCAAAGAACGTTATGGGACGCCCGCAGGTGGTTTTAGGAGCTAGAAAAAAAGAAAAAAAAAGAAAAAAACTTTATACTTAGCCCTGTAGAGGGAGATTTTGCTACCTCCGTCATATTAAAAACACAAGGTATTGTAAACCAATCAGAATACTTCATCTGAAACTTTGCCCTCTCATACAGGAAGTAAGTAAGACAGAGTAAGAACGAAAGCAAGACAGAAAGTCTCAGTGTATTTTAAACGCAAAAGAGCTCTAACTTACAAACAGATTCCACGAATCAACCCTAAATTAAACCACGGTTAAACAAACTTAGAATAAAGCATTTACAGAGCCTGCAGATCAAAGTGGAGCACAGGCAGAAGACGAAGGTTCGTGTGAATTTACGCTTTGATTTGCAACCCGAAATCATAAGGTGAAAGTACAGTTGCTATCCAGGGCGTCACAGCAGGAGCGGACGTGGTACACTGGTTACACTGTCATGGCTTCTCAGTCCACATTATCAGAAGAGGATTTCTCCTGTCCTGTGTGCCGTGACATTTTTAAAGAGCCTGTTGTCCTGTCATGCAGTCACAGTGTCTGTAAAATCTGTCTGCAGCAGTTCTGGAGGATAAAAACTCCCAAGGAGTGTCCAGTCTGCAGAAGAGCCTCAAAATCCAATCCTCCCCTTAACCTTGTGTTAAAGAACCTGTGTGAGGCTTTTTTAAAGGGAAAATCTCAGAAAACTTCATCAGGGTCTGAGGAATTCTGCAGTCTGCACAGTGAGAAACTCAAACTGTTCTGTCTGGATGAGAAACAGCCCGTGTGTGTGGTGTGTCGGGATTCAGAGAAACACGCAGGCCACAAATTTTGTCCAGTGGATGAGGCTGCTCCTGGTTACAGGGTAAGCCCCTTTTCCTGGCCATTTAATTTTCAAATGTATTATTATTAAAATTAATGAATATTAAAATATTAATAATATTAATTCTTTAATTAACTAATATTATTATTTCTTTTTAATTTTACAATAAATCTTCCCTCCCTAAGCAAATATGGTGTTGCTCCTTCCAAAACTTTGGATTTCTTCTTTTGTGCTGCCTTTGTATCATGGAATATATTAGCAAATATGTAATACACCCACACCTGGGGCTCAAGTCTCCAGTTTCCTGTATAGGTGTCGGGGGTTGTGTGAGAACTTACAATAATAAAGGAATTTGATCAAGTCAAAATAAGTAATTGGGTAAGAAAAAAAGCCCACACACGCACACACACCCACACAAACACAGAGTTGGTGCCCATTCTGTCTGTGCTCTAAAGTGTTTCCACAGCCACTATTTGACTCTGCGTCCCCCTGTGGTGTCTACAGGGAGGAACCACTGCACACCAGCATCTCTATCACAGCAAATAACAGTATATAAACAGATGCAAATGAAAGCAAAATAATTTTACCATACATAATATGGGTATCCCTCCAGTCGACCTACCAGCGTGAGTGGTGCACCATGAACGTGTGAGAGAGGTGGAATAAGTAATACCATATATAGGGCTTAAGCAAAACTGTCAAAATAGTAATGATTCAAACAGCAGTTAGAAATATGCAATTAATTAACCCTGTTCACAAACCCTAGGGGGGAAAAAACCAGTTAACTTATAAAAAGTTAAACACCTGTAATTAAAAATGCGACATTGGCCATCCTGGTCTGGTCATGCTTCATATGAGATTGTATCAGTTACATTGGTGATTGTCCAATAGAAACACCCAGTTAGATGCTGACGGGCCAGTCAAGAACAGTGTTTTATTTTCCCACAAACCAGCATCCCTTTACTCCTCAACTCTGTGTGGATGAACACACAGGACACCTCACAGTCCATGACAGTAATTCCCAGTCTCAACCAGTTTACACTTATTATTCCCACATTCCCAAATCCCAACAACAGCAACATCAGTGTCAGAGGAGATGTGTTCATCTTAAGAGCTTGACAACACTGACACACATAAAACCTCCTAAAATACAGAAATTTTATATACAGGAAACACAACTGGCTCATACATTTTTATCTGTACGCTACAACACAAATTTTCTAAATCTTGTTAAGTGAGAATAATCTAGCTTCTGTCGAGGGAAAATTGTACATTAGGAAAGCACACATCTAAATAGTTTAAATTTATCAACTTTTTTTTCTGTAAATTGTTATTTTATTCCAGGAAGAGCTGAAGACTGCATTGAAGCCCTTACAGGAGAAACTGGAGATCTTTAAAAAGGTCAAACTGACCTGCGATAAAACAGCAGAACACATTAAGGTGAGAATAATGAGAAATGAAGAATGAGTATGTATTAACAATGTCTAATATATAAATGGAAACATTAACGTTACATCGCAGAAATAAACATCAGCAAAACATTATATAAACATCATCAAAACTACACAACTAACTCAAATCTAAATATTTCTCATTTCAGTTACAGGTGAAGCACACAGAGACACAGATTAGAAAAGAGTTTGAGAAACTTCACCAGTTTCTACGATATGAAGAGGCAATAAATATAGCTGCACTGAGAGAGGAAGAGGAGCAGAAGAGTCAAATGATGAAGGAGAAGAACAAAAAAATGATCAGAGAGATATCTGTTCTTTCACAAAAAATCAGAACAATAGAGGCGGTGATAAAAGCTGAAGACATCTCTGTCCTGAAGGTGAAAGATTCTTCACCCTCTGTCATTTCCTTGTTCTCTATTTATCCCTCTCTACCTTCTCTCTACCACCCCCCCCCCCCCCCATCAATAAATCAGAATTATTCGGTAGGTATCTGATGGTTAAATCCTTTGCTCTCCTTTCACAGAACTTTGAGGACACAAAGCAAAAGTAAGCAACCTCTTGACTCTTAGTTCTCTTCTTTTTCTGTGACTCAAAACCCACAGCAGCACTGACTCCTGAATGTTATTCCAGAGCCCAGTGCACACTGCAGGATCCAGAGGTGGTTTCAGGAGCACTGATCAATGTGGCAAAGCACCTGGGCAACCTGAAGTTCAGAGTCTGGAAGAAGATGCAGGAGATTGTTCAGTACAGTAAGTTTGATTACTGGATAATGAGACCGAAAGAGGGAAAATTTAACAAACTTCAGGTGACATTTTACCACTGCGCTTAACGGTCACTAAGAGTTTTCGTCAGATATTGGTCTGACTGTAGGATGACAGAGTCTTTTCCTAAAAGAAACTGGGATTGAGGCAGTCTGTTCGTGAAATATTAGAGCGGGAGACAGATGTATTTATAATATAGAGTCTACATTATAAATGAGAGAGAAAGATGTATTTATAATATAGAGTCTATATTCTAAATGAGGGAGACATGTATTTATAATATAGAGTCTATATTCTAAGTGAGGGAGACAGATGTATTTATAATATATAGTCTATATTAGTAGAAAATAACAACCTATCCCAAAGCCTAAAACTAACCCCAACCAAAGAAAACACCTTAACTCTATAGTTTTTAGTTTTAGTTTAACATTTCTGAGAGCACCTATGCATTTTGTTTACTAGCGGGGCTGTGGTTTTGACCTAAGTTTTTGGCGTTGCCAGCCCTTTCAGTATAATGTCCTCCTATATTAGCGGAAATATGTACACACACACTCTCACACACACAGCGACACACAAACACACACACACAAACATGTGAATAATTTTGAATATGTAAACATACTGTATAATCAATCTCTCTCTGTCTCTATTCTCTCTCTTCAGCTCCTGTGATTCTGGACCCCAACACTGCACAACCATATCTCTTCCTGTCTGAGGATCTGACCAGTGTGGGTTATGGTTATAAGAAACAGCAGCTTCCTGATAATCCAGAGAGAATTGATAGATATGCATGTGTGCTGGGCTCTGAGGGCTTTAATTCAGGGACACACTGCTGGGATGTTGATGTTGAGAACTGTGCAGACTGGGATGTGGCCATGGAGTCGAACCAGACGAAAGGGGAAAAGGTGTTTGATGGAATCTGGTTTGTGTGGTGTAACAATGGACAATATCAGACACACTGCCCAGGACAGTCATGGATGCCTCTAAATGTGAATAACAAACTCCGGAGGATCAGAGTGGAACTGGACTGGGACAGAGGAAAACTCTCATTCTCTGATCCTCTAAATAACACACACCTACACACCTTCAAACACACTTTTACTGAGAGAATGTTTCCATTCTTCTATACTTACTGTAAACTCTTTCCTCTGAGGGTCTTACCAGTGAAGTGTTGTCTAACAATGAAATAGCACGGTTAGATCTGATAATGTCTCTGCATTAACTCACGTCAAATGTCCGTTATTATGTTTAACAAACTGATATCAACATTCTACACTTCACATCACATCCAGTTAACTGACAGTAAGGTTATATGATGGTTAAAAATGATTTACATGAATTTCACTGATTATTTTCTCAGCATGATTTTCTAACAGATTTGAAGGGAGTAAAAGCTTGATGTTTAAATTTACTGACAATTCATTTATTGTCAGATTTAACAATTCAAGTGGAGTAATTAACCTAAAATTTCATCACTTCATCTTATCTCAAAGGGATCTGGGTTTGGAAAACGCTCTCTGCTAATTGTCACACACTCTCTCTCTCTTCCCCCCTCTGCTGGCCATTCTGTGTTATATTTGCATATAAGCTTGCTGCTTTCTTAGTGAATCATTAGTTCTACCTGTTTAGGTTGGTCTAGTCCTGTTCTGTTTTTGGACAAATACACCTGGTTTTCCCTTTGGTAGTTTGGAATTGAATTGTCGATGTGTATACTTGAAGTCTGAACCCTAAACCTGTAAGTTCCCAGAAGTCATTTGTTTCATCCTGTTTATGCCTAGAGACCTGCACAATCATCCAGAATCTCCCTCAGTCTCAGTGAATGTTTTTACTTAATTATTTTACAACATGACTGTTGTTAATGACGGCAAATGGTGATTTCCCTTTCTAAGGACACACATTAGAGAAATTAAGAGTTTCGGTGTTTGTGGAATGCCTGCTAAGGGCCCTCACAAAAAAACTTCATTTTATTGCAATTTTCAGTCGTCTAAGTCATCTGTTATTTTTTTTTTTTTTTTAAAGGAGAGCTTGTTTGCAAATTTCTCCAATATTAATTCATTCAGCAGAGCAGGGAAAACCATTTCAACACATATAACAACATGACAGGGTAGCATGACAAAGTACTGCATGAAAAACAATGCACAAGGTGAAATGAATAAAACTGTGATGTTTCATTTAAACGGCAGAAGGCTATACAACCTAGCAAAAGGCCTAGACTGAGTCTTTACAGAGAAAGTGGAAACATTATACTACAGACTTCCAAATATTGTGAACGATCTAGGCCGTAGACTGGAAATTTTACATGACAGAGACCTATTGCCTGTTATTTTTCCATAGACAATATTTGTTTGGCAAAATCACTCACTATTCATGCCATTTCTCTGAAATGGTTTTTGACTAGTACCGCACATATCATATACTGTAGCATAGTCACTGAATCCATTCTCTTCATATGTATTCTCTCTGTTCTGTCCTGACTGTTTTATTTTATAAACAGTGTCACTGTTGTGAATATGGAATTAAGATCTCCAATGTGTGACTGAATCCAGATGTTAAGTTTTCTTCTCTATGGGCTTTAAATGATTCTTTTCCATTTCCTCAACTTTTCTGACTTATTTACGTCCAACACTTTCTCTAATTATTCTGACTTCCCTCTTCCCAGATCTCGGTGTCATCAGTTTTCATTTTACTGATCACACTTTTTATATCTGCTGAGCCTTCACACTGGTCTTACACCTGGATAATAATGAACCACTGAGTCATAGATTGGCCACTGTAAGATTTCAGGTTTTCAAAATTTACTCACACATTCTGAAGTTTTTTTTTCCTTTTTGAGACAAACAGCATTTGACTTTATTGAAATGTGTAACTATAAAACATGACTAATATGTCTTCATTTGTTCTGAATGTGAGAGTGGAAAAATGCATGTGAGTTCAGTCTCTCCTCTCCTAAAAACTAAAACACCTCATCATTGTACTGTTTCAGGTAACTGTTTCATTTCAAACCCCTCAACCCCCTGAAGATTTGTTCCTCATGCTATTACATAACGCATTGTTCTCATTCAAAGGACACAAAGAGAAAATAAATAAAGACGGGAAGTTCTTATTTTCCTTCTCTTTGTTTTACACAGATCAGTAAGAAAAACACACACTTGAGCTCCATCTAATCACCATTATTTTAAAGTCACTGTTTCCATTTAGCTCCTCTCAAGAGTTTATGACGTGTGTTTCATTTTTATCTGACTGCCTGCTGAGAGGACCTCCCATTCTCATTTGGTCCAATCACTGTTGGTGATGTAGGTCATACATTCTAGTGTAACGTTTAACTATTTGCTAATTTGCTCCTTTTTTACAAGCAGGTTGAAGGTGAAAAGATTTCAGACAGGAAAAAACAAGTGAAAATTTTCAAAGACCTCACTTATATATAAGTCCTCAATGTGTTGGAAAAGTTGAGAACGCAGTAGGGTTCATGTCTAACTTGGTACAAGATTATCTTCTGTGTGGACATCACGGTTTAAATCTGAGCTTTGACACACTTCCCAAATGTGCCCAGGAATGATGATAAGGGTGAAAATGTGAACTGTGATTCAGACATTGTGAATGAGCAAGATACGATAAATATAAAAGGAGAAAAATAACAGGATATCCATGCAAATCTAAACAGATTTGATTTCATGTATCCATGTGTGCTGGGCTCTGAGGGCTTTAACTGAGAGACACACTGCTGGGATGTTGAGGTCTGGCACATTATGCACTGGTATCTGGGAATGATGAAGAAGTGTGTCTGCAGGAACGGATAGTATTTCTCCACCAAGTAATGATACAATATATGAAATGAAGAATACATGTATAATAGTGCATACAATACCATGTAACATATTGAAAAAGTTTCATTTTTTTATTGCTCTGGAAGAGGTAAAAGCACAATTGTTGTGAATAGATTGCTGTGGACTTGTTTTACAACACAGGATAGTTTTTGTTTTTTTTATTATTTGTTTGATAGGATTTGCTGAGGAGATGGTGAGCCACCCAGATTAGGAACGAAAATTGTGTACAGACAAAGGAAACTTTTGTAACTGTAATGTCCATCATTCACCTGATGAACTTTGAACTGTGTAGCGTGGTATGACTGTGTGGTCCATTCACAGGACAAATGCACTCACACACAGATACACACACACACACACACACTGATTTTTTTGTAAGGCTGGACATAGCATGTCAGCTATCAGCTGATAACTAATATTGCAACTGTGTTGAGAATTCTGATTGTGATATGATGCTCCATCCATTCTGTTATGTTATATTTGTTAGATTTTTGCTTATATTTGTTTTGGTAGGATAGTATTGTAAAGTGTTTATCCACTTCAGTTGCTTATTTAGTTTATTTAATAATCAAGTTTCTCACTAACATTAAACAAAACAACTCTTTCATTGGTAAACACTGATGTCTGCTCCATTCTGTCTATGTGCTTACCCTAATGGGTTACAAATGTGCATTAATAAATTCAGATTCCTTAGCCTGCTGTCCCTGCAAAGATTATTAGTGCAGTGATGACAGAGCCCTCTGCTGACTGATACTGGCAAATGCACTATGCATTCCCTACGACAGGCATCTCCACTTCATCATCATCATCGTCATCATCATCATCATCATAATAATAATACAAGTTTATTTAGAGCCCCATATCAATATTTATGGTCGCAAAGGGCATTACATGTATATAACAAAGTCAAATCACAATTTTATTATCCATACGTTTTATTATCCATAAGAAAACAGATAAGTCTTTAGTCTGGTTTAAAAGGTATGAGGAGTCTTGGCTGAGAGAGGGGGGACTGGAAAGCCCAAAGGGGTTTAGTACTGATCATTACTGAGTGATTCTTGAGTTCATGTCAGTTCACTTTCTGTTTCTAAAGTTTCTTTAACCTTACTTTGCCCTTTCTGTTTTCAGAGGGAATGTTGACTCCTCCTTCCCTCATACACAAGGTACTTGTCTGTCTTGTTTTTTGAGTCTAATCTTTCCAGCCCAATGAAACGAGTGGTACCATCTTCCAGTGTGTCAGTCTCCACCCCCAGTGGATAGCTGTCAAGGTCAAACAGAGGGCAAGATGTAGTGTTTGGCCATCTCATGCCATGGTAGTGTTTGATGTTTGGCATTGTCAGTCATTGGTACCAGCTGTTGCGTTCTCAGACATCAGGGGGTCCTGTCAATCAAAAAGCTAAGAAGCTTCAGTCTTCTTCCACCCCAAGGTCACTGCTGGTGGCAGTTTTTGGAAGCAACCACATTTAGTAACAATTACTTGAGGTGTAGTTGCCCATCAGAGCCCCCAGAAAACATTTCCATTTCCATTTCCTTAAAACACAAAACCATAGAAAGTTCTTACCAGGCTTTGTGATGTCATTTCACATATATCTGTCTGGTATGTTTTAGAATAACATAAAGATGCCTTATGTTAGCTAGTGATAAACATCAAACTGGATTGTGCCAATTTCATCATGACTCATGTATGTCTGTGTTTAATGTCAGCATTATTTAAGTGAAGTAGTAAAGTTAATTATGAGTGTGGCTCAGATGAAGAAACCACAACATTTGCTAATTATTATGTTAATTAACAGTGTTCATTTATAGCAGACATACAGATGATTATGCTGTATCACACAATACTGACCTAGACATTTTATGATGGAAAAAAAGAGAATAAAAATATCTTTCCGATAGTAAATTTCCAGTCTGAAATTATACAGAATCACAAGCTGAATTGGCAAAATTGGCGTTTTTCTCAAACTTTACATTTGGATGAAGATTAGAGTAGGGGTGAAATGTATTTGGAATGTTTGGTTATAAAACAAGCAAAATAAAGTCAGTCTGCCTCAAACCTGCTGTTATAGATATAAAAAAGGCCTGTTATTGTATATATAGTTTATTATATTTTCTATAATGTATATTGCAGTTTCTTACTTAATGTTGACATACTATGAAATAGTTACAGTGTAGGAAATTCTCATAGTCTGTATTAGCACAAGATTTTCCCCATCTGAAATATAATACACTTGAATATTTAATGGAAAGGTTGCTAAGGGCCTGAATAAGCTGATAATTGGAGGAAAGCCCTTACACTTGGTCCTCTGCAGGAGAACTGAATACATCAGACATATTGAAAACAAAAGATATTATAAACCAATCAGAATCCCTCACCTGTAAACCCTGCCCTCTGACACACTTCATAAGAATGAAGTAAGACAGAAAGTGTCAGTTTATCTGGAGTGCAAAAAGAGCTCGACCTTATGCCTAGACCCTGTGAACAAAACTTATATTAAAGTTTAATTATTGTTAAGCAAATAAAGAATAAAGGATTGACAGAGTCCAAGGATCAAAGTGGAGTACAGACAGAAGACAGATGTTCCTGTGAGTTTAGACTTTGTTTTAAAACTCAAAATCATAAAGTCAAAATACAGTTACTACCCAGGAACTCATAGGAGCAGAGGACTCGTCACACTGGTTACGCTGTTATGGCCTCTCAATCAAGAGTCTCAGAAGAGGATTTCTCCTGTCCTGTGTGCTGTGATGGCTTAAAGGATCCTGTTCTCCTGTCATGCAGTCACAGCGTCTGCAAAGTCTGTCTGCAGCAGTTCTGGAAGAAAAAAACTTCCAAGGAGTGTCCTGTCTGCAGGAGAAGATCTTCAAAAGCAAAGCCTCCCCTTAGCCTTGTGTTAATGAACACACGCGAGGCGTATTTACAGGAAAAATCTCCAAAAACTTCATCAGGGTCTGAGGAACTCTGCAGTCTGCACAGTGAGAAACTCAAACTGTTCTGTCTGGATGATGAACAACCTGCATGTTTGGTTTGTCAAACTTCAGAAAAACACACAAACCACAGATTCTGTCCAGTAGATGAGGTTGCTCCTGGTTACAGGGTAAGACTTTTCTTTTAAAGTAAAACCATAAAACTTCCATCCCTGAGCAAATATGGTGTTGCTCTCACCAAAACTTTACATTCTTTTGTGCTGCCTTTGTATTATGAAACATATTAGCATGTATGTAATATTCGAGCAGCTGGGACTCAAGTCTCCACCTTCCTGTATTGATGGTGGGGTCATGCGGGGGCTTACAGTAATAACGGACTTTGGTAGAGTCAAAACAGGAACAACAGGGTCTAATCAATAGTGCATATACCTTGGACTTAATACGGTCAAATAGCAGTAATTAACAACAATATTTAAACCAACAAGTACAAGTATGCAACAGACTAAGCCTATTACATATTTAAAAACCCTATTAAAAAAAAAAAAAAAAACGGAATGAATTCAGAATGAATTCATAGCTAAATATCTGTAGCATCTTAATAGTTTGACAACAAAGCAAACATATATAGACAGACAGACAGACACACAATCACACATACATACACACACACACACACTGTAAGCAATTAGACTAATCACCAGTACATTATTCTGCAGTAGCTGGCTCAACACAGCCATTCAGATATAAAAAATTTGTCATTGCTGATGTTTCTGTCTGCAAACAGACATTACAGAAATATTAATCATGTTAATGTACGACAGAGAACACAACTGCCAATCTGTGCAGTAAAATACACATTTTAAGAACAGTTTTGGTGTAGATTAATTTATTACAAGAAAGACGTCTAGCTTGCTTCTAAAGGACACCTCAATGCCTTGGGAAAAACATTTAACCTTTTTTTTCTGTTATATTCCAGGAGGAATTGAGGTATGCACTAAAGCACTTACAGGAAAAAATTAAAGTCTTTCTAAAAGTTCAGCAAAACTATCATAAATCAGCAGAGTACATTAAGGTGAGAAATGAGGAATGAATCTGTATTGACAATATCTAATGACTTAATACAGAAGGAAGAGATATGTTTAAGAAAATCTCACACAAATCTAAATATTTCTCCTTCCAGATCCAGGCCCAACACACAGAGACACAGATTAGGAAAGAGTTTGAGAAACTTCACCAGTTTCTACAAGATGAAGAGACAGTCAGGATAACTGCACTGAGAGAGGAAGAGGAGCAGAAGAGTCAGATGATGAAGGAGAAGATTGAGGAGATGAGTAGAGAGATATCATCTTTTTCAGACAAAATCAGAGCCATAGAAGAGGAGTTAGGCACCAATGATGTTTTACTCTTGATGGTAAAAATCACAACTCTTTCCCTCTCTCCCTTTCCGTGCCTGTTTCTATGTGATCTCTTAAAATACACAGCTTTATACCTAATCTTTACACACTCTTTGGTATTTCCACAGAACTTCAAGAGCACAATGAAAAGGTAAGTTTTATCTCTCTCCTCTGTGATTCAGTACTCAAACCCACAGCCGCACTGACTCCTTACTGTTATTCTAGAGCCCAGTGCACACCGCAGGATCCAGAGATGGTTTCAGGAGCACTGATCAATGTGGCAAAGCACCTGGGCAACCTGAAGTTCAGAGTGTGGGAGAAGATGCAGGACATTATTCAGTACAGTGAGTTTGATTTTACAGTAACACATGGTGCAATAAAAGGCAGTTTCTAATATTTAATGTCTTCATAAATCAATGTCAAATTACCTTCACAGCTATTTTCAAATATTCTTTGGAAGTTGGTTGACGGACAATATGTATGCATAGATAGATAGATAGATAGATAGATAGATAGATAGATAGATAGATAGATAGATAGATAGATAGATAGATAGATAGATAGATATAGACATTTTTAATTTTATCTCAGTGACACCACATGACACGCTGTACAGCTGTTACTTTATTTGTCTTCAGATGAAACAGTGACATATTTCCCATTTATTTCAGTCACATTTAGTTCATGTGACTGAACGACAGTTTGTTATATTAATATTCACAGTTCACATTGTTATCATACAGAAGACCTCTTTGTGGAATAACCACAGCATATAATACGCCGTATGCACCACAAATATGTCAGTCATTGTTCTGTCATGAAGAAAATGTGAAATATTCTCATGATTATGTATTATGATTATGTTTGGTCTGTTTTCTCACATGACACAGATGATTTACTGCATTACAGTGTCATTTATTAATGGAGTTTAACATGTGATAGACTCCATACCTTTCGCGTAATTATATGCACAATGGTCCAAGTTCTCTACAATAACATAAGAATAACTATGTAAATCTATGTTTCATCTCTCTCTCTCTCTCTCTCTCTCTCTCTCTCTCTCTCTCTCTCTCTGTCTCTGATCTCTCTCTTCAGCTCCCGTGACTCTGGACCCCAACACTGCAGCACCATGGCTCATCCTGTCTGAGGATCTGACCAGTTTGTGTGGCAGTAAAGATAAACAGCAGATTCCTGATAATCCAGAGAGATTTGATTTCCATCCATGTGTGTTGGGTTCCGAGGGCTTTAACTCAGGGACACACTGCTGGGATGTTGATGTTGGAGACAATACTGAATGGGCCCTGGGCGTGACCACAGAGTCAAACCAGAGGAAGGGAGACACATTCTTTGATACTGGTGTCTGGTGTGTTGAGTTTGATCATGGTCAGTATGAATCAAAGGCCTCAGGAGGGTCATGGACTCCACTGACAGTGAATAATAAACTCCAGAGGATCAGAGTGGAACTGGACTGGGACAGAGGAAAACTCTCATTCTCTGATCCTATAAATAACACACACCTACACACCTTCAAACACACTTTTACTGAAAGAATGTTTCCGTGCATTGCTAATGGCTATAATCACTCTCCTCTGAGGGTCTTACCAGTGAAGTGTTGCTTGATAGTGAAACAGCACAGTTAGATCTGATACTATCTCTGTTTAAAGCAAAATATAAAGTGAAAATTGTTCTACTGTTATTGTCTCTGTCATTAATGTTATTTCTGATCAGAAACTTGATTTTCTGAAAGCTGGTCTGAACCCAGTTATCTTGTTTATCTTGATGATGTTTCTACAGCACAAATCTCTCAGGAAAGAGTAAGCTTTGGCAAGCATGATAAATGTGAATAAATACAACACACTATACCAAACACAGTATGAACTTATGTATGGATTTAATGCAAGTGATGTCATATGACTATTTCTATTAAATGAATACAATGCTAGTATGTCTCTAGTGTTTATGCAGTTTATGAGATTGACAGACTTGGATGAAATCTCTTATTCTGCCAAACCCTGTTCACCTGGCTTTGAATTCAGGCTGTCTGAAAAATTTTGTAAATGACACATTTTATGTATAAAACATTTTCACAGTTTGTTGATGGAAAAAAGAATAAACAGTACCTGTCATCCTGTAACCTGCCATCCTGTCTGTTATACTGTCCTCATCAGTGTCCTATCTGCTCTGACATGTAAAGAAAATTTGCACATGCATCCAGTTTAAACTCTATGTTTTCCTATTTCAAGTAAAAAAAAAGTAAGTAAATAAATAATAACTTTTAAAAAATGTTTTTCACAAAAAAATATTCAGTTTTATTTCAGACTATGGGTTCCCCTCCTCAAATATCTCTTCATATTTCATTACTGATTAAAGCAGGGTTTTCCGAAAAACTATAAAAATGAGAAATGTCTGTCAGGATAATGCCAGTTTAACCCTGATTCATGTCTGTATGAATTTCTGTGTATTTAATAATTACATTGTACTCACATCATCTATTTTTTTTCTAAAGATAAAAAGATTATGAAAAATAAAGGGATTGTAGAAAACACTTAATCACTCATTATCTGTTTTTTAAATAGTCGACCACAGGCCCTCATACTTCCCATGGCGAATTCTGATAACACAGTGGACATTACAAAAGACTCTGTCACTGTATGAGTTATGATAATGATGATTATGAAAGAAATGATCAAAATGATGAAAACAGAGAGGGATGCGAAGATGAAGAGGGTGAGGATGAGGAGGGTGTTGATCATGTCTAAGAATGAGGATGATGAAGAAGAAGATGAAGGTGAGGACATTGGTGGAGAATGTGAGGATGATGTTGGGGAAAAGATGAAGGTGGGAAGACTGATAATAAAAATGAATATGATGAATTTGGAAATAATAAAACCAGTGGAAATGAAGAGACCAGTTAATGCAAATCAGTACAAATATTTAAACAGGACTGTTGCTCCCATAAGAAACTATGATGAAAAAGCTGAACGTACCTACCATGTGATAATACTTGTAAAGAAGCTGCGTCTGGTCTCTATACAGTCCAGAGAAGCATTCCCCTCTCTAAGCATATCCTTAAGGAGTTATCCTCTACACTACATTTGAATGTAGTGAAATGTCTCTTGTTCATCAAGTGCATAGACCTAGAAGCCCACAACCACACATAACTATGAAAATAAATACAGAAGTGAAAATATAGCTGGATCTATTTCACCTGTTGTTTACTCCATTACAAAAAAATCACAAAACAAATGATCTTATGCTATTTCAATACATTCAGCCTGACAAATTGCAAAATGTTGTCCTAAACTGTGTCCACGTTGTGACACAGGTGGAATTCTTGGCCACTGTCCATATTTGGTGTTGCAAACAAGACTTTGTTGGCTTTTCGTAATTAATCAGTTGGTTTTAACTCGTAAATTAACAAATTAATTCAAGACTGGATTTTTTTTTATATTTGTAACACGCTGATGTTTTAGGGAAACTCAACCTGGAATGACTCTGCATTTAACTGTAGTTCTGTTTCAGAACACATAATGAGCGATTCCATAAGATACCCCTTTGTTTGTATCACAGACACAGCAAAGTGATGGCTTCTGAACTTGTGAAGAAGACTCAGAGTATCACCACAGCAAAAGACATGAGAGTCCACCCAGCTCATAATGAAACCTTATGCCAACTGGGAGGAGTGCCTCACACCAGGACCACTCTTCATAGCTATACTGGGAGAACTGGTCCTCGTTTCCTTTAAAACTGACTTCTCTATCAACAAAAACCCACCCAAAGATGGCTACAAGCACATCAAATACCCAGAGTCATTCCGTGCCTGCCTCAAACAAGTGTGTAACTCTGGCTGGTGGGCTTTTAATGAAGCCCATAAGAATATGGATCAGATCCGCCTTCACACTTCCACTGTAACAGCCTACATGAAGACTGCAGTGAAGATCCTGTTTCAGGGAAGTGATGAGGTTGTCTAGGCCCTTCTACCTGACCAGCTGGAGAACATTCGGGTTATTGCAGATGACTGTGTGGAGTTGGCCTGTGCAGCAGAACAAAAGTTTACTGATGTCATCAATATAATTCAAGACCTCCTGGAGGCATGTGTGAATGCAGAACATTTTATGGAGAGGAGCTGAATGAAATTAAAAGGAAACTGGAACAGGCCAAAATGAGGGAGCAAACATCATGAGAAGCCAGTGAAAGATCTAAGAAAGCAATGAAGACAATGGAGAAGGAATTGGAAGATGCACAAGAGAAATACAGCAAAGCAATCGATTCACTTCCTAGTGGATGGGAAATGATTGGCATGGATTTCGTTGAGGGAATAATAGGAGGTATGACAAGTCTAGCAAATGGACTAATGTCCGTTGCTACCTGCCCTGATTCACAAATGTTTCAAGCATCAACAATGAAGGGGGACATGCAATAACACAGGAGTTAAGGATGATGCAGCAGATGAAGTTGATCAAATGAACATCATTAACAAGTCTGGAGAAATTCTTCGGGCGGCAGAAATTCTTGGAGAATTCATCAAAGGGGAAGATATCAAGTGGAAAAAGTTGCTTCTGGTCCTGCGTGCTAAACAGTTTCTTTTTAATTCTATGTGTTATTGTCTTTTACAGGGTATATTCTATATTCTATGTACTATATTCTATATGCTATATTCCCATTCAGGTGAAAAGCTGGAGAAGACTGAGGGAGAAATGCTTCACATTCTGCCAGAGACCAATGACATGAAAATACTTCAGTGGATTCAGGGAGGAGGGAAACTTTTTCACTTGAATCAAATTATTGTGCAGTGCTAATATCTACCATTGCTGTGTTTCTATTTAAAATAATTGACATGCTCATGTCTTGAGTCAACATCTCATCTGCAGTCCTATCCTAGGTGTAACACTAATTCTCTTTAGTAGTTAATGTCAGAACATGATTCTCACTGAGTAAACCATAAAATATATGACTTCACAATCATCAATCAATCAAAAACAAGCAAACAAAAACAATGGACCTTTATTATTGCTTTTCTGTTCTTTTCTTTTCCCAAAAAGCTTCAGCTTGTTGATTCATTCAAATGAAATTGATTTCTTAAGAAATGTAATGCCTTACCTCATATGGATATGCTGTTCTCATACCAGTGCTATGTTCAAAGAGGTAAGTCAATGAAGAAAGAAAGAAAGAAAGAAAGAAAGAAAGAAAGAAAGAAAGAAAGAAAGAAATTATTCAGAATTTTGGTGAAGTTTGGGCTTTTTAGCATATTCTTTATTCACTTCATTCATTGACTTTCAGATGCTGTCTTGTTGGTTTTTCATGTGGCTGTTGCCATAGCCTTTACAAACATAGCCTTGCATCATATTCCAGTATCATTTATAGCTGTGCTCTCAATATACACTCAGTCTGATTTTGACTGATCATTTTAACAATTAAACACTTCAAAAAAAAAACAATAAAAGTCTCTGAAAAGCATTATCTTGTCAGGTTCTTATACAGAATTCACCTATTCTATCCCTGCCCCAGAAACCCATAAGTGTTTAAAAAGAGCTTTAAAAGGTCCCAAAAACCTCTCTGATGGCCAAAAAAGCCTCATCCCCAACACAGAGGAGCATGACCAGTGTTGTAATAAATTTGTGATCAGAAGGCCAGGTCTGCGCTATATCACCATCTCCTGGTCACAGTTCACCATTTACTAACACCTCTCCACATGTTACAATGGAAATTGACTTTGATAAGTTTCGCTAATGGGCAAACCCTGTTTTGTTTGAGTGTAATATAATTAAAATGAAAAGAATGGGAAAATGTGTCAATGAGGATGGAAATGTGGAGTTGTACACCTCTCTGAGTGGAGTAGGCATACAACTTAGCGACCTAGCGAATAAACACGCTAGAAATTGGTACCTCACCAAAGCAAAGTGTATTTGCATTTCTCGGTGAAATATATAAACTTATGATCTTGAAGTAAATGAACTTACTCAAGAGGTGCATTATGTTCACGGAAGTTAAGTTAAAATCTGTGGTTTAGGTCCCATTGCTATTCGAAATTTTAAAGTAACAGAATTTGTACTTGAACTATGATGTAGTGTGTGAACTTTTGTGCTTATACAGGTGCAATGCATTGTATTTATGTACCAGTTTCCCTCTTTTGGATTGTTTTTGGAACAAACAGATAATGACAAACTAAACAAAGACAACGGAGTTCAGTGGATACATCTGAACCCACTTGTTTTACTGGCAAATTGCTGAAAAACTTTGAGCTTGAAACAGAACCTGAATGTACCACTAGATGGGATCAAATTACTACAAAATGCATAATTCCATGAAAGTCTCCCCTGGAGATTTCAACCAGCTGTGCAGATAATGACTTTATCTTTCACTTTGTTCTTTTTGTAAAGAAATCCTTCTCTTTGCCAACTCTTGGAAATATGACAGTGATATAAATCAGTGAATAATTGAAACATATGCTCCTGAGAGATTGTCTGGAGATTCCTGTTGACCTTTGCTCATACTGTCATGTGTTAATTGTTCACTCTACACAGAACCAATCTCACCAAGGGAACAAGGTGGTTACGAAAATATTGTTTTTTGGCCTCAAGGATGAACACGACATTGGTTGTGTTTGTGTCAGAGGAATGTCTTTTTAAGCGGTTCATTGAGCATGGAGTAAGGGGCACATGGAAGTTTTCCTTCTATTTTACCACTATTTTACTACCTGCACCAGGAATCTCATTTTCCTATGTGCCATTTTCCAACACTGAGAGTGAGCTTTCCCGTTTTTGAAAGTTTGCAAACTCTGTCAAACTAGTATTACTTAACTGTAAAAACCTGGCCTGGAAAAATGTCATGTCTTTTAGAGGGCAGGTGTTCATGATTTTTGTCCAATTTAGACATTTCTTTTAGAGTGTGGTGTGAAGGGAGGTCCTGTATGCTCTATGTGAACAGGGGAAGCATAAAGTGTTTTGAATGTGGGGATACTGGGCACAAAAGGCTTGCATGCCCACATGTTCCAAAAAATATTCCAAAAAGAGTGTAATTATAATCTTGTCCTGGGAAGCGTGATTACAACTGCACTTTAAATTTTACAGTGGACAGAAATGTGTGAGAACTTCATTCACATGCAGCAGAAGTGCTCTCTAAATTCATCAGAGAATACAATCTAACTGACATATGGAGAGAAAAGAATGAAAATATTAAACAATATACATAGGTCAAAGTGAATGATGGAGGACTGGTTCTTCAACAAAACATTTGGTCACCAGCCACCACTGACACACACGTATAGTACATATAGCAGGAGGTGTGGGTGGGGGGTGGGCTCAGAGCTGGCTGAGTCAGGGGACAAAGTCACAGGCTTTGTCGAACAGTCTGATGGCTGTTGGCACAAAAGAACTCCTAATGCGCTCTTTCATGCATCTCGGAGGGATAATACCGAAAGCCATTTCTATAAAACAGAGAGCCACTGCCTCGTCCGAAGATATTACGTCTCAGAGCGTTTTCTTAAGAGAGTCTTACCTCAGACACTACAAGAGGACGAATGGTCTCTCTTGAGAATGTGGACAATGGTGATGATGAATATAATTCACACTCTACAGCACAGTTCTGGACTCATCTCAGATTCCACAGGATCAGTGTGGAGTTTAGACTGAGAAGTACTGTCATTCTGTGACTCTCTAAATAACACACAGAGACATTTTCAAACACACGTTTATAGAAAAAGCCTTTCCATGTTTCTATGATGAGTGTAAAGGCTGCCCTCCGAGTATTGTACCAGTGAAGTTTTCTGTAGTGTTTATAAAGAGTCATTTTCAAATACTGAACCCTAACATGACTGAATCTCTTTACAAAAACCTAAGTGTTTTTTACTGTTCTGACCTCTTCATCCTTATTCTGGTCAGAGAAATGATCATTTGGAACACCTTTACCTTCATGATTCATCTGATTACTCTATAACTGATTTTAAACCATGCTATTCACAACAGAGTCTTATTTCTATCACAACACTGATGTTTTAATCAGTTAATCAAATTATAAAAGCTCAAATAAAATGAACCAGCTGCCTTCTGTTTTCTGAACATGGGCCCCTTATTTGATGTGAAAAGAAATTGTGAACCAATCAGAATCCATCAGCTAAAACCCCACCCTCTGGCACACTGTCTGAGAGGGAAGAAAAGTGCCAGCCTATTTGGAATGCAAAAAAAAAAAAAAAGCACGAAACTTTTGTTAGAGCTTAGTTATTGTTAAGCAGACAGAGACCGAGGGATTTACAGAGTCTGCAGATCCGACTATACTAGTGGTAGGATCCAGAGGTTTCTGTTAGTTTACCACTTGTTTTCTAATCAATAGTCAGAAAGTGAAAGTAAAGTTGAAATACAAAGAGTAAACGGAAGGCGTGGACCTGTTACAACATGACTTCTAAATTATCAGAAGAAGATTTCTCCTGTCCTGTGTGCTTTGACGTTTTTAAGGATCCTGTTCTCCTGTCCTGTAGTCACAGTGTCTGTAAAGTCTGTCTGCAGGAGTTCTGGGAAAAGAAAGAAACTCAGGAGTGTCCAGTTTGTAGGGGAAGATCATCAAAAGCAGACCTTCCCATTAACCTCAGGCTAAAGAACCTGTGTGAGGCTTTTTTACAGGACAAAATTAAAAAAACTTCATCAGAGTCTGAAGAGTTTTGCAGTCAGCACGGTGAGAAACTCAAACTCTTTTGCCTGGAGGATAGACATCCTGTGTGTTTGGTTTGTCAAACTTCAGAAAAACACACAAACCACAAATTCCGTCCGGTAGACGAAGTTACCCCTGGTTACAGGGTAAGACATATCTGGTATATTTCTGGTATCTTCATTTTAGCAAGTTTCTTTTTTGTTTTGTTTTTTTTGTTGGGTTTTTTTTAGAAAAATAATAATATCTTCTCACACTCTTTTAAAAATAAGATTGGTTACAACAATTTTAGATTTTCTTTGTTGTGGTGCTTCTGTGTTGTGGAACATACTAACATGTGTGTAAAAAATTCCGTCCGGTAGACAAAGTTGCTCCTGGTTACAGGGTAAGACATATTTTCTGGTATCTTCATTTCGGCAAGTTTTTTGTTTGTTTTGTTTTGTAATGGGGTGAAAACAGGGTTAAAACACACAAATAAAATGTCTGCTAACCCTCTGCTTGACTCCATCTCTACCTGTGGTGTCTAAAGGAAGAGCAGCATCACAATAACTACCAGACACCACTGTATACAAGAATGGAAATTACTCTATCACAGCAAACTGAAGTATATTTACAGGTCCAAATGAAACTGAAATCATTTTAATGCATTTCACATGGGCGTCCTTCAGAACAGAGACAGTGTGAGCGGTGCACCCTGAACATATGAGAGAGGTGGAATAAGCAACACTGTGTATACTTAGGACTTAATCTATACTGTCAAAATAGCAATGGCTTAAACAGCAGTTGCAGTCATACAATAGACTAAACCTATTATCTGCTTAATAACCCTATGGAAAAATGTCTGGGACCAACTACCTTTAAAAAGAATGAAATGAAAGAAATTCAGAGTGAAATCATAGTTGAACATCTGTAGCTGAAAATGCAAACTTTTCACTATGACCTGTTCACATTTCACATGTGACGGTAACAGTTAGACTTGTTATTCCCAAATACAAACACCTGATAAGTGGCTAACGGGCCAGTCAAGAGCAGTGTTTTATTTCCTACTGACAGCCAGTCCAGAAATTTTATATACTTTCATGAATGACATGTATAGGAAGCACAACTGACACTTACAGTTTGTGTGTGTGTGTGTGTACACTAATTCAAATTTTTGAAATCTTGTTCATTGATTAATCTAACATGAGAAGGCATCTACCTTCTGTCTAGGGAAAATTGTTTGTAAGGAGAGCACACATCTAAACAGATGAAATTTAGAGACTTTTTTTCTATTAATTGTTGTTTTATTCCAGGAAGAACTGAAGACTGCATTGAAACTCCTACAGGAAAAATTGGAGAACTTTAAAAAAGTCAAACTGACTTGTGAAAAAACAACAGAACACATTAAGGTGAGAATAATGAGGAATGAATGTATATTGACAACATTTAACACATTAATGGAATGTAGAAGGAGGAGATCAACATCAGCAAATCTCACACAAATCTAAACATTTCTTATTTCAGGTACAGGTCCAGCATACAGAGAGACAGATTAAGGAGGAGTTTGAGAAACTTCACCAGTTTCTACAAGATGAAGAGACAGTCAAGATAACTGCACTGAGAGAGGAAGAGGGGCAGAAGAGTCAAATGATAAAGGAGAAGATTGAGGAGATGAATAGAGAAGTTTCATCTCTTACAGACAAAATCAGAGTCATAGAAGTGGAGATAAAAGCTGAAGACATCTCATTCCTGAGGGTGAGAAGACCCTCTCCCTCCCTCATTCCTTCTCTAGCTGTCTCTCTTTATCTTGCTGCTGTGTTTCCCTAAAAATTAAAAAACATTCAGTAGGTGTTTGATGATTAAACTATCTCATCTCCTTTAACAGAACTGTGAGGCCACAGAGAAAAGGTAAGTAACCTGTCTCTTAACTCTCTTCTTTTTCTGAGACACAAAACTCACAGCAGCACTGACTCCTGAATGTTATTGCAGAGCCCAGTGCACACTGCAGGATCCACAGATGCTTTCAGGAGCACTGATCAATGTGGCAAAGCACCTGGGCAACCTGAAGTTCAGAGTCTGGGAGAAGATGCAGGACATTGTTCAATACAGTGAGTTTATGTAATAATAATGAGATATTAAATAACAAGATGAGAAAAGACAGAAACAATGTCATTCTGTGATACATTTTGCGTATGCACTTATGATCACTGTTTTACAGTTTTCATCAGATACTGGTCTGAGACCAGACCGGAGTTATTATGAGACAGACAATATGTGCATAAGAGAGAGAGAGAGAGCTGTATTTGTAATTTAGATAGAAAAATACAGTCACCACACCATACTAATATGACTAATGTCTTAATGTAAAATAAAATAAAATTATATACTGTACGAGAAATACATATCAATAGAGAAATAAATCTCACATATGACTGAACAGGGAGGATTTAAACCCAGAGTGTAACACGGTGGAATAAGAGGAGAACCTCAGAATGTTAGACCAGATTTAATCGACTCTTAGTACACAACTAATACAAAACACACACAACTAACACAACATACATACACAACTAGTACAGCACACACACACACACGCACACACACGCACACAGGCACAACTAAAACAACCCACAAAACCTACATAACACACACAAGTAATACAGTACACACACAGCTAATATAACACATAATACAACCTGCACAACTAGCACAACACACATAATTTATACATCACATGTGAGTCTCAGTAATCTGTGAGATAAATTAATAACAGTATAAACATGTAAACATACTGAATATTCATCCTCCCCTCTGTCTCTGTTCTCTCTCTTCAGCTCCTGTGATTCTGGACCCCAACACTGCTCACCCAAAACTCATCCTGTCTGAGGATCTGACCAGTGTGAGATTCAGTGATGAGGAACAGCAGATTCTTAATAATCCAGAGAGATTTGATGGACATTCATGTGTTCTGGCCTCTGAGGGCTTTAACTCAGGGACACACTATTGGGATGCTGATGTTGGGGACAGTACACTGTGGGAATTGGGTGTGACCACAGAGTCAAATGAGAGGAAGGGAAAGACATTCTTTAACAGGGGTGTCTGGGGGTTGTGTTTATATGATGATAAATACTGGTCATGGACCTCAGGAGAGTCACAGACTCCACTGACAGTGAATAACAAATTTCAGAGGATCAGAGTGGAACTGGACTGGGACAGAGGAAAACTCTCATTCTCTGATCCTCTGAATAACACACACATACACACTTTCACACACACTTTTACTGAGATAATGTTTCCATACTTCTATAATCGCTGTAAACTCTCTCATCTGAGGATCTTACCAGTGAAGTGTTGTGTAACAGTGAAACAGCACAGTTAAATCTGATACTGTCTCTGTTTAGGGTGAAATGTTTCTGCTGTTATTGTCTCACTCGTTCATGTTATTTCTAATCCGAAAGTAGAAACTGATATAACTGATATAATGCTTATTAGCTTTTTTGTGTCTCGCCCTTGACAGTTGGCCTTAAGGATATTTCTACCGCACGTACTATATCTCCTTTTACATTAGAAGACAGGTTCTGTGGAGAATACATTTACTAAATTTTAATAAATTATATGGAGTACAGAGTGTAGGCCTAATGCAGGTGACAGCATATGAATCTTATATTTTGAATCTGTTTTCAGTGTTGTTTTGAAATGGATGGATTAGAGGGATGTTGTGTTTAGTTCATGTATATGAATTTTTAAAACAATTTCCCCTTGGTACTTGTCAGACAAAGTTTGAGAGTCTGGATGGATGTGCAAAACCAGGACCTTTTATTGAGAGCAGTCATATCATATCAGGAACCCAGTCAGGGCCCAGGAAACACTGACAGACAGGAATACACCAGACACCTCTGCAACCGATTCATGGCTGGAGACTGCCATCCTTTTTAGCCATAGAGAAGAAACCAACACTGGGTTTACAAACTGTAACGAAATTTAAATATGACTATAGCTCACACAATCAGAACAAAACCTATGCTTATTACTATGCTAATTTACAGTTCTCGTTCTTAATAGACATTTACTTATTTATGTTGTATAACCAGAGACTGAAATAAACTTGCAAACATTCTAGAATCTCTTTCTGATAACAAATTTAAAGTCTAAAGTCATATATAAGCGAAAGGTGATTACTTAAAACTTTACATTTGGCTTAATATTAATGTGTTTATGAAATATATGTTTTTTGCACATATGGTTATAAAAAATAAACAAATAAAAAATAAAGTCACTGTGTTTCAAAGCTGCTGTCATGAGTATATGAAAGGTCTGATATGGTAACTATAAATTATTATGCTTTCTATAATGCATTTTATAGTTTGTTTGTTTTTTTCTACTGATATTATATTCTACAGTTAAAGTCTGAGCAGTTCTCATTGTCTGTAGGAGTACTTATACAGGATTTCCCCATCCTGAATATTTGAACTGAATATTAAACTGAAAGGTTACTAAAGGCCTAAAGAAGATGACATTTAGTCGTCTAGGGGGGATTTTGGCTACCTCTGACATGTTTCAAAACAAAGAAATCATAGACCAATCAGAATCCCTCAGCTAAATTCCAGCCCTTTGACACACTTTGGGAGAAACAGGTAAGTCAGGGAGTGCAAGAAAAGCTCTACCTTACAAATAAAACTTATGTTAAAGTTTAATTTTTATTAAGTAAACACAGACAAAAGGGTTTACAGAGTCTATAGATCAGAATAGACTGTGAGCAGAAGAGAAAGGTTCCTTTGAGTTTGTTATCTCATTAAAAATCAGTGGAGACAGTTAAACTCAAACACAGAGAGTCACAGTAGGAGTAGACCTGTTACAACATGGCTTTTCAATCATCCGAAGAGAATTTGTCCCGTCCTGTCTGCTGCGATGTTTTTAAGGATCCTGTTGTCCTATCATGTAGCCACAGCGTCTGTAAAGTCTGTCTAGGAATTCTGGAAAAAGAAGGGAACTCAGGACTGCCCGGTTTGTAGGAGAAGATCTTCACCAGATGAACCTCCTACCCTCCAACCCTGTGTTAAAAAACCTGTGTGAGACTTTCTTACAGGAGAGAAGTCAGAGATCTTCATCAGGGTGTGAGGAGTTCTGCAGTCTGCACAATGAGAAACTCAAACTCTTTTGTCTGGAGAATAAACAGCCTGAGTGTGTGGTGTGTCAAACACACAAACCATGAATTCTGTCCAGTAGATGAAGCTGCTCATCAGATTTCTTCAACGTAATATTATATAGGTTCATCTGAAATTACAAGAAAGTTCATTTAAAATAGAACAAATGAAGCTATTCATACAGAACAGCGATGCTCATTATGGAGGAAAGTTCTGGATGCCAGACATAAGCGCATGTAACTAAATGAACTACATAGACACTACAGTGTAGTTTTATTCAAGGAGGAGCTGCAGACAACACTGAAGCCCTTACAGGAGAAACTGGAGACCTTTAAAAAAAAAAAAGACCTGTGACCTGTGATGAAACAGCAGAAAACATTATTCTGAGAAACTTAAACATGACCCATAGTGAGGGAAGAGTGGATCACGCTTGTCTCTTACTCAATCATTAAAAATTATTTTAATCAGATTCATATCTTTTTGTATAAATGCATTTCTCATAACATGTAAACATTCTGCTAGTTAAAATGTTTTACTCAAATATTGAGGGCAATCACAGCATTAAGACTGTTTAAATTAATTTCTCATAATGGTGGAGTCAGACATGACAGATATGACATATTGTGTTTAATCTCCTGATGAATCTACATGATGTTTATCATTGTGTGTTCTGCACAAATCAGTTATGAAACAGTGTTATAAACATCCTACTGTACAGTTATAACTGTTATAACTTATGTCTGACATAGAGCCAACAGGCAGCTGCTAAAATATTTATGTAAAATGAAAACATCAAGCCATTTTTTGTTTATTTGTTTTGGTTGGTTTTTAGGGCAGAAACACAAAGACACAAGTTAATTTGAGAAACTTCATCAGTTTCTTCGAGATGAAGAGACAGTCAGGATAACTGCACTGAGAGAGGAAGAGGAGTAGAAGAGTCAGAAACACAACACACTGATCAAAACACAAGACAAATGTAAAGACACCAGGAATGACTGAAAACACCACACAGCTCATCTTAAAATAAAATCATACAGAGTAAATGAAATACAGTACATATCTATAGAAAACACAAATCTCCCATATGTGGATTTAAACCCAGACTGTAACAGGGTGGAATAAGAAGAGAATCTCAGAGTGTTAGAACAGATTAAACCAAATCTCAACATACAACTAATACAACACACATAACTAATACAATACATACACGACAAATATAACACGAACAGTTTGTACACCTCTCACGCCACAAATACCACACATACAACAACAACACGCACAACTGAAAGAAAAAACACTCAAACAATTAAAATGATACCAAGAAACGCTACAATATTTACACTTGTAATTCAATTCAAAACATATAACTGCTACAGCACACACACACACACACACACACACATTACTAAAATAATACACAGACCACTAATAAAACGCATAAACACAACTTATCTAAGTGTAGTACTCTTTAACACACTGTCTGAATACTGTGAATCTCAGTAATCAGCGAAGATAAATTAATAACAATATAAACATGTGAACATTCTGAATATTCTATCTCTCCCTCTGTCTCTGTTCTCTTTCTTCAGCTCCTGTGATTCTGGACCCCAACACTGGTGTGAGCACAGAGACAAACCAGAGGGAGGGAGAGACATTCATCATGCCCGGTGTCTGGCGTGTTCAGTTATATGAAGCAGTAATTAGGGTGTAGCAAGGGGTGACTATAGGGAAAGGCCAATGTAACACAAAAGTGAACGTTGTATCGTACATAACAAACAGCAACGAATCACACAAAACAGTATCTAAGTACATTACAACCCATATGTAATGATAAGGTAACAGAAACTCTAATTCAGACATTCAGAAGATGCTGAAGAAAACGGAGAGACTGAAGCATAAAAATAGGAGAACTGTCGCAGAGACAACTTTATATATATACTACTTTTAGAACTAACATATCTTAGTAACATTCATGAATAGTAAACTGCAGAACTGAAGAATCTCCATTAGAGGGTGACAAAACACAGAACATAACAACCACCAAAAGTGGAGTTTGGGAGCAGTAGAGACGTTTCTGAGCACAGTGAACTAAACATGACAGTTAAACTGTATCATAATGATCATCACGAAGACGCTGTTGAGTTCAATTGGATGAATCCTAGGAGTTTCTGGTGTTTGTGTTTACTGCTTGTCGTTAGCAAAACTAGCCTGTTAGCCGCTGTTGTTATGGCAACAGAGGACGGTCTCAATTGATTTTTGGAACAAACTGCAGCCAGTGTTTTTTTCTACCTGAAAAAAAGCTTTGGCCAGCGTTTTTCATGAAAAAGACACTGCATGTAAACACATCCTTCAACATTTTTACGCCTACTATGCGGCGCACACTGTAGTCAGTCAAACCTCTTAAAATGAGTGTCTGAGAGGCCGGGAGAAATCTCCTCTCCTACGGAGCCAGAGGAACACACAGGCTTCAATCCAATTCACCCCGAGCGCTGTCTGGATTTTCTCTCCAGATGTCTGTCATCCTAAGAGAACAACACACAGCTTGTCTCTCCACAGGCCACAGTGAACAACCTGTTTGGATCTCCTCTAACAGACATGCTGCTAAACCTGACACACTAAAGAAAAAAAATCTCCGAGCAGCAGTACACTACTGCCAGGATGTTGATGTTGGGGACAGTGCATACTGGACCCTGGGTGTGACCACAGAGTGAAACCAGAAGAAGGGAAGGGAATTTTTTAACCGTGGTGTCTGGTGTGTTTGGTATCATGATGGTAAATACTGGTCAGTGATCTAAGGAGGGTCATTTGTTCCACTGAGAATGAATGATAAACTCCAGAGGATCAGAGTGGAACTGGACTAGGACAGAGGACAACTTTCAATTTCTGAACCTCTAAATAACACACACCTACACACACACTTTTACTGTTAAGTCATAATGTTTGTTTAAGTTCTCTACACATCTCTATGACAGCTGAACATTGTGTCTGAGTCTGGGCAGCAGGAAAGGGGGACATGATTTAGACACTGATGAAAACATTATAGTAATGGTGTTATTTACTCCAAATCTTATAAAACACCTCCAGCTGTGTTCAGAGAAGAGCTGGTGTCAAGGTGCTAAGCCTGTCTGAGCTGTTAAGAAGATTTCCCATTCTCGTCTCACTGTTGGATTTTCTTATGATTTTAAAAACAAACAAACCAGACTAAAAGTGTGCTTGGAGACAAGCTTTATTTGGTGGAGATGGAATCCGGCAACATTTCTGTCTGCTCTGATTTAACTCAGCTTCGAGTGAGCTCTAACTCAGAGAACTGTTACTGTGATCAGCCTTTTATACCATGAAACAAATGGCAAAAGACAATAGGTTTACAATGTTGCAACATCAACCTATGCTCCCAATGCAAATCAGAATCTTGGTGTTGATGCTAAAGGCCCCTTTGTCTGTGGTGGTTGCCAATTGCTCACTCCCGAACCATGTCTGGTCAGAAGTTACTATAATTTCTGACATCAAGTGTGGTCCAGTGTATTTTCTCCTCTGGTGGGAAATGAGATATGTTGGTGGAGGTTTGGCATGACGCGTTTCAAGTTTGCCTTGTTAAAGTCACCGGCCAATATCAGGTCAGCATCTGGATGTTTGGAAAGGGGACTGTTAAGCACATCGTGAAGGTCTCATAGAGCAATGTCTGTATCAGCTTGCAGTGGGATGTAAACAACTGTGACACATTATGTTGCTTGGTTGCAGCTGCAGTTAAAGTAACCAGTCAGACCAGACCAACCAGATACCTGTCAACCTCTCACACATTATAATCTTTTTTGATCAATGTAAACTAAACACAGCACAGAATTACACAACAGTGTGTGATCTAGGCTGAACAGTCTGAGGTTGTTCACTGAGGACGATTACACTGACTCTCTTAATTAGCCGTTCAGACTGACCAGATTCACACAAATGGTGAAGGTGACGTTTCAGTTACCAACCAAACTGTGAACAGTTGCTCTGAATAGAAGGGTTTGATGAGTGAATTAATGTGAACGTTAAACACACAAAGCGGGTGTGGGGAATTCAAATGTGACCACTGATCAGAGTTTTTCTCCTTTATTGCAACATGACAGACAACCTGTTCTTTTTTTCAGTCTGAATTTCATATTGTTGGCGGAATTATTGTTTGATATCATATTCTCAGTTAGCAATAGCATTGTGCATTTCATAAGAGGGACAAAGACGTGCTTTAAACTCAAACTGCTGTAAATCAGACTGTAACTTGTTCCTCATACTTTCATATCCCAAGTGGTAAGGTATTTCCTCCATCTAACCTGTTCCACTACTATCCATAAGTCAGCCCATTGTTACTCTCAGATTACAGGAACCAGGAGTAAAATTCATAGGCTCCTCCTCACACCAAATCTCTCTATTAACTGACCTGGTTACTCACTGGTTGGTTTAGGTTGAGAACTGACTTCAGTTACTTAAACACACAGAGCTGACTAAACATGACCCATCAGCAGTGCCCCACATAACTCACTAATATACACAGACTAAGTGAGCATTCAATGAGTTTTGACACATAGTCAGACACTATGCTCATTCTTAGAGCAGCAGCTAATCAGACTCCTCCTCAATTTAAACTCCACCCTCCAAGAGCACCCCTAAGAGAAGGAAGTAAAGTTCAGTCTTTTCAGTTCCAGGTAAAACAAATTACCTCTGCTCTATGCTGTCACACGATGCAGGACTTATAAAAACAAAACTAAAGGAATGTAACAGTCGACACTGACATTACAGAAGATTAAGTGTTACTGTCTGAGAAAATGGCTTCCAAAGCTTTGCTATCAGAAGAGGATTTCTCCTGTCCTGTGTGCCGTGACATCTTCAAGGATCCTGTTCTCCTGTCCTGTAGTCACAGTATGTGTAAAGACTGTCTGCAGCAGTTCTGGAAAAACAATGATTCCAAGGAGTGTCCAGTTTGTAAGAGAAGATCCTCTAGAGACCTGCCTCCACCTAACATGGCTTTAAAGAACCTGTGTGAGACTTTCTTACAGAAAAGATCTGAGGAATCTTCAGTGGAATCAGTGGAGACCTGCAGTCTCCACAGTGAGAAACTCAAACTCTTCTGTCTGGAGGATAAACAGCTTGTGTGTGAGGCGTGTCAGACCTCAGATAAACACATAAATCACAAATTCTGTTCCATTAATGAAGCAGCTTGTGAATACAGGGTAAGAAATCTACTTGTTCATATTCAATTTTCTCACATTCAAAGGAGGAAAAAAATGAGGGGAAAGAAGTGTGATAAGATTTCCTGTAAAAACAGGAGAAAGAAGGAGAAAGGTGACAGGTATTTCTATTCAGTGTCGCTTCTCACAGCAAAATTTTATTTGACAATACGAAAATATCATAAATACAGAAACCCATAACATTAAAAATAAAACAAAACACATAGACTAGTTACAATTTCACCTACATTCAAAGAAAAGTGTAGTACTGTATTCATGAATCCTCATTCAGTCCATTTATTGAGCTAGTGCTACCATTTAACTTATATCTACCTCAAAGGAAAACAGTATTGTTTAATGTAGTTATAGGTTTTCACATGTTCCCCTATCTAACCTGACTTACAAGATAAATTAAAAAAAAAACTAGCATATTGCTACTAATGGCTATGTCAGTTTGGAATGCATGAGATGAAGGTTTGCAAACTCTACCTTTTTAAAGTGCAGAACTAATGAAAAATTACGAGAGAAAGCAAGAGCAAAAGAAAGAGAAAGAGAAAGAGAGGGGGGGGGGCGTGGGAGAGATACTGTATCTCAAGGTGATTTGAAACGCTGAAGGAATCATTATAATGTTAGGGAGTATATTAAACTGTACCATCGATAATCTATTCATTTGTAACAAGTTGATAAACCAAAAGAAAATAAATTTAACGCAAAATAAAATGTACTGGAGCCAAATACTTCTATCTTAATTTTATCTCAACGGAAAGTTTACAGCCAGTGTCGTATGACATGGAACAGCATGAAATCTGGAACAGGTGCATCCGGTTAGTCTTCTCAAGTCACGCGCAACATAACCAAAAAAAAAGTGCTTTCCCTACTTGTTCGTAAATAATCATATTTATTCTCCTAACACAATTGACCTAATATTTGATTTAAATGTTAAATTTAAATGTTAATCATGTGTATGTGGTGTGTGTAGTGTCCCAAGTTTTAAAACTTCATAAATCTGTAAAAACAAGAGAAAGAAGGAGAAATTTCTAGGTATTTCTAATCAGTGCCGCTTCGCTCAGCAAACTAAGGAAGTAAAAGATGATAAAAGACTCTCCCGGCCTGTAGCAACTCATTACTTAATAACTGCGCATACTGTAATAACTGCACATAATGTAATAAAGGCTCTTCAGCTCCTGGAGCTCCAGGAGGGGAAGCTCAAACTGAGTACCATTATAATTTAGTTGGAGGTAACATTAGCTGGTTACCTTGCTATGTTCTGTGTGGCACATACAGTCGGAAACTGTTACCCCATTGAAAAGTTGTTTAGCAGTTAATTCGTCAAAAAGATGAGTGTTAAATAATGAATTAAACAAAAAATATATTCTATTGTCTATCTATTCTTTTTTTCCCTCAAAGTAGTCACATGGCATTGACAATTCTGATTATTAAGCAGTATTTAAACAGGTAACCAGGTATATATTCATCTTTATAGTAATAACCTAGCTACTGCTGTCTTTCACAATGTTACTTTTTATACTATTGCAGAAAATGGGTTGTATTTGAAGAGTTGGAATTTTCTAGAAAAAAAATAGTAAAACTCATATTTAGCTGTAGAAAAATTCCATGGAGTAAATTAAGTGGGCATGTGAGAGTGTAGTTGCCATAGTCTTAGTTAGCTAGAAATAATTTTGTTTTATCATCTGAACTAGTCAAAGGTTTACTATCAACACTTGAAATACATTTAGAAATGGTCATTTAGAGAATGATTTGGGCATTTTATTATCTTATGCATTCAAGTTATTACATTATTCACTAAAACTACTTTTACTAACATAATAATGTAGCAACTGGCATGTAGCAACTCATAATGTAATGATTGTGCATACTGTAATAACCACACAATGTAATAATATGCCTATAATTTAATAAAAATGCTGATCGCATAATGTAACACATTTTTCCATATTATGTAATACGTTATTACATTATATGCCAGTTACAACTCTATAAAGTGAGTAACAGTTCAAATTGCTCTTCCTGGAACTGCAACCTTATCATGGTGTAGGGGTTTGTGTGCCCCTGTGACCCTGGGGGCTGTGCTGTCTGGAGCATGTAGCTCCTGGTAGAGTCATCCAAGGCAGATAGGTCTCAGGTAAGGGGCCAGACAAAAAGCGATTCATGAAGCCCCTACGAACAGTCCTTGCCAGGAAAAGGGATATCAGGGCCCCTTCCTGGAGCCAGGCCCAGGAGGGGAGCTCGCAGACAAGCACCTGGTGGTCGGACCTGAAATGGAGTCCGGCCTGGCTCAGCCTGAATGACCCACATGGGACTGCCCTCCTGTGGGCCCAGCACCTGCGAGGGGAGAAATAGGGGCCAGGTGTGATGCCTCACTTGTGGCAGGTTGGGTCGGAGGCCCCTGCACACTGGACATACAGTGCAGAAACTAGCTTTTGGCACGTGGAATGTCACTTCTCTGGGGGAAGGAGCCAGAGCTTGTGCAGGAGGTTAAGCAATACCAACTGGATATAGTTGGGCTCACTTCTACGCACAGGCTTGGCTCTGGAACCAAATTCTTGAATTGGGACTGGACTCCATCCTTCTCCAGAGTGGTCTGGGGTAAGAGGTGGTAGGCAGGTGTGGGGTTACTTGTTAGGCCCCGACTGAGCGCCAGTGTGTTGGAGTTCGTCCCAGTGAACAAGAGGGCCACCTCAGTGTGACCTCAGGTTGCGGGGGGAAATCTCTGACTGTCATGACGGCGTATGTGCCAAATGGCAGCTCGGAGTACTCACCCTGTCTAGAGGCACTGGGAAGTGTCCTAGTGAAGGCACCATCTGTAGACCCTGTAGTTCTACAGAGAGGGAGACTTCAGTGCTCTCATTGGCAATGATGGAGAAATTCAGAGTAGGTGATTTGGAGGAACAACCTACCTGATCTGAACCCGAGTGGTGCTTTGTTGTTGGACTTTTGTGTAAGGCATAGGTTGTCCACAACAAATACCATGTTCAAGTGTAAGGCAGCTCACAAGTGTACCTGGTACCAGAGCTCTTTAGGTCAACAGTTAACGATCGACTTTGTAGTCATCTCATCAGACCTGTGGTCATATGTTCTGGACACTCAGGTGAAGAGAGGGGCAGAGCTGTCAACTGATCACCACCTGGTGGTGAGGTGGATCAGATGGAGAGGCAGGCTGCTGGACAGACCTGGTAAACCCAAGCAGGTAGTGAGGTTGAACTGGGAACGTATGGCTGAGGACCCTGTTTAGAAGGTCTTCAACTCACACCTCCAGAGGAGCTTCTCCCTGATCCCGAGGGAGTTTGAAAGGTGCCTGCGCAATGAAAGGAGCCAGTTGAGGTGGTTCAGGCATCTAGCCAGGATGCCTCCTGGGCGCCTCCCTCTGGAGGTGTTCTGGGCACGACCAAGTGGGAGGAGACCCCAGAGCAGACCCAAAACAAGCTGGGAGGATTGTACATCTCAGCTGTGCTGAAAACATCTTGGATCCCCCAAGAGGAGCTGGTGGATGTGGCCTGGTAAAGGAACATCTGGGCCACCCTCCTCAGCCTGCTACCACCGTGACCCAGTCACGGATAAGTGGCGGAAGATGAGATGAGTCTGAACTTCATGACGTCCATGACAAAAAAAAAAGTTTTTCAGAGGTCTTCTGCTGAGTAGGGTGCTAGCTTACCTGTTTCTCTGATATAACACTGTAATGTCCAATAAAATAACAAACCAGCAAGTAGAATAATCATCCCATTCAACTGACTTATTTGGGATAAGTGATCAAAGACAGCCTATTCTGTCAAAATAAATCCCGCTTCCTCTTTTATGACTGGCTATCTCATTGGCAGTCAATTCTTTTGGATGATCATTCTTGACTGGCTGTTGCTGAACAGCATAAGAAATTGTAATAATGGGGATAAGTTATTATGTTGTGTAATATGGTCATGGTCCTGTTCTAAACTACTTGAAAAACAGGCTATTAGAAATTTAAATTACCATCAAGCAGCAGTGTTGAAACAGCAGTACCTTAATTGTCCGGTCCTTTCAGTAGACACTGTAAAAAGTGAAACTTATATTTTACCAGTCTATCACATTTAAAAATGCTTCCTCGCTTCTCAATTTATGTTTTATTACATCATGCATTCAAGTTATTACATAATTCACTAAAACAACTCACTTTATAATGTAGTGACTGGCATATATAACGTAATAACATATTACATTATGTGCAAAAATATATGTTACATCATGCAATCAATATTTTTATGACATTATAGACATATTATTATATTATGAGTTTTTATTACTTTTTTTATTTCACATTTCAGTGATTGTATCTTTAATAAATACCAGTGTAACAGATCAAACAGCTCTGTTAAAACAGTGATGTGTTCCAGGAGGACCTTCTGACTGCATTGAAGCCCTTACAGGAGAAACTGAAGAACTTTAAAGACATGAAACAAAACTGGACTAAAACAACGGACCACATTAAGGTGAGAATAAATCACTGATGCTTATAATAGTAACTTTAGATTTTACATGATTTTTGTCTAAATAAAAGTGTGAAAACTCTGTGAATGAGACACACTGTAATTTACTCTAATGTGTCTTCTCTAGAACCAGACTGCACACACAGAGTGGCAGATTAAGGAGGAGTTTAAGAGGCTTCACCGGTTTCTACGAGATGAAGAGACAGCCAGGATAACTGCACTGAGAGAGGAAGAGGAGCAGAAGAGTCAGATGATGAAGGAGAAGATTGCGGAGATAAACAGTGAAATATCATCTCTCTCACAGACGGTCAGAGCCATAGAAAATGTGATAAGAACTGATGACACATCACTCCTAAAGGTAAAAACCAAAACACACATTCTGTGTCCCTGTCTCATTCAGTCACATGAAAAGACACTACAGAAAGAATAATATATGAATACTGCGAAAAACTCTAATGAATTCATTTAAAACTTTTTTTTGCCCTTTTGTAGGACTTCAAGACCACAATCAAAAGGTAAAATTCCAATGTCCTGTTTTTGCTGGTCTGGGTTTGAACCCAAATGTCTGTCATTGCTGACTGTGTCATGTTTTTTTCCAGAGCTGAATGCACACTTGACACACTGCAGGATCCAGAGACAGTTTCAGGAGCACTGATCAATGTGGCAAAGCACCTGGGTAACCTGAAGTTCAGAGTCTGGGAAAAGATGCAGGATATTGTTCAATACAGTGAGTTTCTTATGGTTTTTAAAGGCTTTTATCACTTCCACCAGATAGTGGTCAACTCAAGACTGGAGTTATTATGGGATGGACAAATTGTGAAAAAGAGAGAGAGAGAGAGAGAGATGTATTTGTAATATAGATAGAAAAAAACAGTCACCACACTATAGAAATGCGACAAATGTCTTTACATGAAATAAAATAAAATCATATTCAGTAAATAAGATACATATCAACAGAGACACAAATTGCAAATATAACTGAACAGTGTGAATTTAATCCCAGGGTGTAACACGGATTAGAGGAGAATCTCAGAGTGTTAGACCAGATTAAACCCAACCCATAACATACCACTAATACAACACACACAACTAATAGCCTACAACACATGTACAACTAGTACCACAAACACACACACACACACAACTAATACAAACATAGGCAATCCCTTTTTCAAACATGTGAAAATGAAATGCAATTAGTTATACACTCTTTACTGCATCTGAGAAATACAGGCACAGTTTGCTTTGCAAGATAGTTGGCTAGTACCAGCCAAAGTTAGTAGCCATCCCTCAATCCGTTTACCTAGCCTTCCAGCTTGCCAGCTAGTCGTGACTTGTGATAGCATAATGTTTAATTAAATTTAATTTAAAACCTCCCTGGGAGCTAAGGAACTAAGTTTAATGGTTTGTCCAGACACACAGAACAAGATGACGTTATCTCTTATGCGACAAATCAAGCCATTACAAGGTGTAACTTGCAAATTTCCTTTTACCGAATGAAAAACAGGCTCAATAGGTATCACACAGAGATAGAACACCCTGAAGTCAACATGGTACAAACATCTTCCTATGCAATAAAACCACTGAATGCAATATTACAGCCAGTGAGAGATACAAAAACTTTGCTATTTTAAAAAAATATTAAATGATGGAGTAATATAACATCTTTACTCTAACACTCTCATAGTGTACTCTGGTCTGACTGCCTGTAAAAGTCTTCAGCTGGTCCAGAATGCTTCTGCCAGAATCCTGACAAGAACAAGGAAGTTTGACCACATTACACCTGTCCTGGCTTCCCTTCATTAGCTCCCAATTCATGCACGGGCAGATTTTAAGGTCCTCTTATTGACATATAAATTTTTACATGGGCTTGCATCTACCTGTCCGACTTAATTACAACCTATAACCCCACCCTGCACCCCAATATTTTATCTCAATCTACTGGTATATTAGTTGTTACAAGAGTTAAAAAGAAGTCCACTGGCGACCAAACCTTTTCTTATCGCTCTCCCTTCCTCTGGAGGGAAGTCTCCGAGCAGACAGAAGTACAAAGCATTGAAGTGTTATAGAGTGATGCAAACAACTTTAGAGATGGCATGATGTTGGGGTGGAACTAGTCTGTCTAACCTTTTGAACTCTGACACAACATCTTCTCGAAGGTCAACTGCAGAGTGAACCCCAAATGCTCCCTCGCTATTTCCCTTTGTCTGATATGATTTTATCTTTAATACAAATATAATTTTACAGTGTGACAGATGGTCATGGCCCGACATCCCTTCATCAGTTTCGATTATCTAATCTAAGATATTGTCACCCAAGGTTACAGACAGTTCAAGCAGTGACAGATGCTCATGATTATATAGAGGTTACAGCAGGTCTAAAGGTCACACCAGATCGATAATATTTCTTTATTTGAGCTTGCAGACATATTCCTGCAGGCACATTCCTCAACCATCACATTCTCACAGAACTTCCTCTTCGATATTTTTCACTGTTCATTCGAAAATGACCCTTAGTATTGCAGCTTGAGACTTGATTAGGGAGAATATACGTTCAGGCAGTGTTAATGTTTAAATATTTTCTACGTTGTGGTTAGGCTTTAACATATTTGATTGAATATTCTCAGTAATGATATCACTGTGATTTATATGTATTTACACACTTGACTTTATCATAATACAAGCCATTGTCACTGTGAGTGCTTTTGTTTTTAGGACTGGTTTCATTCTCGCCTATGAATATATTGGTTTCATTGTCTTTTGTATTTTCTTCACTAATGTGAGGCTCAGTAATCCGCGAAGATAAATTAGTAACACTATGAACATGTACATATACTGAATATTTAATCTCTCTCTTTGCCTCTGTTCTCTCTCTTCAGCTCCTGTGATTCTGGACCCCAACACTGCAGCACCAGATCTCATCCTATCTGAGGATCTGACCAGTGTGAGATTCAGTGATGAGAAACGGCAAATTCCTAATAATCCAGAGAGATTTGATTGGTATACATGTGTGTTGGGCTCTGAGGGCTTTAACTCAGGGACACACTGCTGGGATGTTGATGTTGGGAACAGTACATTCTGGTCCTTGGGTGTGACCACAGAGTCAAACCAGAGGAAGGAACAGACATTCTTTGACACTGGTGTCTGCCGTGTTCGGTATAAGAATGGTCAGTTTGAGTCACAGGCCTTAGGTGGGTCACGGACTCCACTGACAGTGAATAATAAACTCCAGAGGATCAGAGTGGAACTGGACTGGGACAGAGGAAAACTCTCATTCTCTGATCCTCTAAATAACACACACTTACAAACCTTCACACATACTTTTAATGAGAGAATGGTTCCATACTTCTATAGTCACTGTAAACTCTCTCCTCTGAGGATCTTACCAGTGAAGTGTTGTGTAGCAGTGGAACAGCACAATTAGTTCAAATGTACAGTAATTAATGAGCAACAATTTCACGTCAGAAGTAAAGGTATGACTTTTATCATCATCATCATCATCATCATCGTCATCATCATCATCATCATCATCATCATCATCGTTATCAGTTTGTGAAGTATAATTCTAAAAATGTGTACAGGTCACTATAATCAGTTTCATATTTCTAAGAGCACACAACTGGTGTTATTAAACTACAGTATCATAACAGCAGTGTCTTTCATTTCCATTCACATCACACCAGGACAGAGTTCTGATGATGTAGGAGTTTCCTTATTCTCTCTATGTATAAGTTGACTTTACATATCTGAACTTAAATGAGGAACATTTTCCTTATCAAGAATCAGTCTCTGAAACTATGGATTTTCTTTGATTTAAAGTGAAATTTATTTATTTATTTACTTCAATTTCAGTCATATTTACTATTTCAGTCATAAAGTGCAGTAAGCATATTAGTTACATAAAAACCCATCTGAAACATTGATAATGTTACTCCATTGACTGGATTAGTGTGTAATGTAAAGTCTCCATCTCTGCCTCATCCATCTGTATGTGTCCTTTACAGAATACTCCATCACGCTATTTCAACACTGACTGTGGATTCAGGGTATTCTCTGATTGGATACATTAGACATTGTGGTTGAGTATTCATGTCTACTGTACACACAAAATCCATTTTGAGGCACTCCAGTGTCTTGTCTCTGATGGTGTCTGTTTTGAGATGACTGTTCTCTGTGCATTATGGCCTGCAATAACTGCATGTGATTCTTTTTGTGTGTGTGTGTGTGTGTCTTTTACAGAATAAAGCAAATGATTGTTATACCTCATTATGACAGCAGATGGTAGTACAACACAGTAATGTGAATATTTATTTTGACAATAAATAAATCAGATTTCACTGTTCACTGTCTGACATTAGAACGACAGTTTTTGTCTCTTAAAGGTCAAATTATTCTTACAACAGATTCCACACTGCTGGTGTATTTTACATGTTTTATTTCTGAAAAGAAATGTTTTTTTCCTGATGCCTAAAATTGTCGGAGTTTGAAGGAAGTTCTGGGTGCATGAATGTTACTTTAAGGTTTATTTAAAGTGAGGGGGGGCTCTACGGGACCTTCATGCTTCAGGTCTGTTTACGCAACAGGTTGACAATTCAATTCCACCCCCAGAAACACGGGAAAACCAGGAGTATTTACACTGGACAACACAAAACTAGACAAACAGTAAACATGTGGAACTAATGATTCACCAAGTAAGACATCAGGAAATTTATGTGTTAATTTAACAAAATGGCCGGCAGAACAGGACAGAGGGAACCAGGGCATGACAAAAGTAAATCAAGTAATACTGTTCACAGGCAGTCTCCAGGTTAAGAACGTCCGACTTACGGACAACTCGCACTTGCGAACGGACTGCCATAAAGCCTATTATATTACAAATTTGATTTGAATACAGTGGTTCCTAAGAATGAACACACAAACTGCTTTGTGACGCTCATGAAAAAATTGCACGGCTTCAGCGGTCCATTGGCTCGAGGGAGGAGAACGCTGAATTTAAGCCAAATACAAAGTTACACACTCAACACAGTGTTAACGGCAATGCGCTCCGACTTGGCGGACGGCGTTATGTTTAAGATGTTTTAATGTATTTGGAAGTGTTTTTTTTAAGTGTTTATAGGCATAGAGAGGTAACATATACTATATACTAAGACAAACCTTTCACTAACTGATGCTAAATAGGAACCGTACGTACCTACAAATTCGACTTAAAGAGAGACTTAGGGAACGGATCTCGTTTGTAACCCAGGGACTGCCTATACTTTAATGATAGATTTCAAAGATACAATAAATACAATTATATTTCTGAAAATATTTTGGGTATTTGGTTCCTGAACTAACAGTGTTCTAGTAAATTATAGGATTCAGTTGAATGACTGAGGAATCTTTAAATGTAATGAACCAAGTCTGAATGTATTGTCATTTTCATTTCAACATGTATATGATTTTGTCACACTGGATATTTAGCATTCAGCTTGTCTTCATTGAGTCAGTGTCCTGTTTCATTTGGTTCGCTCTGTTAATCATTTAATTATCTGTTCTCTAATCAAGTCTCATTTTCGGTATGTGTGGTGCACCCTAAAATATGTGAACACTTTTGTGTTCTTAAAAAAAAAAAAGAAGAAGAAGAATATTTCCTACATATAAATATTGCTAAATTAAGTATTATTGATGTATCTTATTCATTCAGTGTTTTTTTTTTTATAAGTTGCTAACTATAAGCAACAAAAAGCAAGTATTAGGCCTTAGTTTAGCTGGAAAGAGAGGAGCAGAACCAATGAACCCAGCAGGTGTTGCACCCAGGTTTCCTAAGGCAGGGGAAATAGAGAAGAGAAGAGAAGAGAAGAGAAGAGAAGAGAAGAGAAGAGAAGAGAAGAGAAGAGAAGAGAAGAGAAGAGAAGAGAATGAAAGAGAAGAGAAGAGAAGAGAAGAGAAGAGAAGAGAAGAGAAGAGAAGAGAAGAGAAGAGAAGAGAAACGGTGGTTCACGTCTTAACTCTTTCAGTCGGAACATTAGTGTTTTTCAGAGAGGCGAACAACAACGAATTCAAATCATTTGTTACGGTTATTCCAGTCCTGGGACCCATAACATATGCATACACTGCCTGGCCAAAAAAAAAAGATGGCATTTGGATTTGGAGCCTCTGGAGGCAGTGTTTTGATCTGGGGTTATTTCAATTGATCACATGTGGGCTCAGCAACCTTATGTGGCAACAAAATGAAGTCAGCTGAGTACCTGAATGTACTGATTGACCAGGTTGTCCCATCAGTGGATTTTTTCTTCCATGATGGCACGGGCATATTCCAGGACAGCAATGCCATGATTCATTGGGTTCAACTTGTGAAAGAGTGAATTGGCCACCACAGAGTCCTGACCTTAACCCAGCTGAAAGTCTTCGGGATGTGCTGGAGAAGACTTTACAGAGTGGTTAGACTCTCCTGTCGTCAACAAGATCTCAGCCAGCAAAATATTAGAGTGTGTGACTTTCTTTTTTTTTTTTGGCTAAGCAGTGTATGTAGCCATAACTTTCTGATGGTTCTGTGCAAAGTCTTTACTTTGCTTGTTTACTTGGAGTACCTTAGTTACCATAGTTAAGCTCCATGACTGAATGTGTTCCTGGACCAAGTTCCCGTTTCGAAGTCAAGTTAAAGACAAGCCCTGTTCATTAGTCAGAGAACCCTAGTCTGTTCCCCTGTTCCATCTGCTCACCCTCTTTTCTCTTCACCAGCTCTTGATCTTCAATACAGACTCTTGGTTTTGTACATGCATCTAGTTTCCAAACTGCCTCCAGGCAAATTCTTTCTCTTGTGATCTCTGTGTTCCCTCCTAAAGACGAATGATGCAGCTGATCTGAGATCAGCCAGTGTTTGATGAGAGAGAGTTTTAAAACATCTTCATGTTCTAGTTTTAACTTTATATAGTATACAGTACACACACACATACAGCTATACACATATACAGTGCACACACATACACAACTATACACATATACAGTACACACACATACACAACTATACACATATACAGTACACACACATACACAGCTATACACATATACAGTACACACACTCATAGACAGTTTGACACACTCACTGAGACTATATGTCTATACTTCTGTAGTGTCTGTAAAGTCTCTCTTCTGAGGATGTTACCAGTGAAGTGTAGTTTAACAGTGACAGAGCACAGCCACATCTGAAAGATGGTGTCTCTGTTTAAAGTCAATACATTTTATTTTTTCATATAAATTATTGTTTTAAATCTTCATTACGAGAAAGGATTATTAAACACCAAATCTCCACTGTAAAAGAGGATGACAAAATAAGAAAAATTTCAAAATGTCAGTAATTATTTTTACAGGACTTCTTATCAACAATGAAACACTATCATAATAAGAAACAGTTGAAGAGTTGAATTGGACACATTCATATTCATCAAGCTTACAGATAGTTCCTCCTAAAACAGTGCACTCTAATGACAACTCAGACTTTCCCAGGGTATGTGCCAGGATGTGTGAATACTTTTTGGACAATGATCCAGATAAGTATAATACTTAGAATACCAATGAAGGCACCCAGTCAAACATGACAGAGGTAAACAAAAACACACATAGCTGTGCTTTGAAATGAATACCTTTCCAACCTGATTTGCTGGTTCTTTCTTTCATTCTTTCTTTCTCAAATATTCAGTAGGTAATTATTACACAGTGATTATTCCATTTGGTATCTCTTCACATAACTTTGAGCAAAACATATTAGAGGAAAGCAAGCTGTCTCTTAGTTCACATTCTCTATAAAACCAAACAAACCCACAGCAGCACTGACTCCTGAATGTTATTCCAGAGCCCAGTGCACACTGCAGGATTCAGAGATACCCTCAGGAGCACTGATCAATGTAATGATCCACAGTAACCTCTAAAGTAGAGGGACATAAAAACAGACAAAAAAAGAAAAGAAAAATAGATATCCGTTCTCTCTCTCCCTCTCTCTCCTGTCACACAACATCTGTTACACATGTGTTCTGGGCTCTGAGGGCCATAACTCAGGGACACACTGCTGGGATGTTGATAATGATGACAGTACAGGATATTGGGTGTGAAAACAGAGTTTAAGCAGAATAGAGGAGAGATGTTCTCTCATAGTGATGTCTGGTGTATTCTATACGTGAATGGTCATCACTGGACACAACCTCCAGCAGAAGAGACGTGACTGTTTCCCACAGTGAATGAAAGAGAGAACTCCTGAGGATCAGAGCGAAGCTGGACTGGGATAGAGGAAACTGTCAGTTTTAGTCTCTATACTGGTCACTTCCTTAGCATTGCAGGATCTTGCCTGAAGGAGCCATTTATTTGATCATTTAATATATCCCCCTCTACAGGTCAAAAGGTCTTTTATATAGGAAAAGGAGGAGGCAGACGGTGTAGCTGACTGAGAGCACACAGCTTTTGACCTTTCAGTTGCTGGCTTCTTTCTCCTGTGCCCTAGTAGTTTCTGGTTTTTCTTATATTTAATTTCATTTTATTTTACTGTTTAAACGACCTGTAACATTTCAAGTCCGTAATAAACCAGACCTTATTTTTGGAAATTCATTTGGACCTCGTTTGTTTGCAACAAACAAGTGTCAATAGATTCCCTAGTCAACACCAACTGAGGCTCACAAATGGAAAAAAAAATTAGAATAAGTGGTCACTCCATTGCCAATGAAGTATTGTGTAAGAATGGTACAGCACAGTTAGAGCTGGTAGTCTCTCCCTAGTCTACACCCAACACCCCATATTAGATCTTATTTGGTTATTTGGTTGTTTATTGGGGTCGTTTCATTATACTTTACCACACTCCTATTAAGCAGAGGCAGAAATGTTTCAGATAATTACACTGTTTACATAATTATATTTTTTTACTTCATTTTTGTAGGTTTACTGATGCCTCTGTTTACTCTGAGATGTTGATGCAGTTTGTATGTCTGCTACATATGTTGCATATTTTATTTATGAAAAGAAATTATATTTCCCAATATCAAAAGATTCATATTCATCATGTTTTCAGAAAGTTCCTAAAACTGGCACCAGTGCATCTCTACTGACAACTCAGACTTTCCTCATTGTATGTCACACAGGATGTGTGAATTCTTCGCACACAATGTTTTATATAAGCTTAAGCTTAGAATATCTGTGAGCTCGCACACACAAGCAAACAAAGACACACCTGGTTCTGGTTTGGAATGTGTATCTGTCCAACCTGACTTACAGTAGTCTCTTTCTTTCTTTCTCTTTCTTTCTTTCTTTCTATCTAAGTAACTCTGGGACACACTTTCGGGATGTTGATTTTAGGGACAGTATAGACAGGATCTTGAGTGTGACACATGGTTGAATCCCACAAAAAAACAAGAAATGAAAAAAAAAAAATCCAGAGCCAAAAAAAACTCCTTGACATGCAGAGGCAGCAATATTTAAGATGATTACACTGTTTACATATTTATATTTTTATTTAATTTTGTGTAGGGCTGCTGAAGTCTCTGTCCTTTATCTAAACTCCACCCACCGACACAGCCTCACTGTAGGAAGACAATAAAGCTATTTTTACTTCATTATGAGACATCTTGATGAACTTCATTTTTTAAGATGTAGGAGAGCCAATCAGAATGATTATTTAAACTCACCTCCTGACACGTTTCATCTGAAAAACGAATAAAATCAAGTCTGTCGATATGTACCTCTTTAGAACTTTCTCCGCTGGATGTCCAAGAGAAAAAGGGGAATGACTTATCAAACTTACCAAACAAACAGATTCCTGTGATTGCTGTTAAGCGCTCAAAGTCAGTGCTGCCATTACAGAGGGTCAAGTGTTACTGTGAGAAAATGGCTTCTAATCTATTAGAGGATTTAAACTGTCCTGTGTGTTTTGACATCTACAAGGATCCTGTCGTTCTGTTGTGTGGTCACAGTCTGTGTAAAGTCTGTCTGCAGCAGTTCTGGGAAGGAAAGAGAGTCAAGAAATGTCCAATTTGCATGATACAATCGTCAACATCTGAGCCTCCTCGTAACCTCGTGTTAAAGAACCTGTGTGAGACTTTCTTAGAAGAGAGAAGTCAGAGAGGGTCTGAGGAGTTCTGCAGTCTGCACAGTGAGAAACTCAAACTCTTCTGTCTGGAGGATAAACAGCCTGTGTGTTTGGTGTGTCGGGATTCAGAAAAACACACAAACCACAGATTCCGTCCAGTAGATGAAGCTTCACATGGTTGTAAGGTGAGAAATACTTTGTGTCATTCAGATTTCTTAAATGAAGTTTTAAATATTTTTACATCAAAGAACATCAGTGCATCTGGAAACTTGATTTCAAATAAACAAATAAAACCAGAAATACAGCTGTTTATATTTGTTATAGAGGAAAGTTCTGGATGCCAGACATAAACACATGTAACTAAATGAACTACATGGACACTAAAGTGTAGTTTTATTCCAGGAGGAACTGAAGTCTACACTGAAGTCCTTACAGGAGAAACTGGAGCTCTTTAAAAAAGTCAAAGTGACCTGTGATAAAACAGCACAATACATTAAGGTGAGAAAAATAAACATGACTTATAAGTAGAAGAGAGTGGGACACAAGACTTGCTAAATACTAATTTGTATAAGCAAAGACTCTGTTGCTTGCTGAGAAGAATCATTTTGCCCATATCAGAAATGAATTCCTCACACTGGTGGAGTCAGACATGACAGATATGACAGACTGTGTTTAATCTCCTGATGAATCTACATGGTGTTTATCATTGTTTGTTCTGTGTAGGTCAGTTATAATACAGTGTTATAAATCTCTTATTGTAGAGTTATGACTTATGTCTGACTCACAGCAACTGCAGTTCTTCATCACTTTAATAAACTATATTATCTGTTAGTCATTAGAAGGGTGATATCAGGGAAAACTTAGGACTCAGTTGCAGACTCGCCAGTGAATGAATTAAGAATTTTATCGTGCCACGCAACAGTCTTTCAGTACACTTGACAGAAAGCGGAATCCAAAAAACAAGCAGAGGTCATATCAAGAGCAGTCAGAGGCAGACGAACAATCCAAAACAACAGACAAAGGCAAATTCCAGGGACAGGCAGAGGGTTCAAAAAACAGGTGCAGGGCAAGACAGGAAGGCAGAGGAAGCAAAATCCAACAGGCAAAAACAGTCAAAAAAACAGGCAAAGGTCAAACACGGAAGGCAAGCAGAATAACAGAAGGTTAATACGACACACTTGGGGGGGAAAGCAATATGAACTGACAAAGGCAGGGTTTCAACAGACAGACTAATACAACTCCAACAAGCAACAGGTGAGCACAATGACACAATATGTGAGGGGCGGGGCCAGAACACATGGAAAACCAAATTAAACAGAAGCACATGACAAAAAAACAAAAACAAACAGCTAACACCAGAAATGACCAGCAGGGGCACAGCAGAGAAAACAGTTCATGCAGGAACCCTGACAGGTGATCAAACATTATACATATCTGTTTTTCTTACCATACAAATATAAGCAGTGTCATAATCTTAGCCCTGTCTGTGAAAATTAATACCTTACTATACTGTATCTGCAGTCATGGGCTGTGGGCTCTCTCTCTCCCTCTCTCTGTGAGTGTGTTTCTGTCTGTGTGTGTGTGTGTGTCTATGTATCGGAATTTTTAATGGTAATTATTAAAAGAATAATGTTTGAACACTGAAGTATCAATTACATTACTGCAGAATCAATCTGCCAAAAAAAGGATCAAAATAAAGTCTACGCCATGACTGGCCCATGTTACATTTTGTCTTGTTCTCCTACACTGACAACATGTCTGTCATGGTCTGGAGAAGAGGCTGGATGCAATGGATATTCAAAGAAATGTATTGAAAATTTTTTGAAATCAAGTTTGGCACAGGACACAAGGAGCAGAACAATCAAACAGGAACAATGGACTAGATACAAAATACTCAAACAAACTGAAAGGCATTGGTACAAAGATCAGTGACTAATTTCACAAATTCAGGGACGTAGAGCTTGGTGTTTACAAAGACCTCAAAAAGGGAACAATGAAACAACAGCGGTATTTATACAAACTAAGTAACACATTAAACTAACTGACTAAACTAAAAGGAGGAAGAGACAAAGTCATTAGAATCCCATGGCTTTATGTCAGACAACCAGCTCCTTCATGAAAACACCAAGTCTGATTAAAATGTTTTCTTAACAGACTCAGGCCCAAAACACAGAGACACAGATTAGGACAGAGTTCAAGAAACTTCATCAATTTCTACTAGATGAAGAGACAGTCAGGATAACTGCACTGAGAGAGGAAGAGGAGCAGAAGAGTCAGATGATAAAGGAGAAGATTGAAAAAGTGACCAGAGAGATTTCCTCTCTCTCAGACACAATCAGAGTCATAAAAGACAAGATGGGTGAAAATGACATTCTTTTTTTGAGGGTAAGTCTCTCTCTCTCTCTCTCTCTCTCTCTCTCTCTCTCTATATATATATATATATATATATATATATATATATATATATATGTGTGTGTGTGTGTGTGTGTGTCTATCTGGCAGTCTGTGCTTCTCTGTAATAAATCATACACCTACTTTAGATACCTGGTTAATAACTCATCTCTTTTCACAGAACTTTGAGGAAACAGAGAAAAGGTAAGTAACCTGTCTCTTAACTCTCTTCTTTTTCTGTGATACAAAACCCACAGCTATACTGACTCCTGAATGTTATTCCAGAGCCCAGTGCACATTGCAGGATCCACAGATGCTTTCAGGAGCACTGATCAATGTGGCAAAGCACCTGGGCAACCTGAAGTTCAGAGTGTGGGAGAAGATGCAGGACATTGTTCAGTACAGTGAGTTTACTTAAGAGAGAATTAAAAGGAAAAGAAAATCAATAGATTCAGTAAGTCAGTAATGTACACACAAACACAACAAATACAGCATATACAACCAAAAATAACACACATATATCTAATAAAACTCACAAACAATTATCTCAGTGCAATATTCTCTAACATATTTGGCTAAATAAGTTCAGTAATGACATCACTGTAATTCGCATGTATTTACATAACTGAATTCATCTTTATACAAACCACTGCTTTATAAAGGATGTTTTGGTTTTAGAATTGTTTTCATTGTCTCCCTTTTCCATTTGCTTCACAACTGTGAATCCCAGTATCAGTGAAGAAAAATTAAGTGAGGAATAATGTACATGAGCTGGTCATTATTACGAAATAAACCCCAAAAGGGTGGTGTGGGATCCACAACGCCAAGCTAAGGAAATCAATGATTTGCCACAAAATATTGGTTTAAAAATGTTTTATTGATTTAAAAAGGATTTTACTGCTCTCATTAAAAGAAACAATGCCACAGAATACCATATTTCACCAATCAGAATCCAATATTCAACAAAGCCATTTAATAATAACAATAAAAGCATGTAAACATATTGAATATTCAATCTCTCCCTCTGTCTCTCTTCTCTCTCTTCAGCTCCTGTGATTCTGGACCCCAACACTGCAAAACCATATCTTATCTTCTCTGAGGATCTGACCAGTGTGAGATTCAGTGATGACTATCAGCAGCTTCCTGATAATCTAGAGAGATTTGATGGATTTGTATGTGTTCTGGGCTCTGAGAGTTTTAACTCAGGGACACACTGCTGGGATGTTGATGTTGGGGACAATATAGACTGGTGCCTGGGTGTGACCACAGAGTCAAACCAGAGGAAGGGATATACCTTTTTTAACACTGGTGTCTGGAGTATGTGGTTATATGATGGTAAATACTGGTCAAAGGCCTCAGGAGGGTCAGATAGTCAACTGACAGTGAATAGTAAACTCCAGAGGATCAGAGTGGAACTGGACTGGGACACAGGAAAACTCTCATTCTCTGACCCTCTAAATAACACACACCTACACACCTTCACACACACTTTTGCGGAGAAAATGTTTCCATTCTTCTCTTGTAAATGTAAACTCTCGCCTCTGAGGATCTTACCAGTGAAGTTTTGTGTCACAGTGGAACTCCTAAGATCTAATGTATTATGATAATTGAGAAAAAGCTTCACATTAATATGAAATTTAAATTTTTGATGATTAGATTTGTGAGTGTGATTTGTAAAAACACAGTTAGTGTTTTACGTTCTGAGCACAATGCATCAGACAGTTGCAGTTGACAGTGGCACAAAGAAAATGCCCGAGACCATTTCCTCATTTGTATCAAGTTGGCAGATGTTCAGGGAACAAAACTTATGACATCTGCCAGAAATGTAAGCCAAATGTGACGTAAGCCTTTGAATGATAAAGCTACTTCCAACGCATTAGCTTACGTTGAAGGGAACTTCTGAGTTGGTCAGCTGACTAAGCGATTCATGATGCGGTCGTTAGGAGGGGGCTGGGATCACACCTAGGCTATTGTCCTAGGCTGTCAGTCAAATATCTCTCCACTTGAAATGGAAACAAAAAATGCCAAGGCGGAATAAAGGCACAACATCCCCTGCTTGAACAGGCTGTGTAAAAAGGGTTACAGCATCTCGACACATAGGATACTGTAGAGCTGGAAAAGTACTTTCTTATGTATTTGTTTAGTCAGTACACTTTTCATATCTTCATACAGTCAATATCGTGTATCTGTCTGATATAATGTATGATTCATTTTTTTTTAAGTATTTACTGTGAATAAACTACACACTCCATACAGCTGTCAATTTGCCAAAAAGAAGCTTTTTTGTTCTTTTTGTGCTGTAATTCATGAAAAACAAAATGGGGGGAAAATACAGCCCTTCATATGCTACGCTATATATTGTAAAAGTCTACACATCCGACACAGCTTTTCTGACAAATCCATTGCGACATATATATTTTGTAAAAACAACATGTATGCATATTTACTCATTTCCAAGCTGTGCCTACATGTGCCTAAGTAAGGTTCCCCCGGGACAACGTGGATATTGGCAACGCCACCTCAGGAATTTTGCACGAAGAGAGTTTTATACCTAATCCCTTAAGAAATGGAAAATGTTGCACAGGTCTTTTGTTGTAAAAGAGGCCAGAGATGTGGTTTTCAAGAGTAATAATAATTAATTTGCTGTAACAGAAGAAAAGGCTGCAAGAGAGGGGGTTAATGTACAAGAAGTAGCACCTTAAATGCGTAATAAGGGCATGAAAGAGGGGTTTTAACAGGGTATTTCAATACCTTCAAACCGCCACAATATGACTGTTAGGTGAAGTGAAGGAATGAGGCAGAGGCAGGCCGACTGCAGAGGGAACTAATGGGGGCTTACCTAATTCAAGAGAGGAATACTTACCACCGCCACACGTGAATAGTGAACATGCACGCACTCACATACATTCGCAACCACAAACACATACACACACTGCAAAAAGAGGTGCACAAAGGGGTTAGGTGCAAGAAAAGCACACCAATGAAGTATTCAGTGGCAAGGATTAATAATGGGAAACCAGGCTTTGAGACCTCCTGCCGCAGCATGATCGCCAAACACATCACAGATCACTTTGCTACTAAAGATGAAGAAACTAATACTGGAAAGTGCATCTGCAGTTGGTTTACCAAGTACGCAGGTTTAAAACAAAGCTCAGCAATAAACAGAAAAGCAGGCAAAACAATAAACAGTAAAGCAGACAAAACAATAAACCAAAGCAGACAAAACAATAAACAGTAAAGCAGGCAAAACAATAAACCAAAGCAGGATGATACTAGCCAAACAAACTCAGACAAGCAAACTCTGATCAGTCTGCCCATCTGGTCAGGTAAAACAATAAACGGTAGACAAAACGTTATAAAACAAAAGTGAAGTAAAGGCAAAACAGCAGTAGCCATAACCCTAGGTAGTCGCACGGTAGCAGGTGCTACTCCTAAACCGGTGCAAGCTGAACTAGTCTTACCTGGTCTTGTTCAGATACTTTTCTCAGTCGAGTCTGATTAAGACTTCTTCCGGAATTTAAGCCTTTGGAAACATGGTAGCCACAAATAAATAAACAATCAAAACATTGTGCTGAATGATGGAATGTTCTAATGAAACAATCACCGACTATCAAAGCGGAAATGAATGACACATTGACTGAATGCAGGTTGATCAACTTCCATAATATTGTTTACCATTACAGTTGGGTATTTCCACCATTAGTGTGTGTGTGTGTGTGTCTGTATGAGTGCATGTGTGCATGTCTCTGTAAGTGCATGCGTGCATGCGTGCGTGCATGTGTGTGTGTGTGTGTATGTTGTCCCACCAGGGTGGGTTTTTTTTCACTTAGAGAACTGACTAAACCAGTAAGAGGGCGAGTGTTACAGCTGTTATTCCATACATTTATGTAATAGTTATCTGATACAATATTACAAGGTGTGGGTGTGTGTGTGTAGTGCCATTTTGCTGTTAGTTAGTTAGTTAGTTGCTGCTGTTATTGTGCTGTCTATCACATTTGTAAAGCTCTAAGTGCTGATTCTAGAATCATTTATAAAGCCCTGAATGCTGATTCTAGAATCATTCATAAAGCCGAGAATGTTGATTCTCGAATCCTTTCTAAAACCCTGAGTGCTGGTACTGGAATCTTATATAAAGCCCTGAGTGTTGATTCTAGAATCACACCTAAAGCCCTGGGTCCTGAAAATGTGGATCTCAGACTTCTCTCTGATAAGAGAGTCTTTCATAGGTTCTTTAACACAAGGTTAAGGAGGGGATTGTCTTGTAAAGATCCTCTCTTGCAAACCGGACACCTTGTGGATGTTTTGTCATTCTAGAACTTTTGCAGACAGACTTTACAGACACTGTGACTACGTGAAAGAAGAATAGGGTCACTGAAGATGTCACACCACACAGAACAGGAGGAATACTCACCTGACAGAGATCATTAAGAGGCCATTTTCTCACACAGTAATACTTGATCTCCTGTAATGGATTCATCAGTGATGACTGTACTTTCACTATCATTGTCAAACAGCAATCACAGGAATCTCTCTGCTTTGTGCTTCATTCTGATGTGAAGAAAATATGTCTGGAATTTAGCTCAAGTTAAACGCTTTCATTTCTTTTGTCTTTTCTATTCTGTTCTCTTTGAAATTAAACTGGTATAAACTAACTCTTGAAGATGTTGAAAGAATGAGTTTTACTTTTCCTTCTCTCTGGTAAAATGTGTGAGGTGCTGAATTTTTGTAAAGGGCAATTCTGACTGGCTCTCCCTCATTTTAAGAATGAAGTGGATCAAAATCACTGGGGGAAAATCACTGAACTGTTTTTCCCTATTTCTGTTAGAACCTGTCAGAGGTTCGAGTCTGATTATTAGAGGATTCTGATTGCATGACACTGTGTCAGTAGTATTAGGTCCATATTGATTAAGGCTCATTAAAGATGATATTAATGAGATGTCTGAGTTGATATGGTGGGTGTTGTTACAAATGAAGTTCATTAAGATGATCCATGAAGAGCTAAAAACAGATATGTGTTACCTTCAATCACTTAGGGTTTTTTGCAGAGTGAAGTCAGGATATAGTTTTCAGTGTGAAAGATGTGTAGTCAGTACACGTCCTGAAACTTTGACATTGTCTAATGCAAAGCTCACATAAACAGAGACACTGTCAGTGGATGAATCTGTGGAACTGTTTGTTCAGCTCCATCACAAACACACTGTTTAGACCAGAATATTCGCAGTCACTGCGTATTAAAGTTAGTCATGTTAAACCAACAGGAGAGTGATATAGTGCAGTGACATGGAGACCAGATCTGCTCTGTGCATCAGTGATGATGTAATAAATGATTAATAAATTCTACTTATTCATGTCTTTTCATTGTGTTTATGGTCCGTTTTACTGTCAGTTTTTACATCTAAAGGAAACAATGTGCAGTATTGAAATGATTGCATTGAGGTTGAAAAGTTTCGGGTTCTTTATATCTCCATTTTACCACAGTCCATTCATGGTCAGTAGTGAAAGTCCAAGAGGACTCTGAGAACTGAGAGTGTTGTATTGTTATATGTTTCCCTCAGTCAACTCCATTCTGTCCTATTAATTACTGCTGATGATGCAGTAAAATGTATATCAGCTCTGATGAGTTTGTCAGGGCTCTACAATCTCCAATTATCTGTGTGACTTTGTGTGAATAGACGACTTAAATTAGTCCACTCTGAGAACGACAGGCCACAGATGAGCGATCACATGATTAAGAACATACGATCAGATTGGTCTCTCTGTGGTTTTTGTGTGAATTGTTTTCCTGTGACAAAGGTCCAACAGGAAAGGAGAGGTGTCTTATTTACTCACCGAGTCTTCTTTCTTTACTTTCTTTTTTTTTTGTGTGTGTGCCTGTGAACTTTTTCCTGTAGCAAAGGTCCAACAGGAAACAGATAAGCAGAGTAACCTAAGACGCTTAGGGCTTATTACCACTCCCTCCTCATCTAGCATGGAGTGTGCTTGTGATTTGTGCGTTTCTCATTCCGTTTGAGCAGAGGATTAATATATGGAAAGCTTTAATCACTGAGACACATCAAACCACCAGTAATGACCTTTATTGATGTCTTTGGGTTGACATTGCATTGAGGTTGGACTCCATTTTAACACAGTGATAGCACTGTATTTAGACCTCAGAAAGTCAGATCAGTATCAAATCATCATAAGACAATGCTTTATACAGTCAATATCACTCAATATCTGAATATGAGAACATTCCTTACTGAAATGACTCTGTTGTAGAGAGTATGCATTATTAGTTATACATAAATATGCAGTAGCACAAAGACAAACACTCCACCTCTGTTGCCTCTAAAAGTTTTCACTAAACTTTTCATCTCTTTCATTGTATGTCACGTAAAAGAATGATCAAATTCCTAAGTTTTGACTCTGGCCTGTTTTCTGAATTTTGTTCCGTTTTTGTCCACAGTAGCCTGATAATGTCGTATTGAACTCTGCTTGGCCCAGCCTTGAATATGGATAACGTTTTGGAAATAAAGTTTACTAAGAGCATGGTTTATTACCATACCATTACCATTTCTTGTTGACATAGTAGTGGCTTGACTGTGACTCCATCTATGACTTCATTCACACCGTTTGGAGGAAAGGCTTCTGTGTCGCCATGTGTGTGTTTTGTGTGTGCTTGTGTGTGTAAGACAGAGACAGAGTGGGAAAGAGAGAATGAGAGTGTGATGTCAGTTGTCTTAGTGCTATAGGAATGCTAGGTATTGTGATGTCAGTGTTCTTAGTTCTATTTGTAACCCACATTAATTAATTCCATACTCTGTAAGCCAGTTATAGATAGCTCCTGCAGAGGGCGCACTTCCGAAAAGAATACCGACAGCACAGTATACATGAAGGAGTTGAACTGATTAACGGACATTTAAAAAAAAAAAAAAAGCCTATTAGTATGTCATACAGGAGTCAGTAAATTGAATCAGTCAGTTTTTATTACACAATTCACGATAACTGTGTCAGCGCAACGTGTAAGGTAACTTTTCCCACGTCTGCATTTGTTGAGCGAAACTCAGGTGAGTTGTTTCTTTTCTGTGCTATGCTAGCTAATTCGCTAGTCATGTTAGCATGGTATTTGTATAGTTAAGTCAGTGATAGACCTGGGACTAAATTCGTTGCGTACAAAGGAGTACGAGTTTCTTTGAGGGGGGGGGGGGGGGGGCGGGAGTAGTGTTGTATGATTGTCGATTGTATGAACTTGTGTAAGGCTGGTAATCTTTATGCGTGTGTGTGCTAGTGTGTCGAGTGATCGGATGTATGCTAACAGACCCTTTTGAATGTGTAGATCTATACCCTGCTCTCTTATTGTTACACTGTATTTGAATTTTTATTTTGTTACGGAAAGAAAATGCAGATTTTCTAAGTGTACGTCGCAATTGTGAATTTATGTATTACATAAATTAACAGTTAAGTTTTCTTGCATTTTGTTCTTTCTAAGTGCATCCCTTGTTCAGTTAAAGAAATAGCGAGAGAGAGAGTTTTTTGTAACTATGTTGAAAGGTTGTAGAATTTACCATAATGAACATATCCTGTGTCATGCAGATTGTTTTTTTTAGGAGACGTTTACCACAGCCAGACGGTATATTAGATGGCGAGCCAGACCCAGCGGTGAGCGCATGCCGAGATAGTGTGAGGAGTTCCTGTCGTCAGACGACTTCCATCAGCTAAGAGACTCAGACAGTGCACTGCTACTCTATCTTTTTCTTCTTTCTTTTTTTTTTTTTTTTTTTTTTTTCACATACAATCCCATTTACATTTCCACATACACTTGGACTTGTGCCTACAGCAAAGAAGCCTACCTGGGTAGCAACTGTGGGACTGAAAGGAGTTATTCTTTTGTATTTATTTATTTTTTTGTTTTATTTTGTTCCCCGAAGCCTCATTATCAGTTTTGTAACCCGTTAAGTGAATATATTTCTGTCCCTTTAATACATACTTACCTGTTTTCTACCAAACCATTTTCTTGTTGTGCTTTTCTGCCCGCTTACTATCCTCCTTTCCGAACCTAGAGACGTAGTGTTAACTTTGCTGTGCCCGTTAGTTATCAGTTAGAGAAGAGACCACCACGTTACATGAGCAAGTTGTGGCAAGCCAGCCAGGAGGATAAGGGCAGCTAAATTACTTTTGTATCTTTTACTAAGTGTAAAGCAATATTTAATCATTTTTTTATTACAGTTTATTTTCTTTTAACATTGAGAAACATGAGTGTTAAGGATATTGAGAAGCATTACAATGTTAGAGCACATAGGTCATTCTGTTTTAGGCATTACTCACTCAGACTCAGATAATGACATAATTGCTACTTTTAAGTATGGGGCCATTGTTAAAGTAGTGAGAGTAAGACCCACTGCAGAGCAGACAGGGCAGTCCGCAGTGATTGTGGAGTTTGACACTAACAAACCAGTTGCTCTTTTAAAATCTGATTTCCCCAGACTGCTAGGGATGCAACAGTTAAGTGGCGTGTAGACAATGTAAAAGTGCTGCTACAGCTCGCTGATCCGTCCCAATTTTCATACAGAGGTCCCCCCCCGATTCTGATGACAGCAGTGACATCACCGATTCTGAAGATGCCCAGTCTGATCATAGCAGCAGTCCCATCCTGCAACAATCATTAAGACAGAAGGAGTTCAGTAAGCCTGCACCACAACAGTTTCCCTCTCAGTCAGACACCAAGTCCAGCTCCTCAATGAGGCAACAAGCTTGTACTGACAGGTCTAATATACTTACCAGTAACGACCTAAACCCACCTGAGATACAGTGCATCGTGGTTGAGCATGTCATCAAAAATGATGGTTTCACAACACGTTCAAAATGGCTGGGCTCCTTCTCTGGTAAATTGCCCAAGCCTCCAGGTGACGCTGATTTCGATACATGGTGCACTCATGTTGATCTTTTGTTTCAAGATTGTATTCCCTTAGATGTGCAGCAGAGAAAAATCTTGGAGAGTCTGTTGCTACCTGCCTCAGATGTGGTGAAGCAGCTTGGGTCTGCAGCTCATCCCAGAGACTATGTAAAGCTACTTGAATCAGCTTATGGGTTGGTTGAAGATGGTGATGAAATCTTTGCCAGGTTCTTAAACACGCACCAAAACCCAGGTGAGAAAGCCTCTGACTATTTACAGAGACTGCAGACGCTCCTTAGCACCGCTGTCAGGAGGAACGGAATAAAGCAGAAGTCTTCCAATCGCCAGCTACTGAAGCAGGTTCAACGTGGCTGCTGGGATCACTCCCTCATACTTACACTGCAGCTTGACTTGAGGACAAGGACACCTCCTGATTTTGCAGAGCTGTTGTTGCAACTAAGGGCTGAGGAAGACAGGAGAGCAACAAAACTTGAGCGAATGCATCGCCATGCAGGTACAATTGCAATCCTAACACAGGGACACCAAAAGATGTAGGTGTGATAGGATTAATAAATCAGTCTCATATAATTTATTAACCATTAATTTGGGTGTTCAATATTTTATTAATTAAACAACTAAGATTAATGGGATAAGCTAGCTTTAACACTGTGCTATTGCAGTACTAATGTATTACAATTACACTACTAAATCCATAACACTCATGAACAACCCGGCTGATGATGGTAATTGGGAGTACTTTGATGGCAGAGGTTGACATTCAGTGAATACTGCAGCAGAAACAGACAGCACAACAGTTTATTTCAAACATACTATTTATTAACATAATCAATGCTACTTGGCAAACTAATACTGATATGGTACAATCAATAATCAGCAGCAAATAGAATGATCAAAGCTTAAATGGTAACAAAATGGTGATGAGTCTATGTACAAGTATTCAGTGTAGGACTGAATGAGTGTCAGACCAGAGATACGTGTGTGTGTGTGTGTGTGTGTGTGTGTGTGTGTGTGAGAGAGAGAGAGCGTGCGTGTATGTGGGCGTGTTCCCAGCTGCGCACTGAAGAGAGAGGGAGGAGTTCTTTGGAGAGAGGCAGTGCGCAGGCGCACAGAAAAGAGGAGGAGGAGCGAGGGAGAGAGGCTGTGCGCAGGCGCACAGGCAAGAGGTATGCGTGGTATGAGGATGTAGTGCGCAAGCGTGTGTGCTAGGCACCAACTAGAGTGGGGATGGGCAACGAGAAGCGCATGTGTGCGAGAGAACAAAGAATCTCTAACTTGAGAGCTAGTCTCAAGTAAGTAGGCCCTAAACTGAACAACTCTACCCAACCCTTAAGTCACGCTGCAATCCCAATGTCGGAGGTGTGCAATCAGAAAAAGGGAGTTAGAGAGAGAAAGAACGCCTGCCAGATCTATCCTTCATTAGTTGTAACCAAAAGAAAATACGGTTAAAAACCATATTGTACATGAAATACTGTGTGTACATTTAAATCATAAAAGAATTCAAATAGCAACACTTCTTTCACGTTAACTGCATATAAGACTAAAGTGTGCCCAGATGTCAGCCTTACTTTGAATAGCTCATTGCGTGGCGACTGAAGGTGCGTCTTTGGTGGCCTGATGAGCAGTACAATTCGCAGGTCCAGGGAGAAGTTCCTTTCCTTGTCACCTGAAGATCTTCAGGGCTCGGTGGCTTGTACGATGATCTTGAAGGGTTCTTGATTTAGTTAATCGATGTTTAAAGAAATAAAAAGGGATCCGGTCGTCTTTTCGTCCGTCGAATACTGTGTGCGTTACAGTGTAATTAGCCGGTTGAAGTTAAAGTTGCAACTGTGCAAGAGAAAGTACATCAAAACTTTGGCCGTACAAATATCTCGCTTCGTTGTTTCCTTGTCCTTTTCTTTGGCAGAGAAACAGTGTCTCTTTCTCCAGGTAGGATCACTTGCCCCAGAGGTCAAATACCAGGGAGTAACGGAGTCTCTGTATGCAGGCAGGAACACCCGCTAGAAACACCCGCTGCTAGCGAGCTGCTGCTAGGGAGTTGTAGAATTGAAGAGTTTGGATTTTTCCGCGGTTTTACAGCGAAAATTACGTCATCGCTGTGTCTGGTATCTGGCTCTATTGCTGTATCCAATACCGTTACAGTGAAATCTGAGAAGATGGGTACAGATTACCCCATTTTTAAAAAAGGGGACCGGAGAGTGTGCTCCAGTTATCGGGGTAACACACTACTCAGCCTCCCTGGGAAAGCCTACTCCAGGATACTGGACAGGAGACTGCGGCCGATTGTCAAACCTTGGATCCAGGAGGAACAATGTGGATTCCGTCCTGGCCGTGGAACAGCGGACCAGCTGTTCACCCTTGCACGGATACTGGAGGGGTCATGGGAATTTGCCAATCCAGTCTACATGTGTTTTGTGGACCTGGAGAAGGCTTACGATCGTGTCCCCCGGGGTGTCCTGTGGGGGGTACTGCAGGAGTATGGGGTGCCAGGTTCGCTGCTGCGAGCCATTCGGTCCCTGTATAACCGTAGTGAGAGCTGTGTCCGTATTCTCGGCACAAAGTCAAACTCATTCCCAGTGAGTGTTGGACTCCGCCAGGGCTGTACCTTTTCTCCGATCTTGTTCTTAATTTTCATGGACAGGATCTCAAGGCGCAGTCGGGGTGAGGAGGGTGTCCAGTATGGTGGCCTTAGGATTGCGTCTCTGCTTTTTGCAGATGATGTGGTTCTTTTGGTCTCCTCAAACTGTGACCTCCAGCACGCATTGGGGCGGTTTGCAGCCGAGTGTGAAGCGGTCGGGATGAGGATCAGCACCTCCAAGTCCGAGGCCAAGGTCCTATGCCGGAAAAAGGTGGCTTGCCCCCTCCGAGTTGGGACTGAGTTCCTGCCTCAGGTGGAGGAGTTCAAGTATCTCGGGGTCTTGTTCACGAGTGAGGGTAAAATGGAGTGGGAGATCGACAGGCGGATCGGGGAGCGGCGGCGGCAGTCATGCGGTCGTTGTACCGGACCGTCGTGGTGAAGAAGGAGCTGAGTCAGAAGGCAAGGCTCTCAATTTACCAGTCGATCTTTGTTCCAACCCTCACCTATGGTCACGAGCTCTGGGTAGTGACCGAAAGAATGAGATCACGGATACAAGCGGCGGAAATGAGCTTCCTCCGCAGGGTGGCTGGGCGCACCCTTAGGGATAGGGTGAGGAGCTCAGACACCCGGGAGGAGCTGGGAGTAGAGCCACTGCTCCTCCGCATTGAAAGGAGCCAGTTGAGGTGGTTTGGGCACCTAGTCAGGATGCCTCCTGGGCGCCTCCCTGTGGAGGTGTTCTGGGCGCGACCAACTGGGAGGAGATCCCGGGGAAGACCCAGGACACGTTGGGAGAAATATATATCTCAGCTAGCCTGGGAACGCCTTGGGATCCCCCAGGAGGAGCTGGTGCATGTAGCCGGGGAAAGGGATGTCTGGGCTACCCTCCTCAGCCTCCTGCCACCGCGACCTTGGAGTAGATCGCCAAGCCTCTTAATGATCTTACCGTTGGCTACCTTCCTCCTAGGAGAAAGTTAAAAATTTCCCAATCCTTTACCAACGCTGATCTCAAGAAGCCCTTTGGTGGAAAGTGGACACCCGAGTCTGGTACGCAGTTAATTTTTCTTGCATTTTGTTCTTTCTAAGTGCATCCCTTGTTCAGTTAAAGAAATAGCGAGAGAGAGAGTTTTTTGTAACTATGTTGAAAGGTTGTAGAATTTACCATAATGAACGTATTCTGTGCCATGCAGATTGTTTTTTTAGGAGACTTTTACCACAACTAGACAGTATATTAGATGGCGAGCCAGACCCAGCGGAATTAACAATATGCATAGCACAGAATACGTTCATTATGGTCAATTCTACAACCTTTCAGCATAGTTACAAAAAACTCTCTCTCTCGCTATTTCTTTAACTGAACAAGGGATGCACTTAGAAAGAACAAAATGCAAGAAAACTTAACTGTTAATTTATGAAATACATAAATTCACACTTGCGACGTACACTTAGAAAATGTTTTTCCCGTAACAAAATAAAAATTCAAATACAGTGTAACAATAAATTAAAATTGAAATTAGACAAGGCAGCAAGACTCCTGTGTCCTGCAGCATCAAGTTTTGAGGATGTGAGTATATATGTCAGTGGGGTTATTTTCAGTCATGACAGTGAACTCAGCTCCATAGAGGTAGTCACAGAATTTATTAACTACAGCCCACTTTAAGGCTAGAAACTCTAGTTTGTGAGTAGGGTATCTCTTTTCACAGTTGGACAATCCTCTGCTGGCATAAGCAACAACCCTCACCTGACCATCCTGCTCTTGATACAGGGCTGCACTGAGACCATGGAGGCTAGCGTCTGTATGCAAAATGTAGGGCAACCGAGGATTGGCGAACCCTAACACCAGTTGTCAATTTTTCAATGAGTGTCTGGTACGCAGCGTCGCATAATTAGTATTTTGGTGTCAGTGTTCTTAGTTCTTTAGGAATGCTAGGTATTGTGATGTCAGTGTTCCAAACGGTATGGCTATACAAGGTCTTGTGGTGTCAGTGTTCTTAGTTCTATAGGAATGGTAGGTATTGTGATGTCAGTGTTCTCAGTTCTTTTGGAATGGCAGGTATTATAATGTCACTGTTCTTCATTCCATATGAATGCCAGCTATTGTGATGTCAGTGTTCCAAACGGTATGGCTATACAAGGTCTTGTGATGTCAGTGTTCTTAGTTCTATAGGAATGCTACGTATTGTGATGTCAGTGTTCTTAGTTCTTTTGGAATGGTAGGTATTGTGATGTCATTGTTCTTAGTTCAATATGAATTCTAGCTATTGTGATATCAGTGTTCTAAGTTCTATAGGAATGCTAGGTATTGTCATGTCACTGTTCTTAATTCTATAGGAATTCTAGGTATTGTGATGTCAGTGTTCTTAATTCTGTATGAATGCCAGCTGTTGTGATGTCAGTGTTCCAAAGGGTATGGCTATACAAGGTCTTGTGATGTCAGTCTTCTTAGTTCTTTTGGAATGCTAGGTATTGTGATGTCGGTGTTCTTAGTTCTTTTGGAATGCTAGGTATTGTGATGTCACTGTTCTTAATTCTATAGGAATTCTAGGTATTGTGATGTCACTGTTATTAATTCTGTATGAATGCCAGCTGTTGTGATGTCAGTGTTCCAAACGGTATGGGTATACAAGGTCTTGTGATGTCAGTCTTCTTAGTTCTTTTGGAATGCTAGGTATTGTGATGTCAATATTCCGAATGGTATGGTTGTACAAGGCCTTTTGATGTCAGTGTTCTTAGTTCTATAGGAATGCTAGGTATTGTGATGTCAGTGTTCTTAGTTCTTTTGGAATGGTAGGTATTGTGATGTCAGTGTTCTTAATTCTATGTGAATACCAGCTATTGTGATGTCAGTGTTCCAAACGGTATGGCTATACGAGGTCTTGTGATGTCAGTGTTCGTAGTTCTATAGGAATGCTAGGTATTGTGATGTCAGTATTCCAAATGGTATGGCTGTACAAGGCTTTTTGATGTCAGTATTCTTAATTCTATAGGGATGCTAGGTATTGTGATGTCAGTGTTCTTAGTTCTTTTGGAATGCTAGGTATTGTGATGTCACTGTTCTTAATTCTATATGAATGCCAACTGTTGTGTTGTCAGTGTTCCAAACGGTATGACTATACAAAGTCTTGTGATGTCAGTGTTCTTAGTTCTATAGGAATGCTAGGTATTGTGATGTCATTGTTCTTAGTTCTTTTGGAATGGTAGGTATTTTGATGTCAGTGTTCTTAGTTCCTTTGGAATGGTAGGTATTTTGATGTTACTGTTCCAAACGCTATGGCTATACAAGTTCTTGTGATGTCAGTGTTCTTAGTTCTATAAGAATGCAAGGTATTGTGATGTCAGTGCTCTTAGATCTTTTGGAATGGTGGGTGTTGTGATTTCACTGTTCCAAACGCTATGTCTATGCAAGGTCTTGTGATGTCAGTATTCTTAGTTCTATAGGAATGCCAGGTATTGTGATGTGAGTGTTCTTAGTTCTTTTGGAATGGTGGGTATTGTGATGTCACTGTTGCAAACGGTATGGCTATATAAGGTCTTGTGATGTCAGTATTCTTAGTTCTATAGGAATGCTAGATATTGTGATGTCAGTGTTCTTAGTTCTGTAGAAATGCTAGGTATTGTGATGTCAGTGTTCTTAACTCTATATGAATGCCAGCTATTGTGATGTCAGTGTTCCACACTGTATGGCTATACAAGGTCTTGTGATCTCATTGTTCTTAGTTCTATAGGAATGCCAGCTATTGTGATGTCAGTGTTCCAAACTGTATGGCTATACAAGGTCTTGTGATCTCATTGTTCCTAGTTCTATAGGAATGCTAGGTATTGTGATCTCATTGTTCTTAGTTCTTTTGGAATGGTAGGTATTGTGATGTCAGTGTTCTTAATTCTATATGAATGCCAGCTATTATGATGTCAGTGTTCCAAAGGATATGACTATACAAGGTCTTGTGATGTCAGTGTTCTTAGTTCTATAGGAATGCTAGGTATTGTGATGTCAGTGTTCTTAATTCTATATGAATGCCAGCTATTGTGATGTCAGTGTTCTTAGTTCTATAGGAATGCTAGGTATTGTGATGTCAGTGTTCTTACTTCTGTAGGAATGCCAGCTATTGTGATGTCAGTGTTCCACACTGTATTGCTATACAAGGTCTTGTGATGTCAGTGTTCTTAGTTCTTTTGGAATGGTAGGTCTTGTGATGTCAGTGTTCTTAATTCTATATGAATGCCAGCTATTGTGATGTCAGTGTTCCACACTGTATGGCTATACAAGGTCTTGTGATCTCATTGTTCTTAGTTCTATAGGAATGCTAGGTATTGTGATCTCATTGTTCTTAGTTCTAAAGGAATGCTACGTATTGTGATGTCATTGTTCTTAGTTCTTATGTAATGCTAGGTATTGTGATGTCAGTGTTCTTAATTCTATATGAATGCTACGTATTGTGATGTCAGTGTTCCAAACTGTATGTCTATACAAGGTCTTGTGATCTCATTGTTCTTAGTTCTATAGGAATGCTAGGTATTGTGATCTCATTGTTCTTAGTTCTTTTGGAATGGTAGGTCTTGTGATGTCAGTGTTCTTAATTCTATATGAATGCCAGCTATTGTGATGTCATTGTTCCAAAGGATATGACTATACAAGGTCTTGTGATGTCAGTGTTCTTAGTTCTATAGGAATGCTAGGTATTGTGATGTCATTGTTCTTAGTTCTTTTGGAATGGTAGGTCTTGTGATGTCAGTGTTCTTATTTTTATATGAATGCCAGCTATTGTGATGTCAGTGTTCCAAACTGTATGGCTATACAAGGTCTTGTGATCTCATTGTTCTTAGTTCTATAGGAATGCTACGTATTGTTACGTCAGTGTTCTTAGTTCTATAGGAATGCTAGGTATTGTGATGTCATTGTTCTTAACTCTATATGAATGCCAACTATTGTGATGTCAGTGTTCCAAAGGATATGACTATACAAGGTCTTGTGATCTCATTGTTCTTAGTTCTATAGGAATGCTACATATTGTGATGTCAGTGTTCTTAGTTCTTTTGGAATGGTAGGTATTGTGATGTCAGTGTTCTTAATTGTATATGAATGCCAGCTATTGTGATGTCAGTGTTCCAAACTGTATGGCTGTACAAGGTCTTGTGATCTCATTGTTCTTAGTTCTATAGGAATGCTACGTATTGTGATGTCAGTGTTCTTAGTTCTTTTGGAATGCTAGGTATTGTGATGTCAGTGTTCTTAGTTCTTTTGGAATGCTAGGTATTGTGATGTCACTGTTCTTAATTCTATATGAATGCCAGCTATTGTGATGTCAGTGGTCGAAACGGTATGGCTATACAAGGCCTTGTGATGTCACTGTTCTTAGTTCTATAGGAATGCCAGGTATTGTGATTTCAGTGTTCTTAGTTCTTTTGGAATAGTAGGTATTGTGATGTCATTGTTCTTAGTACAAAATCAATTCCAGCTATTGTGATGTCAGTGTTCCAAACGGCATGGATATACAAGGTTTTGTGATGTCAGTATTCTTAATTATATAGGAATGCTAGGTATTGTGATGTCAGTGTTCTTAGTTCTTTTGGAATGCTAGGTATTGTGATGTCAGTGTTCTTTATTCTATATGAATGCCAGCTATTGTGATGTCAGTGTTCCAAAGGATATGACTATACAAGGTCTTGTGATGTCAGTGTTCTTAGTTCTATAGGAATGCTACGTATTGTGATGTCAGTGTTCTTAGTTCAATAGGAATGCTAGGTATTGTGATGTCAGTGTTCTTAATTCTATATGAATGCCAGCTATTGTGATGTCAGTGTTCCAAACTGTATGGCTATACAAGGTCTTGTGATCTCATTGTTCTTAGTTCTATAGGAATGCTACATATTGTGATGTCAGTGTTCGTAGTTCTATAGGAATGCTAGGTATTGTGATGTCAGTGTTCTTAGTTCTTTTGGAATGCTAGGTATTGTGATGTCACTGTTCTTAATTCTATATGAATGCCAGCTATTGTGATGTCAGTGTTCCAAAGGATATGACTATACAAGGTCTTGTGATGTCAGTGTTCTTAATTCTATAGGAATGCTAGGTATTGTGATGTCATTGTTCTTGGTTCTTTTGGAATGGTAGGTATTGTGATGTCAGTGTTCTTAATTCTGTATGAATGCCAGCTATTGTGATGTCAGTGTTCCAAACGCTATGGCTATACAAGGTCTTGTGATCTCATTTTTTTTAGTTCTGTAGGAATGCTACGTATTATGATATCACTGTTCTTAATTCTATATGAATGCCAGCTATTGTGATGTTAGTGTTCCAAAGGATATGGCTATACAAGGTCTTGTGATGTCAGTGTGCTTAGTTCTATATGAATGCTAGGTATTGTGATCTCATTGTTCTTAGTTCTTTTGGAATGCTAGGTATTGTGATGTCAGTGTTCTTAATTCTATATGAATGCCAGCTATTGTGATGTCAGTGTTCCAAACTGTATGGCTATACAAGGTCTTGTGATCTCATTGTTCTTAATTCTATAGGAATGCTACGTATTGTGATGTCAGTGTTCTTAGTTCTATATGAATGCTAGGTATTGTGATGTCAGTGTTCTTAGTTCTATAGGAATGCTAGATATTTTGATGTCAGTGTTCTTAATTCTTTTGGAATTCTAGGTATTGTGATGTCATTGTTCTTAATTCTACATGAATGCCAGCTATTGTGATGTCAGTGTTCCAAAGGATATGACTATACAAGGTCTTGTGATGTCAGTGTTCTTAGTTCTATAGGAATGCTAGGTATTGTGATGTCAGTGTTCTTAATTCTGTATGAATGCCAGCTATTGTGATGTCAGTGTTCCAAACTGTATGGCTATCCAAGACCTTGTGATCTCATTTTTCTTAATTCTATAGGAATGCTACATATTGTGATGTCAGTGTTCTTAGTTCTATAGGAATGCTAGGTATTGTGATGTCAGTGTTCTTAGTTCTTTTTGAATGCTAGGTATTGTGATGTCAGTGTTCTTAGTTCTATAGGAATGCTAGGTATTGTGATGTCAGTGTTCTTAATTCTTTATGAATGTCAGCTATTGTGATGTCAGTGTTCCAAACTGTATGGCTATACAAGTTCTTGTGATCTCATTGTTCTTAGTTCTATAGGAATGCTACATATTGTGATGTCACTGTTCTTAATTCTATATGAATGTCAGCTATTGTGATGTCAGTGTTCCAAAGGATATGACTATACAAGGTCTTGTGATGTCAGTGTTCTTAGTTCTATAGGAATGCTAGGTATTGTGATGTCATTGTTCTTAGTTCTTTTTGAATGGTAGGTATTGTGATGTCAGTGTTCTTAATTCTATATGAATGCCACCTATTGTGATGTCAGTGTTCCAAACTGTATGGCTATACAAGGTCTTGTGATCTCATTGTTCTTAGTTCTATAGGAATGCTAGGTATTGTGATCTCATTGTTCTTAGATCTTTTGGAATGGCAGGTATTGTGATGTCAGTGTTCTTAATTCTGTATGAATGCCAGCTATTGTGATGTCAGTGTTCCAAACTGTATGGCTATACAAGGTCTTGTGATCTCATTGTTCTTAGTTCTATAGGAATGCTAGGTATTGTGATGTCAGTGTTCTTAATTCTATATGAATGCCAGCTATTGTGATGTCAGTGTTCCAAAGGATATGACTATACAAGGTCTTGTGATGTCAGTCTTCTTACTTCTATAGGAATGCTAGGCATTGTGATGTCACTGTTCTTAATTCTATATGAATGCCAGCTGTTGTGATGTCAGTGTTCCAAAGGATATGACTATACAAGGTCTTGTGATGTCAGTGTTCTTAGTTCTATAGGAATGCTAGGTATTGTGATGTCAGTGTTCTTAATTCTATATGAATGCCAGCTATTGTGATGTCAGTGTTCGTAGTTCTATAGGAATGCTAGGTATTGTGATGTCAGTGTTCTTAGTTCTGTAGGAATGCCAGCTATTGTGATGTCAGTGTTCCACACTGTATTGCTATACAAGGTCTTGTGATCTCATTGTTCTTAGTTCTTTTGAAATGGTAGGTCTTGTGATGTCAGTGTTCTTAATTCTATATGAATGCCAGCTATTGTGATGTCAGTGTTCCACACTGTATGGCTATACAAGGTCTTGTGATCTCATTGTTCTAAGTTCTATAGGAATGCTAGGTATTGTGATGTCAGTGTTCTTAGTTCTTTTGGAATGGTAGGTCTTGTGATGTCAGTGTTCTTAATTCTATATGAATGCCAGCTATTGTGATGTCAGTGTTCCACACTGTATGGCTATACAAGGTCTTGTGATCTCATTGTTCTTAGTTCTATAGGAATGCTAGGTATTGTGATCTCATTGTTCTTAGTTCTAAAGGAATGCTACGTATTGTGATGTCATTGTTCTTAGTTCTTATGTAATGCTAGGTATTGTGATGTCAGTGTTCTTAATTCTATATGAATGCTACGTATTGTGATGTCAGTGTTCCAAACTGTATGTCTATACAAGGTCTTGTGATCTCATTGTTCTTAGTTCTATAGGAATGCTAGGTATTGTGATCTCATTGTTCTTAGTTCTTTTGGAATGGTAGGTCTTGTGATGTCAGTGTTCTTAATTCTACATGAATTCCAGCTATTGTGATGTCATTGTTCCAAAGGATATGACTATACAAGGTCTTGTGATGTCAGTGTTCTTAGTTCTATAGGAATGCTAGGTATTGTGATGTCATTGTTCTTAGTTCTTTTGGAATGGTAGGTCTTGTGATGTCAGTGTTCTTATTTTTATATGAATGCCAGCTATTGTGATGTCAGTGTTCCAAACTGTATGGCTATACAAGGTCTTGTGATCTCATTGTTCTTAGTTCTATAGGAATGCTACGTATTGTGACGTCAGTGTTCTTAGTTCTATAGGAATGCTAGGTATTGTGATGTCATTGTTCTTAACTCTATATGAATGCCAACTATTGTGATGTCAGTGTTCCAAAGGATATGACTATACAAGGTCTTGTGATCTCATTGTTCTTAGTTCTATAGGAATGCTACATATTGTGATGTCAGTGTTCTTAGTTCTTTTGGAATGGTAGGTATTGTGATGTCAGTGTTCTTAATTCTATATGAATGCCAGCTATTGTGATGTCAGTGTTCCAAACTGTATGGCTATACAAGGTCTTGTGATCTCATTGTTCTTAGTTCTATAGGAATGCTACGTATTGTGACGTCAGTGTTCTTAGTTCTGTAGGAATGCTAGGTATTGTGATGTCAGTGTTCTTAGTTCTATAGGAATGCCAGGTATTGTGATGTCAGTCCTCTTTGTTCTTTTGGAATGGTAGGTATTGTGATGTCATTGTTCCAAACGGTATGGCTATACAAAGTCTTGTGATGTCAGTGTTCTTAGTTCTATAGGAATGCTAGGTATTGTGATCTCATTGTTCTCAGTTCTTTTGGAATGGTAGGTATTGTGATGTCACTGTTCTTAATTCCATATGAATGCCAGCTATTGTGATTTCAGTGTTCCAAACTGTATGGCTATACTAGGTCTTGTAATGTCAGTGTTCTTAGTTCTATAGGAATGCTAGGTATTCTTATGTCAGTGCTCTTAGTTCTTTTGGAATGGTAGGTATTGTGATGTCATTGTTCTTAATTCAATATGAATTCTAGCTATTGTGATATCAGTGTTCTTAGTTCTATAGGAATGCTACGTATTGTGATGTCACTGTTCTTAATTCTATAGGACTGCTAGGTATTGTGATGTCACAGTTCTTAATTCTATAGGAATTCTAGGTATTGTTTTGTCAGTATTCTTAATTCTATAGGAATGCTAGGTATTTTGATTTCAGTTTTCTTTGTTCTTTTGGAATGGTAGATTTTGTGATATCACTGTTCTTAATTATATATGAATGCTAGCTATTGTGATGTCACTGTTCCAAACGGTATGGCTATGCAATGTCTGGTGATGTCATTCTTCTTAGTTCTCTAGGAATGCTAGGTATTGTGATGTCAGTATTCCAAATGGTATGGCTATACAAGGCTTTTTGATGTCAGAGTTCTTAGTTCTATAGGAATGCCAGCTATTGTGATGTCAGTGTGTTTAGTTCTTTTGGAATGGTGGGTATTGTAATGTCACTGTTCTTAATTCTATATGAATGCCAGCTATTGTGATGTCAGTTTTCCAAACGGTATAGCTATACAAGGTCTTGTGATCTCATTGTTCTTAGTTCTATAGGAATGCTACGTATTGTGATGTCAGTGTTCCAAACTGTATGGCTATACAAGGTCTTGTGATCTCATTGTTCTTAGTTATATAGGAATGCTAGGTATTGTGATGTCAGTGTTCTCAGTTCTTTTGGAAAGGTAGGTATTGTGATATCACTGTTCTTAATTCTATATGAATGCCAGCTATTGTGATGTCAGTGTTCCAAACGTTATGGCTATACAAGGTCTTGTGATGTCACTGTTCTTAGTTCTATAGGAATGCCAGGTATTGTGATGTCAGTCCTCTTTGTTCTTTTGGAATGGTAGGTATTGTGATGTCATTGTTCCAAACGGTATGGCTATACAAAGTCTTGTGATGTCAGTGTTCTTAGTTCTATAGGAATGCTAGGTATTGTGATGTCAGTGTTCTCAGTTCTTTTGGAATGGTAGGTATTGTCATGTCACTGTTCTTAATTCTATATGAATGCCAGGTATTGTGATGTCAGTGTTCCAAAGGATATGACTATACAAGGTCTTGTGATGTCAGTGTTCTTAGTTCTATAGGAATGCTAGGTATTGTGATCTCATTGTTCTTAGTTCTTTTGGAATGGTAGGTATTGTGATGTCAGTGTTCTTAATTCTATATGAATGCCAGCTATTGTGATGTCAGTGTTCCAAAGGATATGACTATACAAGGTCTTGTGATCTCATTGTTCTTAGTTCTATAGGAATGCTAGGTATTGTGATCTCATTGTTCTTAGTTCTTTTGGAATGGTAGGTATTGTGATGTCAGTGTTCTTAATTCCATATGAATGCCAGCTATTGTGATGTCAGTGTTCCAAACTGTATGGCTATACAAGGTCTTGTGATCTCATTGTTCTTCTTTCTATAGGAATGCTACGTATTGTGATGTCAGTGTTCTTAGTTCTATAGGAATGCTAGGTATTGTGATGTCAATGTTCTTAGTTCTTTTGGGTTGCTAGGTATTGTGATGTCACTGTTCTTAACTCTATATGAATGCCAGCTATTGTGATGTCAGTGTTCCAAAAGATATGACTATACAAGGTCTTGTGATCTCATTGTTCTCAGTTCTATAGGAATGCTACGTCTTGTGATCTCATTGTTCTTAGTTCTTTTGGAATGGTCGGTATTGTGATGTCACTGTTCTTAATTCTATATGAATGCCAGCTATTGTGATGTCAGTGTTCCAAAGGATATGACTATACAAGGTCTTGTGATCTCATTGTTCTTAGTTCTATAGGAATGCTAGGTCTTGTGATCTCATTGTTCTTAGTTCTATAGGAATTCTACGTATTGTGATGTCAGTGTTCTTAGTTCTATAGGAATGCTAGGTATTGTGATGTCAGTGTTCTTAGTTCTTTTGGAATGCTAGGTATTGTGATGTCACTGTTCTTAATTCTATATGAATGCCAGGTATTGTGATGTCAGTGCTCTTAGTTCTTTTGGAATGGTGGGTGTTGTGATTTCACTGTTCCAAACCGTATGTCTATGCAAGGTCTTTTGATGTCAGTGTTCTTAGTTCTATAGGAATGCCAGGTATTGTGATGTCAGTGTTCTCAGTTCTTTTGGAATGGTGGGTATTGTGATGTCACTGTTGCAAACGGTATGGCTATATAAGGTCTTGGGATGTCAGTGTTCTTAGTTCTATAGGAATGCTAGGTATTGTGATGTCAGTGTTCTCAGTTCTTTTGGAATGGTAGGTATTGTCATGTCACTGTTCTTAATTCCATATGAATGCCAGCTATTGTGATTTCAGTGTTCCAAACGGCATGGCTATACCACGTCTTGTGATGTCAGTGTTCTTAGTTCTATAGGAATGCTAGGTATTCTTATGTCAGTGCTCTTAGTTCTTTTGGAACGGTAGGTATTGTGATGTCATTGTTCTTAATTCAATATGAATTCTAGCTATTGTGATATCAGTGTTCCTAGTTCTATAGGAATGCTGTATTGTGATGTCACTGTTCTTAATTCTATAGGACTGCTAGGTATTGTGATGTCAGTATTCTTAGTTCTATAGGACTGCTAGGTATTGTGATTTCAGTTTTCTTTGTTCTTTTGGAATGGTAGGTATTGTGATATCACTGTTCTTAATTCTATATGAATGCCAGCTATTGTGATGTCAGTGTTCCAAACGGTATGGCTATACAAGGTCTTGTGATTTCAGCGTTCTTAGTTCTTTTGGAATGGTAGGTATTTTGATGTCAGTGTTCTTAGTTCTTTTGGAATGGTAGGTATTGTAATGTCAGTGTTCTTAATTCTATATGAATGCCAGCTATTGTGATGTCAGTGTTCCAAACTGTATGGCTATACAAGTTCTTGTTATGTCAGTGTTCTTAGTTATATAGAAATGCTAGGTATTGTAATGTCAGTACTCTTAGTTCTTTTGGAATGGTAGGTATTGTCATGTCACTGTTCTTAATTCTATATGAATGCCAGCTATTGTGATGTTAGCGTTCCATACGGTATAACTATACAAGGTCATGTGATGTCAGTGTTCTTAGTTCTATAGGATGCATGTTGTTGTTGTAGAAAATTTAACTAAAAAAAAAAGAAAAGCTGTTGGTCTTAAATGACTGGCATTGTGAATCATTTGCTGTGCTATAATGCCACCTGTTGCTTTGAGAAAAATCATAAAATTTAATTTTTTTTTTAATCTTAACACAATGCACATTAAAATTAATAGAGTCTATTCACAATACACATAGACCAGTCAGATCTCATCCTAACAGCAAAGAAGCGTAAAACATAAGGACAAAACATAAATGAAGTCTCTATGAAAATATAGAGAGATCTTAAAATACTGTTTCCACCAGGGACCAGAGAGCAAGGACCTTAATGATTTTAGTATAGAATCGAATATCAGCAAATAGGACCCTAACATACACACACACAGACTTTGTTTGTTTGTTTGTTTGTTCATTATTCCACACTAATCAGCATTTTTGCAGTAAACATTAGAGAAACAGACTGAGGTAAATACTTGATTCACACCACAGAGTCACAATATATATATATATTATGTGTCTAACTTCTAACTTAATATCTAACTAATATCTCACATGTGATTAATATCTGAGTATTCATATCTAACCAAAATACAGCATTTTAGCTATACAACATAACATCCTAAGTGTACCGATTTCATTGTTCCACAAATTTTAAAGTTTTTGTATTAGAGAGCTTATTGACTCTCTGTATATGCAGGTGTTATTTCTTTCCCAGTTTTACAGTATCCTTTAAAATAAATATAATTTCTCTGTCTCTCTCTCTCTCTCTTTCTCTCTCTTTCCTCTTTTTTTTATATATTTAAGCAATACATAAATAAAAGATTTGTGGTTAGTTTAGTGTAGGGTTTAATTACCACAGTTTTTGTCTTACCCCATTATCATGTGCATCTACCAAACGGAATTCATGATTTTTGTGTTTTTGTGAAGTCTGAGACAGCAAACAAACAGGCTGTTTATCCTCCAGACAGAAGACTTTGAGCTTCTTACTGTGCAGACTGCAGATCTCCTCAGACCCTGATGAAGATCTCTGACTTCTCTCATGTAAGAAAGTCTCACACATGTTCTTTAACACCAGGTTAGAAGGAGGTAAATCTATTGATGATCTTTTCCTACAAACAGGACACTCCTGAAATCCTTTGGCTGCCCAGAACTTTTGCAGACAAACTCACACACACTCTGACTACAGGACATGAAAACAGGATATCTGAAGATGTCACAGCACACAGGACAGGTTAAATCTTCCACTGATATTACAGCTTTAGATGCCATGTTCTGATAGCTCCTTCCCTCTAATGACTCCTGCAAAGTCAAGTTCACTTTCACTTTGTAATGTTCAAGGTTAAAACAAACACACTCCCAGAATTCTGTTCTTTATTCACTCCACCGACCTATTAAAACATTAAATAACTGATTTCACTTATTTTCCAGACACATAACATTATCCTCAAATTGAATGAGTGAGACCCTGAAATACTCCCTGAAATTTTCACCATTGTTCAGACGCAGCTCATTTACCAGGCGATGGTACTCCCTAAGTTGCTCCATCCAACGTAGGTACTGTTTCACCCAAACAGATTTCTTTCTCGTTTGGCTTCTCTTGCATTTCCCGCACAGGAGCGCAACAGCAAGAGCATTTACTAGTTGGTGATTTAATGAAAGACAATAATTGCCTACAATCTTAAATCTAGTGCCCGCCAAAGGTTTTGGAGGGAAACATATAGATTTACAATAATAATACTGTTTTTCTGTACATTAATTGTCATCACTGTTGTCATAATAGTTAATCCCATTATAGTTAATCCCATATAGAGTGATTAACATTATATTGTAACAATTTTATTTATGTTATGTAAATTGTTCACTTTTTAAATACATTTTTCAACCATTTCTTTTCTTTTTTTTTTTTTTTTTACAATATATTTATATAGTGCTTGTGGATCACTATAGACCATGGAAATGCTGTTTGAGCGAGAGACGGGGCCGCTGGCTGACAACATCGGTGGAAGGAGCTGCTGGAGTCCATCCCGTGGCAACCAAAGACGCGGGCACTGTCACCCTCTTGCCCTGCCATCCACAGACATCTACCAGTGATTCCTCTCTCTACAAGTCATAGAGACTTTCAAGGCACTGGGTTCCAATTTTTGTTTTGTTTTTTTTAATTTACTACATACCTGCCTGTCTTCGGATATTCTGTGGACCACGGGCCAATACATATTGGACGGACTCACTTGCGAGAAGAATCATTAACTGTATACTGTAATTACTAACGTTGATTAGAGGATGTTATACTTTGTATCTTTATCGACAGATGTTTTACCGTAGTTGTAGTTTGAAAGAGTGAATGAGAGAGTGAGTGGGCATTAGGCTATTTCTGTTTATTGTTGTCGTAAATGTTAAGTCCATTTCCCTGCTTTATCTAACTAATGCCATTTTAATATTTAATGGGATTTAATTACTTGAACAAAGATATTTAATATTATTGGTTTAGTTAGTTAGTTATTTAGCTGCTATTTAATAATTGTAATAAATATTCTTGAATTTTCACCGACAGGTCGTTTGGTTTCGGTTAAGTGTCCTATCATCTCCATAGCACATATAGACACACAGTGTTAGTGGTGCTTTTATCTGCATATACACACACATACGCACGCACATGCGCACACACACACACACACACACACTCTCTCACACACTTTTGATAGCGGAACAACGCTAGAAACTATGACCCCTTCCCAGAAACCTCTTTGGTTGTGTGTAATCTGATTGGAGGTAATCAGAAATGCTTGCTGTGACATGGCACAAAATTCAGTTGTTCATTTTTCAGGCAAGTGATCAAACCAGCTCGAGGAAAGCGAAGCGAAATTTCACTTCACATTTGATTAAAACACAGTCTCAGGGAATAACAGCTTGTCTCTCCATAGGCCATAGTTGACAACCTGTTTCTTTCTCCTCTAACAGACATTCTGCCTGACTTCATACACTGGAGAAAAAAAGTATACTACCAGCACTACACTGCTGGGATGTTGATGTTGGGGACATACTGGACCCTGGGTGTGACCACAGAGTCAAACAGATACAAAATCAAGTCAAATAAAATCATAGCTTTTTTTTCCTAAGACTTCATCTCAAGTCACCTTACCACAACCTTCCTCTTGTTCCGCCATCTCACTGGCTCCTCATTGTATTAATGTGACATTTAAATTTGTGATGTCTGATTTAAAAGTGTATGTGGTTTAAGAGTGTTGATTTCACATTTTCATGAAACACAGACTGAATCTTTTCGTTGTCTAAAATTATATTGTACAGATAAGATTAAATTTACATTATAGCACTCAGCACTCAAATTAAATGATACACAGCAAAATCAAAAGAAAAAAACATGCTTTTTCTCAAAGACTTTATCTCAAATGATCTATCACAGCCATCTTCTTGCTAAACTGTCTCACTGGCTCCTCATTGGATCATAAATATGATTGTAGTTATTAAACAATCCATATCTGTAAAACAACATATTCATGTCTGTCAAAATGATAAAGTTTTACACTCCAAATGTCCTTAAATTGTAAATGTCCTTATTTTAACAGTGTTCAAAACTTCGCAACATGTAATCTGCTGTACACCTCAATATACCGAATAACAGAGGCTACCCCTAAAGAAATGTGTCATAAATTATTTTATTTTTCTTTTTTCTCCTGTGAAGAGGTTTTTTTTTTCCACGATCAGAAACCACAAAACGTTCTCTCCTGATTACGTGATGTAACATCACATATATCAGTTTCTATCCATCCTTCTAACCACTTGCCAGTGGTTACTATGACTACTGCAATTACAGTGCTTCAGTCAGAAAAAACGTTGCTCCAGGCAGCTCTCTGACTTCAGTCTTTTCTTATACCTAACACACGCGTGAGGGTCAGGACTTCATGAAGTGTGATGTCTCCCTCACTGTAGACTGAGTAATAGCCAAAGGTTCAATTCTTACTGGGCCCTGTTTGCCTAACCAGTCTTTTAAGAGATACCTTCCTGTATGAAAAACTGACTCATGTGAATCCTCATAAAGAAATGATCAGCCAGCGTAATGAGAAAATAAATAAGAGAGTTAGATTAGTCAAACCTCTCATACGTTTATTCTGCACACAAAGGGAAAGTCAATGAGAGATTTCCTGTGTTGACAAGGGTGAAGAGACAATGACAGGAACCAACCCAAATATAAAGATATGGAACTGACAGGACCCTGTTGGTGAAAGAAAGACCCCAGTGCTGGATCACCAACACACACATTTAAAAAACAGTCACCTGCACTGGTACAAACTCAGCACAGAGTGATTTTTAACTGAGACATGTTAAAATAATCTGCTCATAATCTGTCTTTAGGTTATTTGGCTTGGTCGGTTAGGTTCATTATACACTATCATTAGGATATATGGTTTGGTCATGTAATCTCCATTGTTTATACAGACAAACGCAGCCCTGCCCTAGACTCGAACTTGCGACCTCAGGAAAGGAAGTCAGGCACATTAGCAAGGAGGCTAAAACTCTTGCTTGCTAGCGCGCCCCTTGGGGTGTCGAGGAGTGAGGTTTACTCACTGCACAGCACTGTATCAGCTTGCCACCCTTACAGTCAGTTAAGGTTAACTGTGTGAATGTAGTGAACATTTCATTTTTAGACTTTTCCATTTTGTTTCATTTATTTCAAACACTGACAAGATTGATTTAACTGATAGGTCTGTGAATCTGAAATTTCTTTGCCAGTTTTGAGGAGTTGAAGTTTGTGAGAAAGAATCACAGATAACAACAAATATTTCTATATGAACTGCAACTAAAGTAACCAGTCAGACCAGACCAAGCAGATACTGTCGACCTCTCACGCATTATCTTTTGATCACAGTATACTTAACTCAGCACAGACTTACACGACAGTTTTGTGATCTAGGCTGAACAGTCTGAGGTTGTTCATTGAGGACGGTTAAACTGATTCTTCCATTTAATCATTCAGACCGACCAGATTCACACAATGGTGAAAGTGATGTTTCAGTTGACAACCAAACTGTGAACACTTGCCCTGAACAAAAGTGTTTGATAAGTGAATTAATGTGAGTGTCAAACGCACAGAGAGGGTGTTGGGGATTCATATGTGACCACTGGTCTGAGTTTTTCTCCTTTGTTACAACATGACAGACAACCTGCTCTTTTTTTCAATCCAAATTTCATATTGTTGGCGAAATGATTGTTTGACATCATTTTCTCAATTAATTACACCAGTCGTGTCAGAAAAAGCACTACTGAGTGTTAGCATTGTGTATTTCATAAGCAAGACAAAGACGTGCTTTTTTTTAACTCGTCAAACTGCTGTAAATCTGATCACTTGTTCCTCATACTTTCACATCCTGAGTTGTAAGGTATTTCCTCCATCTAACCTGTTCAACTGCTATCCATAAGTCAGCCCACTGTTACAGATGCAACCCTCTCAGATTACAGTAGCTAGGAAATTTATCAACTCCTCACACCAAATCTCTCTAGTAACTCTGATCCGGTCACTCACTGGTTGGTTTGATGTGACTGGGATGAGAACTGACTTCAACTGACTTCAACACACAGAGCTGACTAAACATGACCCATCAGCAGACTAAGAGAATATTCACCATAGACACATATTCAGTCATTACGCTCATTCAGAACAGCAGCTAATCACAATCTTCATTTAAACTCCACTCTCCAGGAGCCTCCCTAAGAGAAGGAAGTAAAGTTCAGTCTTTTCAGTTCCACGATACAGGACTCATTCACACGATACAGGACTTATAAAAACAAAACTAAAGGAATGTAACAGTCGACACTGACAATACAGAAGATCAAGTGTTCCTGTCTGAGAAAATGGCTTCCAAAGCTTTGCTATCAGAAGAGGATTTCTCCTGCCCTGTGTGCCGTAACATCTACAGTGATCCTGTTCTCCTGTCCTGTAGTCACAGTATGTGTAAAGACTGTCTGCAGCAGTTCTGGAAAAACAAAGATTCCAAGGAGTGTCCAGTTTGTAAGAGAAAATCCTCAAGAGACCTGCCTCCACCTAACATGGCTCTAAAGAACCTGTGTGAGACTTTCTTACAGAAAAGCTTTGAGGAATCTTCAGTGGGATCTGAGGAGACCTGCAGTCTCCACAGTGAGAAACTCAAACTCTTCTGTCTGGAGGATAAACAGCTTGTGTGTGAGGCGTGTCAGACCTCAGATAAACACATAAATCACAAATTCTGTTCCATTAATGAAGCAGCTTGTGAATACAGGGTAAGAAATCTACTTGTTCATATTCAATTTTCTCACAAGGAGGAAAAAATGAGGGGGACAAAGTGTGTGTGTGTGTGTGTGTGTGTGTGTGTGTGTGTGTGCATTTCAGTAAATATTGTCGGGCAGCAACTGGAGGAGAGACTTTTTATGTTGCAATACATGGGCTAATAAATGTTTCACATGTTCTCCTATCTAACCTTACTTAAAAGACAAACAATAAAAAACTAGCATATTGCTACTAATGGCTATGTCAGTTTGGAATGCATGAGCTGAAGGTTTGCAAGCTCTACCTTTTTTACAAACTCTGCCTTTTTTAACCTAATGACAAACAAAGAGAGAAAGAACAAGCGAAAGAAAGAGAAAGAGAAAGGGGGGGAGGGAGAGCGAGGGAAGAATACTGTATCTCAAGGTGATTTGAAACACTGTAGGAATGATTATAATGTTAGGGAGCATATTAAACTGTACCACCAATAATCTATTCATTTGTAACAAGTTGATAAACCAAAAGAAAATAAATTCAACGCAAAATAAAATGTACTGGAGCTAAATACTTCTATCTTACTTTGATCTCAAGGGAAAGTTTACAGCCAGTGTCGTATGACATATGGAACAGCATGAAATCTGGAACAGGTCCATCCGGTTAAAAAGAAGGATGTAAATGTAAATCTCACACACACACATTGTGAACAGTGAGCAGTGAATTTGTCTTCTGCATTTAACCCATCCAATACACCAGTAGTGATCACACACACCAGACGCATGAGCAGCGTTCTTTGCGTCCGGGGGGCATTGGGATTAAGTACCTTTCCCTCTCAGACCATTCTCTTATTACTTTCCAAGTAACTCTCCCGTTCACGCCAGTTGTCTCTACCACTGTTCGCAGCTGCCGTCGCATTCATGCTTCCACGACTGCTGCGCTCGCTGATCTGCTTCCTGCTGCTCTCAACTCTTTCAATGATCAGCAAAGGTCTTTGAACGACTTGACGGACAGTAAATTCTACCCTCCGTTATGCACTAGATATCGTAGCACCACTAACTATTAAAAATAGGCGTAAACACTCAACACCCTGGTTTAATAATGAAACCTGCGCGCTGCAGATGTGTGGGAAATTGGAACGAAACTGGCGGGCAACTAAACTAGAGGTTTTTCGCCTCGCCTGGCACGACAGCCTTATAGATTGTACACGGCTGTCTACACAGCCAAATGCACGTTTTACTCGAAAATAATTAATGTTAACAAAAGTAACCCCAGGTTCCTTTTTGATACAGTATCTAAACTTACCCAGAATCACTCCGCTCAGTCTAGCCCTTTTACTGCTAACGATTTTGGGGATTTTTCTCGCCAAAAATAGACTTAAGTCATCGTGATATTCAAATTAATTAATTAAATCAGACCGCCTGCACGCCCTCCATCAATGCGCCTGAGATTAATCTTGATGTGCACCCTTTAACTCAGTTTAACCTCATCTCCCTAGAGGAGTTGTCCAAATTGGTGCACTCTGGTAAACCAGTGTCTTACCTCCTTGATCCCCTACCTTCTTAGCTTTACATTAACCTTTTTTTCGGTCCTCAGCCCAACAATGCTACACCTTCTAAATATGCCACTTAAATCTGGTGTTTTACGCTCTGCTTTTAAAATGGCTGTGATCAGGCTTTTAATTAAATAAACGAACCTTGATCCTGAAGCCTTAAATAATTAAAGGCTGATCTCCAATCTCCCTTTTCTTTCTAAAATAACTGAAAAAATTGTAGCTGCTCAGCTGATAGCCCATATGCTCTCTAACAATCTGTTTGAAATATTTCAGTCAGGCTTCAGGCGTTTTCACTCTACTGAAACTTCACTTACTAGAGTAACTAATGATCTTTTATTAGCCATGGACACTGGTGCTACTTCTGTTCTTATTCTGCTTTATCTGAGTGCAGCACTGGACATGGTCGATCACACCATATTGTTAAAGCACCTGGAAAATCAAATTGGCATTCGTGGCCTGGCGCTCTCTTCGTTTAAATCTGATCTGTCTGACAGAAAGCAGTGTGTCCACTATGATAATGTGACCTCTGAATACCGTGAGCTTGACTATGGTGTTCCTCAGGGGTCAGTCCTTGGCCCTCTTCTATTTTCTATTTACATGCTCCCTTTGGGTGACATTATTCGTAGTTACAACATTAACTTTCATTCTTATGCTGATGATAATCAGATTTTCTTGCCTATCCAGCACAATGACCGCTCTGAATTGGCTAACCTTGAGGCATGTCTTTGTGCTATTAAGGGTTGGATGTCCTCAAATTTCCTGATGCTTGACACAGGCAAGACTTAAATGCTGGTCATTGGTCTTTTTACCAATCTTACCTTACATTTTGAGAACTGTATCATCTCTCAAAACTCTGCAGCTAAAAACCTTGGTGTGATTTTTGACTCTAGTCTCTCGCTAGTCACTCATATCAAAAACACTCCCAAAACTGCCCTTTTTCACCTACGTAACATCGTTAAAATTAGGCTCTTTCTTAGTATGGCTGATGCAGAAACCATTGCTCAGGCATTCGTCACATCTTGCCTCGATTACTGCAATGTTCTGTACTCTGGACTGTCGGCCTCTATTACCAGTGGTCTTCAGGTGGTCCAGAATGCTGCTGCCAGAACTCTAACCAGAACAAGGGAGTTTCATCACATTACACCAGTCCTGGCTTCCCTTCCTTGGCTCCCAATTCATGCAAGGGAAGATTTTATGGTCCCCTTATTAACATATAAAATTTTACATGGGCTTGTGCCAGCCTACCTCTCTGACTTAATTACACCCTATAAGCCCCCTCGTACCCTTCGCTCTCAAGCTTCTGGACAATTAATGGTTAAAAGTTAAAAAGTCCACTGGCAACTGAGCCTTATCTATTTTCTCTAACTTATGAATACTATAATTCTGATTTAACTTCATTATACACATGTAAAGCCCTTTGGGACTATAAATAGTGATATTGGGCTCTTCAGCAATGTTTACTATCATTAAGGGTACACAGTCGTGGGTGTCAGTCCTGGGAATTGAAACAAAAGGCTTTCGGTTATGAGCCTGATTTGCTAAGCTCTACACCACGGCTACCCAACTTTCCAAATCCTATTCGCAAAGCTCTATTATCATGTTAAGTACCGTGTGTGTATAGTGTGTGTAGTATCCCAAGTTTTGAAACTTCACAAATTCCTAAAAACAGGAGAAAGAAGGAGAGTGCCGACAGGTGTTTCTAATCAGTGCCGCTTTGTGCAGCAAACTAAGGAGTCAACCTCAGTTGAGCTCCGGTTGTGCCAACCATAATGTAGCCTGTCTGATCTCTCCTGCTCGTCTCTGCAAAGAATCAGCCCAACCTCACCACTTCAGAAGATCCGCGACGCTAAGAGACTCTCCCGGCCTGTAGCAACTCATAACGTAACCACTGCAAATAGTGTAATAACTGGACATAATGTAATATAGGCACATAATGTAAAAAATTTAATAAAAACACGTAATTTAATCATATGCCTATAATTTAAGAAAAATGCTGATCGCATAATGTAACATATAAGTTACATATAACATAAGTTTTTGCGCATTATGTAATACGTTATTAGGTTATATGCCAGTTACTACATTATAATGTTAGTAACAGTAGTTTTAGTGAATAATGTAAAAACTTGAATGCATAAGATAGTAAAATGCCCAATTCATTCTCTAAAGGACAATTTCTATATGTATTTCAAGTGTTGATAGTAAACCTTTGACTAGCTGTTACCCCATCAGAGCGCTAGGCTAGAAATAGAGGTTTTCAGAATAACTGTAATTTCACCGGGTTCAGGCTCAGAAATAAGGTTATGGTTACTGCTAAGTGATATTAGTCTGAAGTCTAATATTCACAGTGAACCATTAACCAGAATTTCCCTATACCACTGGCACAACAATATGTCTGTATGTATTTATATTTGGGCATAAATGCAAAGAATCAGTTACTTATTGTTATGTAGTGTTGATACTTTGTAATGTGGTGAAGTTACAACTATCCCAGTTGTAGAAGTTTGATTTCTGTTTGATTACAACACTACAGGCCTGCCAATCTCATATCTCATAATGTAGTGAGAAGTGATCTCGTTGGTAACTTCTATTAGTGAACTGTTATTTAATGAGTCGTTGTATGTGACTGGGCCTTTGAGTGGGACAGAGTCCAGACCAGGTATCACCACACTGTAGATGTGGACAAGCCTGTGTCCTCTGTACATTCCACCTCCTCTAATCATTAAGAACTCCACATTTCACTTTTCAGTGATTGTATCTTCAATAAATACCAGTGTAACAGGTCAAACAGCTCTGTTAAAACAGTGATGTGTTCTAGGAGGAACTTCTGACTGCACTGAAGCCCTTACAGGACAAACTGAAGATCTTTAAAGACATGAAACAAAACTGGAATAAAACAACAGACCATATTAAGGTGAGAATACAGCACTGATGCTTATAATAGAAATTTTAGATTTTACATGATGCACGGTTAAATAAAAGTGTGAAAACTCTGTGAATGGGACACACTGTAATTTATTCTAATGTGTCTTCTCCAGAACCAGACTGCACACACAGAGTGGAAGATTAAGGAGGAGTTTAAGAGGCTTCACCGGTTTCTACGAGATGAAGAGACAGCCAGGATAACTGCACTGAGAGAGGAAGAGGAGCAGAAGAGTCAGATGATGAAGGAGAAGATTGCGGAGATAAACAGTGAAATATCATCTCTCTCACAGACGGTCAGAGCCATAGAAAATGTGATAAGAAATGATGACACATCACTCTTAAAGGTAAAAACCAAAACACACACATTCTGTCTCCCTGTCTCATTCAGTCTTGTGAAAAGACATACCACAAAAACATTAATGTATAAATACTATAAAAAACCTCTAATGAATTCATTTAAAACTGTTGCCCTTTTGCAGGACTTCAAGACCATAGTGAAAAGGTAAAATTCCAATGTCCTGTTTTTGTTGGTCTGAGTTTGAACCCAAATGTCTGTCACTTCTGACTGTGTCATGTTTTTTTCCAGAGCTGAATGCACACTTGACACACTGCAGGATCCAGAGACTGTTTCAGGAGCACTGATCAGTGTGGCAAAGCACCTGGGCAACCTGAAGTTCAGAGTGTGGGAGAAGATGCAGGACATTGTTCAATACAGTGAGGGTTTTTTTTGTAGTTTTTATACTTTTTTAGTTTTGGCAAGGTAGTGGTCAAAGACCAGACTGGAGTTATTAGGGGAAATACAGTCACCACACCATAGAAATGTGACTAATGTCTTTACATAAAATAAAATCATATTCAGTTGGTAAGATATATATCAACAGAAACACAAATCTCAAATATAACTGAACAGTGTGAATTTAATCTCAGGGTGTAACACCTGAGATTAGAGGAGAATCTCAGAACGTTAGACCAGATTAAACCCAACTCATAACATACAGCTAATACAACACACACAACTAATAGCCTGCAACACACATACAACTAGTACCACAAACACACACACACACACACACACACACACACACACACACACACAACTAATACAACACATAGACAATCCCTTTTTCAAACATGTGAAAATGAAATGCAATTAGTTATACACACTTAACTGCATTTGAGAAATACAGGCATAGTTTGCTTTGCAAGATAGTTGGCTAGTACCAGCCAAAGTTAGTACCCATCCCTAAATCTGGTTGTTTAGCCCTCTGGCTCGCCAGCTAGTCGTGACTTGTGATGGCATAGCATCCTATTTAATTGCATTACCTCATCTTTCCTCACAGTAGTGATCCATCTATCGCACCCTGGGGCCCTATAGTCATTTTCTAGATGAGTTCTCTGAATTTATCTCAGTTATTATAACTAGAGTGGATAAAATCCTTATACTGGGGGACTTTCATATCCACATCAACAACAGTTCTGATCCCCTTAATAAAGCTTTCACAGCTATCATTGACACTTTTGGTTTTAACCAACATGTCCAGAAACCCACTCATTTTAATGGCAACACTTTAGACCTTATTCTAGCTTATGGAATAGATGTCTCTCAAATAGTCATCTCTCCCTACTCCGCTGCCCTCTCAGAACACTTTCTAATTATTTTTCAAGTAACTCTCCTGCTCCCGCCTCTTGGCTGCTTGACCCCCTACCCCCTAAACTTTACACTGAGCTTTTCTCGGTTCTCGGCCCAGAAATGCTAAACCTTCTAAATATGTCACTTAAATCTGGCGTTTTACACTCCGCTTTTAAAACAGCTGTGATCAGGCCTCTACTTAAATGCTTCAGGTGTTGTCACTCTATTGAAACCGAGCTTACTAGAGTAACTAATGATCTTTTATTAGCCATGGATGCTAGTAACACCTCTATTTTTTTCTTTACTTGATCTGAGTGCAGCACTGGACACGGTCGATCACGCCATATTGTTAAAGCGCCTGGAAAATCAAACTGGCATTCGTGGCCTGTGCTCCCTTGGTTTAAATCTTGCCTGACAGGAAGCAGTATGTCCACTATAATACTGTGACCTCTGAATAGCATGAGCTATGGTGTTCCTCAGGGGTCAGTCCTTGGCCCTCTCCTATTCTCTATTTACATGCTCCCTCTTAGTGACATTATTCATAGTTATAACATTAGCTTTCATTGTTATGCTGACGATATTCTTACCTATTGTAACCAGCACGTGGGTTTTGGCGTTTGCTGTTTGGCATTTTGGCGATGTAATTACAGAGCAACGCAGACACACCAACGCAGAAGTATAAATGCTCACAACAGCGTAGGCCACTCGTATAGGCTACGGCGTAGGCTCCGCATAGAGCCTATGCAGAAGTATAAATCAGCCTTTAGTCTCTGCCTGTAGGCTCTCCTGTCATAGTCTAGTTTAGTTTCTGCTGGTTTAGATGTCTCTCACAGATTCTCTCTCCTCTCTCTCCCCTCTATTTTCTGTCTTGACCGTGTTGTTCTCTATAACTAACCTGTCCTCCTGTGTTTCTGTGGGAGTGGTTGATGTCTTTCTCTCGCTCCATAGATGTGACTCTCATCTTTAGGTCGGCGGCTTGACTTTGTGCCCTTGCCCTGTGTTCCCTGGCCCTACTTGTCCTGCATGACCCCGCTCCTCCTGTGCCTTCCACAGCCATCAGCTTCGCTGAGTTGATGCATCTATGCACTACTTTCTTTATTTGCTTTATTAAGTCCTGATACTCCACTAATGCTCTCCTTTCCCCCTCATCTTCTGTGTTTGTGTGTCTCTTATGCTTATGTGTGACTGTCTTGTATGAGTGTGGCTGTCTTCCTCCCAGGTATGTCCTGCCCCCCTCTGTCCTCTTCATCCCTCCCTGTCAGCCTCCTCATCATCGCCATCCCCCTCATCCTGCCTTTGTTGTCATTGTTTTGTCTGCTAATGTGTTTTCTTTTACATTATGATTGTATTACTTCTTGTTGTTGTCTAGTAGTAGTAGTAGTAGTAGTAAGGGAAGTTTGGAGTCTCCTTATGGAGAGTTGCTAAGTCTCAGAGACAACAAACTTCAGGTGTGATGAATCATTTACCTTCATTCCAATAGCACGATCATGGGAGAGTGCACTCTTGTCAATTATGAGCACAGTCTCCGAACAGAGAGAAGTACAAAGTATTTATACAGTGACGCAAACAACTTTAGAGGTGGCATGATGTGGGGGTGGAATTAGTCTGTCTAACCTTTTGAACTCTGACACAACATCTTCTCGAAGGTCAACTGCAGAGTGAACCCCAAATGCTCTCTCGCAATTTCCCTTTGTCTGATATGATTTTATCTTTAATACAGACATAATTTTACAGTGTGACAGATGGTCATGGCCCGACATCCTTTCATCAGTTTTGACTGTCTAATCTAAGATATTGTCGCCCAAGGTTACAGACAGTACAAGCAGTGAAAGATGCTCCTGATTATATAGAGGTTACAGCAGGTCTAAAGGTCACACCAGATCAATAATATTTCTTTATTTGAGCTTGCAGACATATTCCTGCAGGCACATTCCTCAACCATCACATTCTCACAGAACTGTGCATATGTTTTAACACATTTGATTGAGTATTCTCAGTAATGACATCACTGTAGTTTATATGTATTTACACACTTGACTTTGTCATAATACAAGCCATTGTCACTATGAGTGGTTCTGTTTTTAGGACTGGTTTCATTCTCGCCTATGAATATACTGGTTTCATTGTCCTTTGTATTTTCTTCACTAATGGGAGGCTCAGTAATCCGCGAAGATAAATTAGTAACACTATGAACATGTAAATATATTGAATATTTAATCTCTCTCTTTGCCTCTGTTCTCTCTCTTCAGCTCCTGTGATTCTGGACCCCAACACTGCACCACCAGATCTCATCCTGTCTGAGGATCTGACCAGTGTGAGATTCAGTGATGACAAACGGCAGATTCCTAGTAATCCAGAGAGATTTGATTGGTATCCATGTGTCCTGGGCTCTGAGGGCTTTAACTCAGGGACACACTGCTGGGATGTTGATGTTGGGAACAGTACATTCTGGTCCTTGGGTGTGACCACAGAGTCAAACCAGACGAAAGAGGAAAAGACATTCTTTGACACTGGTGTCTGCCGTGTTCGCTATAAGAATGGTCAGTGTGAGTCACAGGCCTTAGGTGGGTCACGGACTCCACTGACAGTGAATAATAAACTCCAGAGGATCAGAGTGGAACTGGACTGGGACAGAGGAAAACTCTCATTCTCTGATCCTCTAAATAACACACACCTGCACACCTTCACACACACTTTTACTGAGAGAATGTTTCCATTCTTCTACAGTCACTGTAAACTCTCTCCTCTGAGGGTCTTACCAGTGAAGTGTTGTGTAACAGTGGAACAACACAATTAGTTCAAATGTACAATAATCAATGAGCATTTATAATCATCATTTTAAATCATCAGTTTGTGAAGTCTAATTCTAAAAATGTGTATAGGTCAGTATGATCAGTTTCGTATTTCTAAGAGCACACGCATCATACATTATAATGTAGGAGGTTCCTTATTCTCTCTTTATGTTTAAGATGACTGTACATATCTGAACTGAAATGAGGAACATTTTCCTCATCAAGGTTAACTATCTGAAAATATGGAAAAGTTTCTTCGATTTAAAGTGAAATTTATTTCTATTTATTTATTTATTTGAGGGGTTATGGCTTTATTTCAATCATTATGTGTAGTAAGCATATCAGTTATGTAAAGACTCATCTGACACATTGATAATGTTACCTGCATTGACTGGATTTGTGTGTAATGTATGTGTTTGATTTGGACAGTAATTGTGCTGTATGTCTGACTGACTGTACTGTAAACACACTGTGTATGTTATAGTGTGTGATGAGTCTGAATAAAGCCATTATTAATCCTTCATTATGTTGTCATTGGATCAGTTCTTTGTATTGAGTGATTTGCTGCAGGTTAAACCAAGAACATCAGAATGATCAGAGTTCACAGGCTCCTGTTTTAATCAGTCTGTCTGTCAACACTGAGATCCAAGAGCAAGATGAGTCAGTGAAGGTCAAAGTTTTAATCAGTCTGTCTGTTAACACTGAGATCCAAGAATAAGATGAGTCAGTGAAGGTCAAAGTTTTAATCAGTCTGTCTGTTAACACTGAGATCCAAGAGTAAGATAAGTAAGTGAAGGTCAAAGTCAACAGCTCTGTCTTGTCCATCTGTCTGTGTCCTTTACAGAATACTCCATCACATTATCTCAGCACTGACTGTGGATCCAGGGTATTCTCTGACTGGACACATTAGACATTGTGGTTGAGTATTCATGTCTACTGTACACACAAAATCCAGTTTTAGGCACTCCAGTCTCTCGTCTCTGATGGTGTCTGTTTTGAGATGACTGTTCACTGTGCATTATGGCTTCCTACAACTGCATGTGATTTTGTGTTTTTGTGTTTTACAAAATAGAGCATATGATCGTCATACCTAATTATGACAGCAGATGGCAGAATAACAGTGCAAAACGAAGAGAAGCTTTATTTCGACAATAAATAAAGCAGATTTCATTGTTCACTGTCTGACATTAGAACGACAGTTTTTGTCTCTTAAAGATCTAATTCTTCTTACAAGAGATTCCACACTGCTGGTGTATTTTACATGTTTTATTTCTGAAAAGAAATGGTTTTTTTTCATGATGTCTAAAATTGTCACAGTTTGAAGGAGGTTCTGGATGCCCAGGGTGGGGGCTTCTAAGGAACTTTCCGGCCTCAGGTCTCGGGCTTGCACAACGGGTTGACAATTCAATTTCGCCCCCGGAAAGATGAGAAAACCAGGAATATTTACACAGATTCGCCAAGTAAGACATCAGGAAATTTATGTGTTAATTATGTGCAATGTGTTAATTTAACAAAATGGCTAGCAGAACAGGACAGAGGGAAGCAGGGCATGACAAAAGTAAATCAAGTAATACTGTTCACAGGCAGTCTCCAGGTTAAGAACGTCCGACTTACGGCCAACTCGTACTTGCGAACGGGCTGCCATAAAGCCTATTATATGACAAATTTGAGTTGAATACAGAGGTTCATAATAATGAACGCTCGCACTACTTTGTGCTCATGAAAAAAATTGCGCGGCTTCAGCGGTCCATCGGCTCGAGGGAGGAGAACGCTGAATTTAAGCCAAATACGAAGTTACACACTCAACATAGTTTTAGCGGCAACGTGCTCCGACTTGACGGACGGCTTTGTGTTTCATATGTTTTAGTGTATTTGGAAGTGTTTTTTAAGTGTTTTATATGCATAGAAAGGTCAAATATATACTGTATACTAAGACTCGATACTAACTGACGCTAAATAGTAACCGTGTGCTCCTGTTCCTACTTACCTACAAATTCGAATTAAAGCTGAGTTGTAGCATCGCAACATGTTTTTAGCATTCTATCAGAATAATGACATGTTTCTCTTGTAGGGATACTTATTGGCCAAGCTCAGGTAGTCAAAATATAATAATAATAATAATTGTGGGTAGTTTGTTCAGACATGGGCCATGAAGGTATTCCACCCTGTTAGGACATATATAGCTGTACAGATATACAGTGTACACACACATACACGACTATACACATGTACAGTACACACACACACACATACACAACAATACACATTTACAGTACACACACACATACACAACTATACACATTTACAGTTCACACACACACACACAACTATACACATTTACAGTACACACACACATACACGACTATACACATTTACAGTATACACACACATACACAACTATACATATATACAGTACACACATATAGGACTTCATATCAACAGTGAATCACTAGCATAATAAGAAACAGTGGAAGAGTTCAAATGGACACATTCATATTCATCACGCTTTCAGAAAGTTCCTAAAACAGGCACCAGGGCATCTCAGACTTTACCAGGGTATCGGACACAGGATGTGTGACCACTTTTCCGTCTTCAAAATAAGTATAATTCTTAGAATAACTTTGAACTCTCACACATAGACAAAAAAAAAACACACCTGGTTCTGCTTTGGAATGAGTACCTGTCCAACCTGACTTGCAGGATGTTTGTCTCTCACTTTCTTCCTCTCTTTCTTTCTTTCTTTCTTCCTTTCTTTCTTTCTTCCTTTCTTTCTTGAGGCGCACACTTCTGGGAAGTTGATTTTAGGGAAAGTACAGACTGGATCGAGAATGGATACAGAATGGTTTGAGCCCCACAACGAACAAAAAAATGAAAACAAAAAAAAAAAAAACTCTGGAGCCAAAAAAAAAACCTCCTTAACACACAAAGGCAGCAATGTTTAAGATGATTACACTGTTTGCATATTTATATGTTTCATTTAACTTTGTGTCGGGAAGCTGATGTCTCGGTCCTTTATCTAAACTCCGCCCACTGACACAGCCTTACTGTAAGAGGGAAATAAAGCCGCTTTTGCTTCTTTGTGAAACATCTTGATGGACTTCATTTTTAAGACATGGGGGAGCCAATCAGAATGATTATTTAAATTTACCTCCTGAGACGCTTCCCCTTAAAGAAGGAAATGTAAACCAGTCTGTCAGTCTGCAGCTCTTCACAACTTTCTCCACCGAGTGTCCAAGAATACGAGAACGACTTATCAAACGTACCAAACAAAGAGATTCCTGTGATTGCTGTTAAGCACTCAAAGTACAGTCAGCGTTGCCGTTACGGAGGATCAAGTGTTAATGATAGAAAATGGCTTCTGAACTTTTGGAGGATTTAACCTGTCCTATCTGCTTTGACATCTTCAAGGATCCCGTTCTCCTCTTGTGTAGTCACAGTCTGTGTAAAGCCTGTCTGCAGAAGTTCTGGGAAGTTAAAAATCTGAAGGAATGTCCAATCTGTAGGATACGATCTACAACGTCTGAGCCTCCTCGTAACCGTGTGTTAAAGAACCTGTGTGAGACTTTCTTACAGGAGAGAAGTCAGAGATCTTCATCAGGGTCTGAGGAGCTCTGCAGTCTGCACAGTGAGAAACTCAAACTCTTCTGTCTGGAGGATAAACAACCTGTGTGTGTGGTGTGTCAGACTTCAAAAAAACACACAAACCACAAATTATGTCCAATAGATGAAGCTGCACATGATAATAGGGTAAGATAATGTTGTGGTCATTAAACACTGAAACAATGTTTTATCTTAAAAAGCTTATACAAATTTCTTCTGTATTAATATTTATTTTAAATTATTATAAACTTGGGAAAACAACATTTCCACTTACAGTAAATTGACCTAATGCAGTATAGTTTTAAAATGAATGAAATTAACACAATATGTACATTATGTTGTACTTTTCAATTGGGTTGGGATTAGTGTAGGATTAGGAGTATATTCAATACGTAATAGTACTTAGTTATAATAAAATTAACAAAACTAAGTCAGTCTATTTTTGACATTATATGGGAGTGAAAAGTCAGGTGTGTGTGTATGTGTGCGTTGTTGGGGTGTATGGAATGAATAACAGTAGTATGGGAACACAGATCAGACATGTCAGATGTGTATTACAGAGGTATGGTCGGTATTACACAAACACAATCCTTTCCAACCGGAGATCAGAGATATAAATAATTTCCATAATTTCTACAAAACAAATGTATCTGATTTTTTCAGAAGGAACTGAAGAGTACACTGAAGCCCTTAAAGGAGAAACTGGAGAACTTTAAAAAAGTCAAGCTGACCTATGATAAAACAGCAGAGCACATTAAGGTGAGAATAAAGAGTACAAATTGTACAGTTTCTCATGAGGTGTTTATAAAAAGTGTGCTAGAATTTTGCCAAAAATTCTCTAATGTACTGTTTCACACTCTATATGACACAGAACAACTATGACCTTTTTACAAAAGCATGCTAACCTGAAATAAAACAACTGAGCACATCACAGGAACAATATTGATCAATTCCAAAAACCCAGAAGCTGAAAATAAAACAATGATTTTGAAACATTTTCAGTATCATTAGTACAGTGCACAGTGCTCATTAAATATTTCTCTGTTTCTCATTTCAGACTCAGGCCAAAAACACTGAGAGGCAGATCAAGGAGGAGTTTGAGAAACTTCATCAGTTTCTGAGCGATGAAGAGGCAGTCAGGATAACTGCACTGAGAGAGGAAGAGGAGCAGAAGAGTCAGATGATGAAGGGGATGAGTGAGGAGATGAGTAGAGAGATATCATCTCTTTCAGACACAATCAGAGCCATTGAAGAGGAGATCAAAGCTAAAGACATCACATTTCTGAAAGTAAGAACATCTACATCTCTCTCCGCACACACACACACACACACACACACAGAATCAGTAGATAGTTGATGATTAACACATTTGTTCTCTTTTCACAGAACATTGAGGCCACAAAGAAAAGGTAAGTAACCTGTCTCTTAACTCTCTTCTTTTTCTGTGATACACAACCCACAGCAGCTCTGACTCCTGAATGTTATTCCAGAGCCCAGTGCACACTGCAGGATCCAGAGATGCCTTCAGGAGCACTGATCAATGTGGCAAAGCACCTGGGCAACCTGAAGTTCAGAGTCTGGGAGAAGACGCAGGACTTTGCTCAATACAGTGAGTTTATGTGAGAGATAATTAGACCAAAAAACAAGATTTGATAAATCAATCACTAATGCATGTTGCTCATGTATTTATGATCACTTTCCTACAGTTTTCATCAGGTACTGGTCTGAATGGAAGATAAAAGACCTCTAAGAAAGAGTTAATATGAAGCAGAAAAAAGCTGTGAAATGTTAGAGAAAGAGAGAGAGAGAGAGAGGGGGGGGGGGGGGGGGGGGGAGAGGGGGGGGGGGAGAGGAGACTGTGATGTGACAGTGGTTTCTCCCAGTCACATTTCTTATGTTTTGCCTTTTATAAATTGTTTCCTTTTTTGTGAATAGAAGACAGGGATTTATGAGGCAGCATGAAAGACAAAGATCAAAACACAGGACAAATGTGAGGAAACCAGAAGTTACTGAAAACACCACACAGCCCATCTTAAAATAAAGTCATACACAGTAACTGAAATACATATCATTATAGACACAAATGTCACTTATGACTAAACAGAGTGGATTTAATCCAGGAGTGTAACAGGGTGGAATAAGAGAAAAATCTCAGAGTACTAGGCAAGATTAAACCAACTCACAATACACAACTAATACAACACATACATGACGAATACTACACAAACAGTTTATACACCACCCACACAACTAATATAACATACACAACAAATACGCCATACATAACTGAAAAACCAATTAAACAACTAATACAACAAAGAGCAGTAGTACAACATGTATAACCAATACAACACACACACAACCAAGACAACACATACAACTACAATAATGCACACACGTCTAATAAAACACACACACATAACTTATCTAAGTGTAGTACTCCATAGCACATTGTGTTAATACTGTGATCTCTGAAGATTAATTAATAACAATATAAACATGACAACAGACTGAATATTAAATCTCTCCCTCTGTCTCTGTTCTCTCTCTTCAGCTCCTGTGATTCTGGACCCCAACACTGTAGGACCATGGCTCATCCTGTCTGAGGATCTGACCAGTGTGAGATACAGTAATGAGAAACAGCAGATTCCTGATAATCCAGAGAGATTTGATACATATGCGTGTGTGTTGGGCTCTGAGGGTTTTAACTCAGGGACACACTGCTGGGATGTTGATGTTGGGGACAGTACATACTGGTCCTTGGGTGTGACCACAGAGTCAAAGGAGAGGAAGGGAAAGACATTCTATAACAGTAGTGTCTGGTGTGTTGAGTTAGACGATGATGGTGAATACTGGTCATGGGCCTCAGGAGAGTCAGCTACTCCACTGACAATGAATAATAAACTCCAGAGGATCAGAGTGGAACTGGACTGGGACAGAGGAAAACTCTCATTCTCTGATCCTCTAAATAACACACACCTACACACCTTCACACACACTTTTACTGAGAGAATGTTGCCATTCTTCTATAATTACTGTGAACTCTCTCCTCTGAGGATCTTACCAGTGAAATGTTGTGTAACAGTGAAACGGCTCAGTTAGATCAAATGTGTATTAGTAAATGAGAAAAAGCTTCAGGTTAATGTGAAATTTCACATTAAAAGTCTGCAAACGACTGGACACCTGTCCAAGGTGTTTCCCCACCTTTCGCCCAGTGAGGCTCCAGCACCCCCGCAGGACCGGCGTATGCACCGCTGCCGCTCTAGGTGAAAAAGAATTATGCTGCCCCTCTATTTGCGTACCATACCAGCAACGACATGCAAACGCCAATATGCCACACACATAACGTAAATAGTCTACTGAAATGCCAGCGTGCTCAAAGTGTCAACAATATCAAAGTATGCATCATGCAATATGCGGACATTTTGAGGATCCGTCTACAAATAACGTATGGATCGTTAATTATTTTCTATGTCTTGTTTCTACTGCAAATAGTTTATTAGTTGCTTTGTGTGATCTCACAAATATCATCTCAATTATATCCTGCTATCCATCTGTCCATTCTGTCTGTCCCCCCACCTCTGTCCCTCTCTCTCTCTCACTCTCTCTCTCTCTCTTACACACACACACACACACACACAGAAATACACAAACACAGAGGTACACTCTGTGTGGTGTGAATGAAGTATTTACCTCAGTCAGTCTCTTTAATGTTTACTGCAGAGATGTTGGTGATTGTTAAATTGTAAATAAATGAATAAAATCCCTGTATGTGTTTGTGTTAAGGTCCTGTTTGCTGATAATCTGTACTGTTCTTAGATCAGTGAGGTTACTGCTCTCTGCTCCTATGTCTCTGCACAAAAGCACATACATAGACATCTGTGTACCTACATACATACACACATACATACATATTTAAAAAAAATATCTGAGAAGAGTCCGATTTGAGGGAGAGTATCATTACAAGACAATCCTCCCCTTAACCTTGCGTTAAAGAACCTGTGTGAGACATTTTTACTGGATAGAAGTCACCGATCTACATTCCCAGAACTCAGGGCTTTATAAACGCGAACTTTTTAAGTATTTTTAACAAAATTAATATAAGTGTATATTATATATATATAGGAATGTCCAGTTTATAGGAGAAGATCATCAAAACTGGATCCTCCCTTTAACCTTGTGTTACAGAACCTGTGTGAGACTTTTTTTTTCAGGGTCAGAGGTCTTCATCATATCCATTTTTCCTCTGATGTCTATTATGAATTTAATGTATTTGGTGGTTGAGGAACAAATTCTGACTCCTTGTAGTTATCTCTATGCAATGCTCATTCATATAACGTTAGGTCTGTGGAACGGAATGCCGTTGATTCATTAGTCGAGGTGCTGGGAACTGGCAGCACGAGTCTGTGATCTCAAAATCTGAGGCTGAAATGTGCACAGACCTGTGTCTGTTGCTTGCTGCTTGTGTGCAAGCCCTGGCTGTGGCATAATTGTGTGAAATTTTATATTCAGAGGTGTGTGTTTACATAGGCTGGCTTGTAAACCTTACATCTGTATCCCATGAGCTGAATATCTGAATATAGCTGAAGAGCTTAATATCTCACCTTGCATTTAATGCAGAATGGCATTGTAACTGTCGCAGAGCAGGTACTGCGTGCGTGTATGCGCGTCAGGGCTGTTGCAGTAGAAATTAAACCGTGAGGACCGGCACATTACTGGGAAACCCTACATTTTAGAGCACACGCCTAAATGGCAGAGAAAAGTCAAGCAACGCCATAGCACCAGCAAAACAGAGTCTCTGGCGTCGCCCCTGATCTGAGGAGTTCTGCAGTCTGCACAATGAGAAACTCAAACTCTTCTGTCTGGAGGACAAACAGCCTGTGTGTGCGTGTAACGTATTAGGATTCAGGGAAAAACAGAGGAGAATACACAGATGAAGCTGCAACTGGTTTTAGAGTCGGAAACAGCGGCCAGTCAGAATTTGTATGACATAGTAACAATCCAAGCCCTTCTTTAGTTTCAGCCTGTCGCAAACTGAACACAAATCAACCATACCCTGTGTGTATCTGCTTTGTGTGTCTCTGTCAGTTAAACATAAATAAGTGAAATTGTAAATAAACATATAAAATAAATATATAGTATATAATAAAATACTCCTGTTATAGTGGAGTGTACAGTGCTCTACTAGTATTACAAACAGTGCAATTTTTCCTTTTTTTGTAAACAAACTATGCGTTTTGGTGTGTAAAACTTCAAAACAGACACAACACAGGTTATGACCAATCCATGAACCTGTATATGGGGGGGAACACGCACATTTCATAACAAATTAATGAGTTAAAGATTTTCTGTTTTCTGTCACATCCTCAGTCTGAAACTACACGGAATCTTTTTGAATTTGTAAGTTATCATTAAAACAACAAAGCTGAAAATTTCTCATTTCAATGTGTGAATATGATTTAAATATGTAAATGTGTTTTCTTTGTTGCCTGGATACAGAGGGGCAGTGACCTGGGTTCATTTACTTGGTTATTAATTTAATATTTAGTATTAAACTCTGTCTGATTTAGAGACAGTCACTAAGTTTAGAGTGTGAAAAATGCTTCAAAGTGTCAAATTATTTCTCGTTAACTTTACTAATCTACTTAAGTTCAGTAAAACAATGGAAGACATACTCACATGTGCATGTTAGAATCAACCACAACTGTTTATTGATGGTAAGAATAAACAGATCAATATGATTGCAAAGTATTTTTTCCAAAAAAGAATTAATTAAATTGATGAATTTGTAATGATTGACCTGGGACTCAAATCAAGGGCTCTGGCATGGAAGCCCAAAGCTTTGCCCTTGTGCCACCAAGTGGAAGACCCAATTGCAGAGAGCAAGGCAAAAGTGATTCAGTAAGGTGGTTCCTTTTAATAGGTAAATCAGGTATCCAAGGGAGTCAGGCAAAAATCAGTAAACAATTCCAGGCAGAAGTCAAAACCAGTAAGCAGAGATATCCAGCATCAAATCCAGAGAAAACAGCAGGCAGAATCTTAGTCCAAAAAAAACAGGCAAAAACAGAGGGTCAGCAACAGGGGACAATCCAGGAAAACACACAGAGCTTACTGGAAGGCTTGATCCGAAATTGCACACAGGGTAACAACTCAAGACTGAGCAAAGAACTGAACAGAACAGAAGCTTTAAATAGACAGACAGAACAAGACATGGGTGCAAACAATACAACAATAATGAACGAAACAGGAACCAAAACTAAGACTGAGGCCCCACATGGACAAAAAAAGAACTACATTCCTAAAAAACATGACAGAATTTGAAAGATTTGAAACTGAAGAGAGGAATGAATAAACACAAGTGAAAACACACACACACGTATACATATATGTATATATACGAGCAAACAAACAAATAAAGGAACAAGCAGGCTCTTTGACTTGTTTAAAATAATTGTAATTCATCACCCTTATACTTCTGTTGCATACTATTAGTTCACCTTACCCAATGTTACAGACCCCGCGCCAGACACAAATTCAGGGATGGGCATTACATTTTTTCAAGGGGGCAGAAATAAGATCAAGCTCGTTACATAATAACATTGATAATCTCTAAAATGAACATTAAATTCCTACTTACCACGTTTTTACTTGATTGTGAACCAGATAAATCCGAGACGTAGCCTATGGACAACCATCATTGCGCAATATCAGTCATACAATCAATTTACAATTACAGTTTAGCATTTAGCAGACGCTTTTAGCCAAAGCGACTTACAATCAGTGCATCAGTCGGATTCCTAATACCTCATAAGTAGTATATATCCTACACTTTCTGTCAAACTGTCAATGAAAATGATTGATGACCTCTGATGATCAATGACCCCCCTCCCTCCCTCCCTCCTTTCCTCATTTCCCGCCCTGTCAGGGGCCTGTATGATTGACAGGCACATGTGTGAAAAAACTCTTTGTATGGCTACAGGCGTGTTGCATGACAGGGATGGATGTGGTTGACAAGAGGGTAGTCAGGATATGTGTTGGTTGGCGCTGTTGAATATAAGCGTGATTGACCGGGGGTGATCATTCCGTTCACGTCCTTGTGTACACGACAAAGTCTATCTCGTAATCTGATTACACATGTCTCCATCTACAGTGACAAATAGTGTAAAGAGAGTACTTCTCAGCACAATTACTGCTACCTATGCTAACGACGAAAACGCATTAGCACCAAGAAAGAAGAAGAGATCTGAGAGTTTAATTCATTTTCTACAGAATGAGAAGGAAAAGTTGGAATACGAATGGCCGTTGTCTGACGGACGTGTTGGCGGATATGTGTTTGACAAAGTCGCACGTTCGGTGAAGCTGTACACTATCGAATCTGGGGGAACGTTTACGGAGGACATGACACACATATCATTCCCTGCTAAAGACTGGCGTTTGTTTAGAAACAAAGTGTGGAGAGACCTTGAAGTCCCTGGTCTGGATCGTATCTACAGTGCGGTGTGGAATAGCGTAACACCAGACATAAGCTACTACATATTCGCTAATCGTCTTGAAATGTAATCCTAATGATTACATTTAAATGTGTTGTAGCGAATACACAATTATGAAAGGGGTTGAACATATAGATTTTGAGAGGATAATGCGCGGCCTGAAAGTTATATTTCTTTGGAAGGACCGCTCTACACGCTGTTTTCAAGAAGATAGACGGTTTGTTTAAATGGTGCAAGGCCTTGGACAGATACCAACACATAAAAGTAAATCTTTTTCAGGCTTGGGAGTCCGACATTGAGTGTGACTGTGGGGTGGTCCATTCGGAATCACCACCCATTCTCTACAAGCATTAAAAAGGTTGGCGCGCCCCAGACGGTCACCATCTCAAACACTTGACACGTGGACTAAACATGTCGCTGGTAAACGACGCCGCAATACCTGAAGACAACAACTGGCTTGACACAATTTGCGAGAATCTAGGGAAGACGTATCGGATTTACTTACCGATGGCCGAGACCACGGAAACACCATCTGCGTCGTCTTCTCCACAGGACGTAGAGACTATGTCCACACAACCACCCTCTGTCGAGGACGTTAATGGGTGTATTCCCCCGCAGGGGTTTAAACTCATAAAGGCCGCTGTGGGTGCTCGAACAGATCATTCATGTAAAGCTGCGTGATGTTTGCCTGGGTTGTGAAGTGGATCATCTGAGCCAGTTACAGCATTCATGCCTCTTTGAACCCGACCCCTGTTTCTATCTGTCTCTCTGACCCTCTCCTGATCCCCCTCTGTTCCTTTGTGCTTTTCCTATTGCCCAAGCCTCCCTGCCTTCAGGACCAATGCATATCAAATCAGAACCCACTCACTTTAACACCTAACAGACACCAGGCTCGATGTTTTAGCGCAGCAACCCCCCGTACCATTTGGTCAAAAGTTGATAACGATCAAATCGAGGATAACGATCACCTTGGGTGGTTAGTTCCCCTGTGAGAATGGAATTCAGACCATGCCACAGGCTCCATCTGCATTGCTCCACTCGGGCACAAAGTATAGAACAAAAGAAAAATGAAACAAACTATACGATATTATTAATTAATTATGTGTATCGAGTCATAACTGTTCCTGTAGTCATAAACGCGCGGTAGGACGTAAAAATAACTAGGAGCCAAGTCACGAGTAGTTAATTTTCTGGACATCAGTGAAACTGTGCTGTTCTTAATGATAAAGAAACCATATCTTGTTCGAAAGCATAAAATGCGGCACATACAAGTAAGCTAATGTAATTTTACTATTCTTTAACGGGAAAAAGGTATGTATATTTCAACCGAGCTCAAATTAACACTTTACAGATTTCAAAAAATGTCTCCTCCCTTCAGGCAGAGACATCCGCAAAAGGATAGCAGCAAACCCTGTCTGCAAATCAGATAAAATGCCAGACCTCTTGCTATCCTACAGTTCAGCTGTGCTACAGGTGCAGGCTGTGCAACTACAGTACAGTTTGGCTTAGCGTCAGTTGGGCTCCGGTTGTCCTAATAATGTAGTAATGTAATAATATGTAATGTAGTCCGTCCATTCTGACCTGCTCATCTCCGCGAAGAATCAGCCCAGCCTCACCTCGGAAGATCCGCGACGCTGAAAGACTTTCCAGGCACCGACACGAAGTCTCGCTCACGGTCTCCTGATGCCAACCTCTGGTCTCTCCTACCTGACCGTGCCTGGGCTTCTTCTTCTTCTTCTTCTTCTTTTTCTTCTTCTTCTTCTTCTTCTTCTTCTTCTTCTTCCACTCTGTTCTTTAGGTTAAGCATACCTCTTCGTGAGTAATACCTCATACTCTACGGATTTAATGTTGCGTCCTATTTTACCTGTGTGCATGGTATGTACTTGTTCAGTTTGGTCAACTAGCAACTATCCTTATAAGGATAATTAATGGCATTATTTCTAGTTTTCAGTCAATCTGTTTGTAATAGTGGATGAAAAGATAATCTTGTCTTGTAATTTGCATATGACTATATCTGTAGTGACTGAACAAACTTTAGTCACTTCTTCTCCTTCTCTTCTCTATTATTCTCATTATTTTCTTTATTTGTCATAATGCACACATGCTTTCTTTGAATTGTAGAGATTCTTTAATATGAAATACTTTATTACATTTTGTATTCAACATATTTTCACTCTGATCTACCCCTTTTAAGTTTTAGTTTGTGTATTTGGACCACCAGTGCATGTTCCCCACAGATCTTTTGTTTGATATCATAAAAGAATGGTTGTATGTCCTGCCCTAGTGCTAAAACATTACTGAATACATTTACTACCCCCAGCTGTGCCACATAATGACAAAAGAGAGCCATTCCCCATAGCCAAATACTTACAATTACATAGGAACCTGTGAACATGACCATCCGTTTCAATAGCCCTTTACAGATCAGCAGACACTTTTGCCTCTTTGTAGTTTAAGATTCTTGGACTCAGCAACTGTAACAACAAGGGAAAAGTGGTTCAATTTGGTTGACACTATTGTCTCTAGATTTTGCTCTCACCAAGATTTACACCTCACACGTAAAGAAAGCAGGGAGGAAACTGTGGGTCTAGACTCTAGAAGAATGTTCTCTGTGGTATTAAGGTCAGAAGAGACACAATTATGCATAACTCACACAGGTATGCATAACATGCCTTTGTCCTCGCAAATTCTTAACCTTCACACATTGTAGAAGACCAGAAATCACTCCCAGATATGAGTTAAAGGTATTTGTTATCTATGGCCCTGCTTACATCTGGCATTAACATGTGTCTTGGGTGATCCGAACACGAGTGGACAGCTCTAAGTACATCAACATCATTTCACACCTGGCATTAGAGTGCATCTCCACATTTGTCTCGAGTGACCATTTGTGATCGAATCTCACTTTCCCACTCCATATGCAAAAAACACATCATCTCTGTTTGCAAAGACCAAATGCTTTGTTGTTTTTAACCGGCAGGAGGTAGCAATGCACTTCCCGTACCTCGTACACAGTGGACGTCAGCCGAGTAGGCGGTCCTTCAGTGTGGCCCAGGACACATTCACGTACACACTCCTATAAGAACGTGGCCATATGTGGCCCAGACCACCTTTGAATGCGGTCCGAGCAATCAGATCTCAATGCGTCTTGGGTGCATTCACACCTACACTTAGAGCTGTCAGCTTGTGATCGGACCACCCAAGACGTATGTTCCTACCAGGTGTGAAAGTCAAAGGCCTAGTGGAGCATAGGTATATCTTTGCACGAGAAATTGTTTTCTCTAGTCAGTAACATCTCGATTCTTGTGCAAGGAGCGGCTCCTCTCCTCTCCTATTCTTCTTCGTTTTGTATCATCATTGAGCCTCAATAAAGAAGACTATGGCCAAAAAAACCATCTCTGCACCTTTTCATTATTTTACCAAGAAACGCCAATGCCCAACAAAACCTTTGAACTTACAAAGATCTTTGTAATGACCTCAAGTCTTTCTCTCACCGGCAGCTGTGACACCGCTGATTTGAGAAATAATTTTCACAGAAATTTAATATAGGCACTGCCCATTTTTTCACAACTACTGTATATTTCCCATCAGGTCAAATATATTACACAAACAACTTTGGGAAAGTATTTTCTCACATCACAGCTTAACTCTTTGTGCACAGATTTTCGGAGACCTTCGACCCTGCGGCCGGAAACAATTGTTATGACATGCCTATCTTTTCCTTGATACAAAAAATACTGCACCTAATAAAACACATAGATTTCTCATTGCCTTACTTTTCATAGTCAAGGTCCTGACTGACTTTGCCCAAGATCAAAGTAAAGTAATGAGGTCTTCTACACTAACTTTTGTCTTCTACACTAACTTTAGATTCTCTTTGGCCGTTGGTTTCTTCACTGAGGTTGAGACGAGCTCCCTCCTATTGAGAGGGCCCCCCTTTGTAGTCAGACTTTGCCTCAGAGAATAGTGGTGAGTAACTAAATACTTTCCCTTCCTCCTGTTTACCCCTTAAATGATTTTACCAGTTTACAGTGAGACAGGTGTAGGACAAGGAAAGGCTTTTACCCATTTGGTAAACATGTCAATTATCACCAAACAGTATTTCTTCCCTTCACATTTACTTAGTTCAATAAAATCCATACATATGTGTTGGAAAGGGAATTGAGGTTTTAGAAATCTTTTAGGTCTCATACTCCCCTGTGCGTTGTATTTTGCACAAACAGGACATGCTAAACAACATTTCTTTGAGTAGTTATTAAAACCATATACTGTAAACACCTTTTGTATTATTGCTACCATCCCTCCTGTTGAGACATGGCACAGCCCCTGACTCAAAACCGCAGCATATCTACAGAGGTTGTTTGGTAAAATAGGTTTGCCCTCTTGACATCTATAAAGACCATTTTCCTGTTTCGCTCCTCGAAGTACCCAGCTTCTGTATTTCTGCGGGTGGGGAGGCTTTTCGCATATCTTTTAACACTTCGTGATCTAAATAGTCCAAAGTTTCGTTTGCAGTTAAGATTTCTTCATTTACAACAGCTCTCTTAGCGGCTATATCTGCTCTTGCGTTGCCCTTAGAGACGGGGTCATCTTTACCAGTATGTGCCGCGCGTTTACGTATTGCTACTTTAAGTGGAAGTTGCACTGCATCCAGTAAGGCTAAGATTAAATCCTTATGGTTAATGGTTTTTCCTGTGGAAGTTACCATACCTCTGTTTTTCCACTGCTGAGCAAATACATGTATAGTCGAAAAATACATATTGACTATCTGTGTAAATATTGGCTAATATCTTGTTTTTAGCTATTTTGAGTTAATGCTATTAATTCTGCAGCTTGTGCAGAGTAGTGCCTTCAGTGTGGCCCAGGACACATTCACGTACACACTCCTATAAGAATGTGGCCATATGTGGCCCAGACCACCTTTGAATGCGGTCTGAGCAATCAGATCTCAATGCGTCTTGGGTGCATTCACACCTAAACATATTGACAATCTGTGTAAATATTGGCTAATATCTTGTTTTTAGCTATTTTGAGTTAATGCTATTAATTCTGCAGCTTGTGCAGAGTAGTGCCGCGGCAGTGGTTTGTTTGATTTTCATGAACTTTTTTTTTTTTTTCAGGGTCAGGCCCTGGTATACGCTTAAAATACATAGTGCAATGCAAATCACTTTCATGCATCTGTTCAACCTCTGGGGGAACTCTTTATTTTGCTTTGTGCATCAGCGCATGTGTCACAAAGCCCGGGCCCGTCATGACTAAATCCAGACTGTACCAGTACAGGGGTTCTCTGTGACCCTCTACCACAAAACATTGCGCCATTCTGTACGCTCTCACCCCTTTCTTAGTGGGAACAGTAACTATGCAGAGACTTTGCATCATATCTCTCCCTAGCAGATTACAAGGACAGACTGTAGATAACACCAGTTGGCAAGGACTGCTCCTGCCTGTTTCGGAATCTGTCAAGGTTACCAATTCAGACAAATGTTCTTTGTATATTTTTCCATCTGCAGCTTTAACGAATATTTGGGTCTGGGCTGAATTTACATCAGGCACATTATCTGGGTGGACTACCGTCCGAGATGCTCCTAAATCACACAGGAATGTGACTCTCTTATTTCCAATCCATATTGTGACCTCGGGTTTCTCTTCATTTTGTAACATCACTTCTACATCTCCAAATTGCAACATTTCCTCTCCTTCTACAGCCCCTCCTTCTCCCTCATCTTCATTGTCGCTGCCCTCTTGTCTCCCTTTTCTTTGTCTGTAATCTTTCGCCCAGTGTCCTTTCTTCCCACATACAAAACATCCTTTATCTCTCACTTGCTGACTCGCTCTTCCTCTTCCTCTAGTACCTCTCTCAACCACAGTCTAGCTTGTCTCAGCTCATCACTATCTGATTTCTTGGTTGCCCTCATTATGTCTTTTATTCATTTCAGACATGCTTCTTCTGTTAGTTTACCTTTAAACCCATATTTACTTTCCATTTCTTTCTATATTTTATACTGTTTTGGTCTCTGGTAAACATATACTTTTCATTCCCTTCCAACTTATCTGGGCTTTTACCACATTTACCTCCCATATTAAAAGTCAGAGAGTTGATCTGAGGCACCACAACAATAATAACCACTATGCAAGCGAAGCTTAGTCCAGTAATAATAACAGCAACACCAAGTGCAACAGCAACCAGATGAACAGGTTAACTCAAGTCACCAGCAAGCATGACATAAGGAAAACAAATCCATGGAGGTGAAAAACCAAAAGTAAAAAAAAACAAACAAAACAGCTAGAGCAATTAACAAGCCTAACCAGAATTAATTAGATATTACCCCACATTAAACATACAAGACAGACATACAAAAACACATTCACAAATTTATCGCAATCTCCCTTTTTTTTTTTTTTTTTTTACTAGAGGAGTTATTTATTCCTGTAGTCTTCTCACACAGACTATGAACTCGCTTTCTGTCTAACTTCACAGGCTTATTCAGCTCATAGCCCCAACATTATTCATTGTTTTTACAGGTTTTAGGATGAAGGACATATTGAACTTTGTTAAATACTCCTTATACCTTCACTGAGTTATTCAATGAAAAGAGCCATTGCCGTTTTTACCGGTCTTAGTTAGAGAAGCTACTTATTCGACCTCAGCGCCAAATAAGACGTCTAAGTTCACGGGCTTTAACCGGTCTTACTTTAGACGATTTCATCAACACAGCTGCCAAATTACTTTGCCAAATTACTTTACTCACCCTGAGTCTGGAGATCTGGTGTTCTGATTCTTTTCTATGATCCCGTCACCTTTCCCCTTTCCAGTGGAAACTGGCCTCTTTGAAACAGCAATTCAGCTGGAGGACTTTTCTTTTCAGGAGTCCCAGACTCCCCCGTGCACGGTTTCAGTCCCGATCCTGGACTGGGAAAAGGCTATTGGGATCCGGCTCGAAGGACCAAAATGTTAAAATAATTTTATAAAAGACACTCAGATTCTCCAAAGTCAAGGCAGGTTGGTTTATTCTCGCAGCGAGGAGACCAGTCACAAAGCAATACAGTCAGGCATCACTGTTGTGAGTAGTCTAAAACTCCCTTTGCGTTCGTGTAGCATTTATCTGTTAGAAAGGAATCACGCCAGTTATTTTTTCACACCAAACAGAGATAAGAGTTACATGTTTCTCTGCTGAGCTGTGAAACCTCCTGTTCTTGGTCATGGTGACCTTGACTGAACTTCTGGTTCCAATTAGATAAGCATATTAATGAGCATATTTCATACAAAGGAATAACATATTTTTCTGACACTCACAGATTTCGGTCTTGCTTTTACACAGATTTTGGCGGGGAGGGAGTGTGGGAGGAAGGGAGGGTTATCATGTATTGGGGGCCTCCTTGCCCTCAGACTATCACTCTGGTAACCTAGGTATATTCTTTTGGTGACCAGGGCCGACTCCTCATATAGACTGTTTGTATTTTTTTTTTTTTGCCCTGTGTTTAACCGATGAACTGTCATTCAGTACTATTAGGATATTTAAATGGGTTCTACATAACACACTGTCTCATGCCTGTAGCCATACAAAGAGTTTTTTCACAGATGTGCCTGTCAATCATTACATGCCCCTGACAGGGCGGGAAAGGAGGAAGGGAGGTAGGGTGGGAGGAAGGGAGGGTTATCATGTATTGGGGGCCTCCTTGCCCTCAGACTATCACTCTGGTAACCTAGGTACATTCTTTTGGTGTCTCACGCCTGTAGCCATACGATAAGGTAACAGAAACTCTAATTCAGACATCCCGAAGATGCTGAGGAAAACGGAGAGAAAAGGTGCGTTTACATGGAGCTTAATATTCCGTTAATCATCGGATTCAACCTCAATCGGAATGAAAATGCTTAAGGTAAACACTTAGATCGGAATGAAATACTCCAATCCGATCGAGAATTCAATTGGATTGAAAGAAGTAGAGTAAGTTTCAGATAATCCGCTCGACAGGAAAATATTAACCATGTAAACGCTCAGTCGGATAGTCTATTGCACTTGGAACTTTTCGCGCGTGTTCAATACGCGAAGCACTGACGTATTGACATTTCACTATGCATTACAGAGTTTTAAAAAAAACATAGCGGGCATTTCGGGAAATTTAACACGTTTGTGTTCAACATTCTCAAAGAATTAAGAATGGTCGATCGTCTAGATGGGCGAAAATCCGGCAACAACGAGCTATTTAAGAAAATTTGGGAGAATATTTCATGCAGAGATGGGGTAATTCTTATCATAATTATTATAAAGTTATTATAAAGTTGCAGCTGTCTTAAGTAATTAACTGATCAAATCATTGACATGAGGTAAAGCTGGCTCTTCACAAAACTTGAAAGTAAGCGTTCTTTTAGCCATTCCACCATTATTTATTTCTATGTATGACCGGCTTAGAGATTTTTATATAGCTTTCGACTTGTCTACATCGTACAGGTCGGCGCAAGGTAATTTCCAAGCATTTGAAATGAATTCCGATTGTATGCTTGTGACATGTAAGTGCGCACTTATCCGATCGCTTTCATGTAAACAGTACATTCGGAATCGGCAACTGGAAGGCAATCGGGTTTCAGTCCGCATGATAAAAATGTGTGCATGTAACCGTAGCTAATGAAGTACAAAAATAGGAGATCTGTTGCAGATCCAACTTCATATTTAAACTACTTTTAGAACTAACGTATCTTAGTAACCTTCATAAAGAGTAAACTGCAGAACTAAAAATCTCCGTCAGAGGGTGACAAAATACAGAACATAACCACCAAAAATGGAGTTCGGCAGCAGTGGAGACGTCTCTGAGCACAGTGAACATAGCATAAGTCTTAAGCATTTGTAATAAAATATACATAGTGAGATTAATCTAATAACATTTCAATGTACATCAGCGATTTTAATTATATCGTTGCTTAGTTCTTTTTCTCTCTTCTTTTATCTTTGCAAAGTCAGTTGATCAAATGTCTGTGAAGATTCTCAGTCATTAAGGTCGTGGTTGTTCAGGAAGGGTTGAATCAAGGGCAACTGGACTTGGCTGTAGATACTTGGAGATGTTTCATCTCTCATCCAAGAGGCTTCTTCAGTTCAGAAGTCCACTTGCCCTCAATTTAACCCTTCATGGATCAGTCGACTAAAGTTATTCTGTGTGTGTGTGTGTGTGTGTGTGTGTGTGTGTTTATGTGAGGAAATACTTGTTGTATAACACAACAAGTATTTCAGAGAGGGTGACATTTAACCTCTCTGAACATCTCTTGACCTCTCAAAAAAGTTATAACCTTATAACGTAAGTAGCAGCTGTCATTACCAGGAGTAAGATACAATTATTAAAAACACATATAAACCTGCACATCAGTTACAGAGTAACAAATTGAAATTTAAATGACAGTCTCTACTTTTATAAGAAAAACTGAACAAAAGCTTTTCTTACGTATTAAAATGATATTTTCCAGTTGAATAAGACGCTCACTTTGTTGTATAATTATAAGAAACAAAAAACTTTTTAAAAAACAGCTGCCTGTCCTTATCTTGACCTTTCGACACTACAAGGTAAGGGAACAGCCAATCAAAATCAGCCACCCTCATCCACATTCAGGAACTACAGACAGAGGGGACAAGAGTGCAGTCTGTTTAGATATTCATAAATCTGACTACAGTTAACGTTTTATACAACCATAACCTCTCCTGGCCATTTGGGTGCCCTGAGCGTAATTGCCTTGTGAGAATATGAAACATCAGAAAGTGACCAAAACAATTACCTAAAAAAATACAAAGCCAGAGGCAGATCGAAATACGCCAATCAGAAAAGGTGTGGATGTTTTAGAAGACCACCGTGTGCATTATAGCCCATTTCCCATCCACTCCCTTACAACATCGCCGACTATTTGGGGGGATGTTCCCACCGCGAGGGGCGTGGTTTTCCTACCGATGACGCGTTGCGCTCTGTCTTAGTCCGCACGCCGGACACAGTGAGCTAACCAATAGAATTAGCCAAACAGTCCAAGCGGGAAAACGAAACCTTTCTGTCTACATAACACTGGTTTCGTGGTTTTTATATAGGGCTCCGGAAGACAGATTCCAAAACTACAAGGTGAAAAGAAGATTTCGCTCTTCAAGTGAAACGACAACAATCCTCACCGTAAGTTTTTGCACAATTTGGGTCGTCAAGTAGATGCTAACCTATGGCAGTCATGTTTTAGTGTTGTTTTAGGGTTTGAGGTGGCTGTACTCTATGGACAAATATTTTTTGGCGGGTTCTACATGCTGCTTTATCCTCTCTCCTAAACTTTGTGAAGAGCATCCTACGTACACCGGTACGAATATTCATAAATAACTAAGTTTCTCTTTGTGGTAGGAGAGCAATCCTTAAGAATTGACGAAAGAACTTTTTAGTGTTAAAAACTACAAGCGAAGTCACTACATCGAAACACTTAGTAATAGCCTTTTCAGTTGATTCTTCGAATCACTGAAACAAGTAGAATCAGTTATTTGATGTTTTAATAGGTCAGTGGAGTGAATGAAGATCGGAATGCTTGGAGTGAGTTTGTTTTAACTCTAAGTCAACTTGATATTGCAGGAGAGGAGACTGTATATTCCGCGGAGACTGTATACTCAATGTAGCGCACGCTTGCTACTGTTCGTTTTTAGTTAACCATAACGTTAGGCTGGTCAGATAACAGCTGTTTGTAGACACGGCTTTATATTGAGTGTGCTTGCTGCTGTTAATGCGGTTAGTGAGTACATAGTTACGGATTTTTTATAATGCAGCCGAAGATTGAGAACTCGCTACGACAGCGGAGAACAAGAGGGCACCCTCCCCGAAATAAGGACAGAAACAGCGTCGCCCACCAGGGAGGTCACCGCTATTAAGAACGACAAAGGCAGCGCTGGATTGGAGGTCACCGCCGTTAAGAACGACAAAGTATGATTTTAAAAGTGAAATTCTGTATTGAACCATTACCAGCGAATCTTGTATAACAGAGTCATGTTTTAGTGTTGTTTTATGGTCTGAGGTGGCTGTTCTCTTTGTACAAATGCTTTTTTGGCGGATGCTGCATGGAACATACTGCTTTATCCTGTCTCCTAATCTTTGTTAAGTGCGTCCTACGTACACAGGCATGAAAATTCATAAATAACTAGGCTTTTCTGTGTGGTAGGAACGCAATCCTTATGAATTGGTGGAGGAACATTTTTAGTGTTAAAAACTAAACGCGGATTCACTGCAGTGAAACGCTTAAAAGCCTTTTTTAGTTGATTTTCAAATTGCAAGGAAACAAGCATTATAAATCAGTTATTTGATGTTTTAATAGATCAGTGGAGTGAATGAAGAACGGAATGCTGAGAGGGAGTTTGTTTTAACCCTGAACGTAAGTGAACTTGATTTTGCAGGAACCGTTGCAGGAGAGGAGCTGTCAGAAAATGGCGTCCAAAGCTACCGTATCAGTGGAAGATTTAACCTGTCCTGTGTGCTGTGACATCTTCAGGGATCCGGTTTTCCTGCTGTGCAGTCACAGTTTCTGTAGAGCCTGTCTGCAAAAGTTCTGGACAACCAAAGGATTTCAGGAGTGTCCAGTTTGTAGGAAAATATCGCATAGAGCTCAGCTTCCTAAAAACCTGGCTCTAAAGAACCTGTGTGAGACTTTCTTACGGGAGAGAGGACAGGGAGCCTCATCAGGGTCTGGGGAGCTCTGCAGTCTGCACAGTGAGAAACTCAAACTCTTCTGTCTGGATGATAAACAGTCTGCATGTGTGATTTGTCAGACTTCAGAAAAACACACAAACCACAAATTTCAGCCGGTAAATGAAGCTGCTCCAGGTTACAGGGTAAGATAAACTCTTGGGTCACTCAACACTTAATTGGACACTTAAGTCTCTGCTCATTTAATTTTTAATGTGAGGTTGGTGATGCTCTTACCAGTAGTCTAGATCCTCTGTTATGGTGTCTCAGTAATGTGGAATACATTAGCATGTATGATATATAGGACTTAAGTCCTCATCCTCCTGTATTGGTACTGGGGTCATGTGGGGACTTAAGATAATACAGAGAATTAGACAAGCCAAACTGAAACAAAACAGGGTTAAACACACACACAGAGTAGGTGACCTTTCAGTCTGTGCTCTAAAGTGTCTGTGGACCCATGACTCAACTCCACCTCCAACTGTGGTGTCTAAAGGAGGAGCAGTAACACAGAAAAACACCAAAACTCCACAGCACACCAGCATGGAAATGATTCAAATCAGAGCACATCAGCAGGTGTAAATTCAAGTGAAATAAGTTTATCACACTTCACATGGGGGTCTCTCCAGCCGACCCACCAGTACAGAGACAGTGTCAGTGGCGGACCCACGTTCCCCTCGAACATATGAGAGAGACAGAACAGGGGTGGTACAGAAAAAGAGTAGACTACTAGAGTACGCTGCTAGAGTCACACAATACTGTGTGTATTTGGGACCATTTCAAAATTGCAATTTAGGCTGATGCAATATACCAAACCTATTACCTGTTTACAATCTCTATGGAAAATATGGCTGGTGCCAGTACCGTAAGAAAGAGACTCAATCGTTTACAAAAGTTCCATATAAATTCACAGATCAATGTGTCCAGCTAAAATACATTTTCACTTTATACTCATTGTTTATGATACTTCACTTGTGTTTATTATAATTGCACTAGTGACATTTCAGTATAAACCCCTGATAAGTGGTTTATGGGCCAGTCAAGAGCAGTGTTTTATCTCCCACAAACCAGCCTCACTTTACTCCTCAACTCTCTATAGATGAACACACAGGACACCTCACAGTCCATGACAGTAATTCCCAGTCTCACTCAGTTTACACTTATTATTCCCACATTCCCAAATCCCAACAACAGCAACATCAGTGTCAGAGGAGACGTTTATTTTAAAAGTCTGACAACAAAGCACATATAAAACCTCCTCTGTATCCCGTCCCCCGGTCACACTAAGACACACTACCATGCACACATACAAGTTTATCATTTAAGAAAAACTTCTGTGTGTTGATTAAATTATTACAGGAAACATGTCTTGCTAATTTCACAAGGAAGCGTCAAAGCATTTGGGGAAAAAAAAAACACTTAACCATTTTTTTCTGTTATATTCCAGGAGGAACTGAAAAATGCTCTGAAGCCCTTACAGGAGAAACTGAAAGTCTTTGAAAAAGTCCAACAAGACTATCATAAATCAGCAGAGTATGCTAAGGTGAGAATAATGAGGAATGAATCTGTATTGACAATATCTAATGACTTTAATACAGAAGGAAGAGATATGTTTAAGAAAATCTCACACAAATCTAAATATTTCTCCTTCTAGATCCAGGCCCAACACACAGAGAGACACATTAAGGAAGAGTTTGAGAAACTTCACCAGTTTCTACGAGATGAAGAGACAGCCAGGATAACTGCACTGAGAGAGGACGAGAAGCAGAAGAGTCAGATGATGAAGGAGAAGATTAAAGAGATCAGTAGAGAGATGTCATCTCTTTCAGACACAATCAGATCTATAGAAAAGGAGTTAGGCACCAGTGATGTTTCATTCTTAATGGTAAAAATCACAACTCTCTCCCTTTCTACGCCTGTTTCTGTGTGATCTCATAAAATACACAGCTGTACACCTAATCATTACACACTCTTTGGTTTTTCCACAGAACTTCCAGAGCACAATGAAAAGGTACTCCAGCCGAGCCCCCCTGCAATATTGTTATTCTTCATTTTGTCTACTTGTTGTGCTTTCATTTTCAGTATCACTGTGTTGTTTGCAATTTGCCCACTGGGTCGGCACCTACTGCACAATTGGCTGGCCAAGAAGGGTTCTCCTCTCTCTGTGGTTCTTCTCAAGAATTCTTCTGTTTTTCCCTAGCATCTGGGGTTTTTGTTTTTTTTTTTGGAGGAGTTTTTTCTTGCCCGCTATGAGGATTAAGTAAGGGTTTGCCGCCCTGCACTGGTTGTAATCCTGCGGGCATGTAAAGCTCTTTGAGACTATAAACAGCGATACTGGGCTTTAAATAAACTTGAAACTTGTACGTTTTATCTCTCTCCTCTGTGATTCAGCACTCAAACCCACAGCAGCACTGACTCCTGAATGTTATTCCAGAGCCCAGTGCACACTGCAGGATCCAGAGATGCTTTCAGGAGAACCGATCAATGTGGCAAAGCACCTGGGCAACCTGAAGTTCAGAGTCTGGGAGAAGATGCAGGACATTGTTGAATTCAGTGAGTTTATGTACTAATGATGAGATTTTAGATAACAAGATGAAAAAAGACAGTGAGAATCGCATTTTGCATATACACTTGTCATCATTCTTTTGAAGTTTTCACCAGATACTGATCTGAGACCAGACTGGAGTTATTACGGGTCAAACAAAATGCGAAAGAGAGAGAGAGGGTGACAGAAAGAGACAGAAATAGACAGAGAGACTAATACAACACACACACACAACTAATGCAACACACAATAACAAATACAAGACATACAACCGATACAACAAACACAGTTAATACAACACACACACACAACTAACACATACAATTTTTACATGACACGCAAAACTAATACAATACGCACAGGTAATATAACACAAATCATTTACACAACACACTTGATTAATACAAGACGCACATGATACAACACACACACAATTAATCTAATAGATATTAACAGACAGAGGAAAAGCCACGTTGTCCGTGTTTCCCATTTACTGTAATTCATTCTAAACACACACACAAATATATATATATATATACACACAGTGCAGTGCTCTCTAACACACTTGGCTGAATAATCTCAGTAATGACATCACTGTAGTTCGTCTGTATTTACACAACTGACTTTATTATTATACAAACCACTGTTTCTATGTGTTGGATTCACCTTATTTTTCTATTTTCTTCACTACTGTGAGTCTCAGTAATCCGTGAAGATAAATTAGTAACGCTATAAACATGAAAACATGTTGAATATTCAATTTCTCCCTCTGTCTCTGTTCTCTCTCTTCAGCTCCTGTGATTCTGGACCCCAACACTGCAGGACCAGATCTCATCCTGTCTGAGGATCTGACCAGTGTGACATACAGTGATGAGGATAACCAGTTACTTGATAATCCAGAGAGATTTGATACATATGCATGTGTTCTGGGCTCTGTGGGTTTTAACTCAGGGACACACCGCTGGGATGTTGATGTCGGGGACAATACACTCTGGACCCTGGGTGTGACCACAGAGTCAAACCAGAGAAAGGGGGAGACATTCTTTAACGCTGGTGTCTGGCGTGTGTTGTTATGTGGCGGTGAATACTGGTCACGGGCCTCAGGAGAGTCATATGTTCCACTGACAGTGAATAATAAACTCCAGAGGATCAGAGTGGAACTGGACTGGGACGGAGGAAAACTCTCATTCCTTGATCTTCTAAATAACACACACCTACACACCTTCACACACACTTTTACTGAGAAAATGTTTCCATTCTTCTATAATCACTGTAAATCTTCTCCTCTGAGGATCTTACCAGTGAAATGCTGTGTAACTGTGAAAAAAAACAGCTCAGTTAGATCAGTGAGAAAAAGCTTCATGTTTATGTGAAATTTCAATTTATGATGTCTGATTTAAAAGTGCGGGTTTGGTGAACTGGAGACACTAAATTGCCCCCAGGTATGAATGTGTGTGTGTGAGCGTGTTGGTCTGTGTATCTGCCCAGCGATGGACTGGAGACCAGGATGTTTCTCTGCCTTTCACCCTATGAGCGCTGGGATAGGCTCCAGCACCCCCCGCGACCCTAATCAGGATAAGCTTAGATAGTGAGTGAGTGATTTAAAAGTGTAAGTGGTTTAAGAATATTAATTTCACTTTTCATTTCGGAAAACAAAATGATTCTTTCCGGTGTCAAATATTTTATTGTACAAATAAAATTAAAATTTCATTATAACGTTTTATGTTATATGATACACAACATAAAAAAATAAATAAAATCACTTTTTTCCTAGACCTCGTGTCAGTTCATCTTCCACAACCATCTTCTTCCTCCACAATCTCACTGTCTCCTCATTGGTCAATAAATATTATTGTAGTCATTAAAGATCCATGCCCATATATTCATGCTTTTCGAAATAATAAAGTTTCACAGCCCAAATGGCTTTGTTTTAATAATGTGAAATGTTAAAAGACTTTGAGACATATGTACTATTGTCACCACAATATATCATACAACACAGACCAACCCTAAATAAACAAATAATGCATTATTTTCTTTTCCTTGTTGCTTCTGCAAAGAATTTATTGTTTTCTAAGAACAGAACCCACAGAATTCTCTTTCTTGGTCGTGTCATCTAACATATATCATCTCACTCATCTCGTGTATATAGAGCTGGGTATTGTTCAAAACGCTTCAATACTGGTGCCAGTACCGATACACTGACTTTGATACTGGTTCCTGAACGAAACTTTTTCAATACCAACTTCCATTTTAAATAAATTCCATTTTAACAAAAACAAAATTATATTACACATTATGGTACAAATCTTTCGTTTTATTTTTCAGCTCCTTGGTATTTTTACACACTCATAACATAAAAAATATAAACCTATTTACTACAATGTGATTTAACTTAATTGTCTATTTCAACTTAGTTTTATATTTCAGCAGCTTGGCATTTTTCCACTCAAAACAGTTTTACATGAAAAATGAACTTATTTGCTACAACTTGAAGTTATCTGTTTACATAATATTAATAAACTGCAATGTATAATAACTGGAATCGAAAACCAGACGACTGCTGTACCTTTTGAACCACTGTCGTTCCAACAAAAATATTAGAGTACAAAGCACCCTGTGTCAAGAGCTTGTTTGATCACAAGCGAAGTAGTAACAACCACTGTTCTGTCCTCTTCACACCGAGTACTAACGCCTTCCCAAATCACTCACTATCTAAGCCGCGGGGGGTGCTGGAGCCTATCCCAGCGGTCATAGGGTGAAAGGTGGGGAAACAGCCTGGACAGGTCAGACACACACAATTTAGTGTCTCCAATTCTTTGGACTGTGGGAGGAAACCGGAGACAACATGCAATTCTTTGGACTGTGGGAGGAAACCGGAGACAACATGCAAACACCACACAGAAAGGACCCTGGCCGGGAATCGAAAACCCGAGACCGCCGTGCCGCCCCTTTCCAAATCAACAAGTCAAAAATTAAGTAAATTTTACTGATAGAAAGAGAGAGCTCACATTACTCTCGTGAAAATCTTATAAATAAAAAACAAACCGTAGTTACTGGCCAACAGATTTCAACTAACTAGAGTGGCGCTCCGTACATTGACAGATGCAGTCCGTACAAGCATCAAAAGGCAAATTGCAAAACGTCTAATTACATCCCCAATCCAGTCACACACTTGAAATAAAATCTTAAAGTGACCTATAGCAGTAATTTAGAGTAGCAAGGGCGATTGTAGCCTACAGAATGGCTAATGTAATACAAAAGCAAATATTGTATCGTAGGCTTACGTGACACACGACAACAAATAGCCGAAACACACATAACAGTAGCCTATCTAAGTATATTACAACCCATGTGTAACGATAAGGTAACAGAAACTCTAATTCAGACATTCCGAGGATGCTCAGAAAAACGGAGAGAAAAGGTGCGTTTACATGGAGCCTAATATTCCGTTAATCATCGGATTCAAACTCAGTCGGAATAAAAACGCTTAAGGTAAACACTTAGGTCGGAATGAAATATTCCAATCCGATCGAGAATTCAATTGGATTGAAAGAAGTAGTCTAGATTTCAGATAATCCGCTCGACAGGAAAATATTAACCATGTAAACGCTCAGTCGGATAGTCTTTTGCACTTGGAACTTTTCGTGCGTGTTCAATACGCGAAGCACTGACGTATTGACATTTCACTATGCATTACAGAGTTTTAAAAAAAAACATAGCGGGCATTTCGGGAAATTTAACACGTTTGTGTTAAACATTCTCAAAGAATTAAGAATAGTCGAGCGTCTAGATGGGCGAAAATCCGGCAACAACGAGCTATTTAAGCAAATTTGGGAGAATATTTCATGAAGAGATGGGGTAATTTTTATCATAATTATTATAAAGTTATTATAAAGTTGCAGCTGTCTTAAGTAATTAACTGATCAAATCATTGACATGAGGTAAAGCTGGCTCTTCACAAAACTTGAAAGTACGCGTTCTTTTAGCCATTCCACCATTATTTATTTCTATGTATGACCGGCTTAGAGATTTTTATATAGCTTTCGACTTGGCTACATCGTACAGGTCGGCGCAAGGTAATTTCTAAGCATTTGCAATGAATTCCGATTGTATGCTTGTGACATGTAAGTGCGCACTTATCCGATCGCTTTCATGTAAACAGTACATTCGGAATCGGCAATTGGAAGGCAATCGGGTTTCAGTCCGCATGATAAAAATGTGTGCATGTAACCGTAGCTAATGAAGTACGAAAATAGGAGATCTGTTGCAGATCCAACTTCATATTTAAACTACTTTTAGAACTAACGTATCTTAGTAACTTTCATAAAGAGTAAACTGCAGAACTAAAAATCTCCGTTAGAGAGTGACAGAACATAACAACCACCAAAAGTGGAGTTCGGCAGCAGTGGAGACGTCTCTGAGCACAGTGAACATAGCATAAGTCTTAAGCATTTGTAATAAAATATACATAGTGAGATTAATCTAATAACATTTCAATGTACATCAGCGATTTTAATTATATCGTTGCTTAGTTCTTTTTCTCTCTTCTTTTATCTTTGCAAAGTCAGTTGATCAAATGTCTGTGAAGATTCTCAGTCATTAAGGTCATGGTTGTTCAGGAAGGGTTGAATCAAGGGCAACTGGACTTGGCTGTAGATACTTGGAGATGTTTCATCTCTCATCCAAGAGGCTTCTTCAGTTCAGAAGTCCACGTGCCCTCAATTTAACCCTTCATGGATCAGTCGACTAAAGTTATTCTGTGTGTGTGTGTGTTTTATGTGAGGAAATACTTGTTGTATAACACAAGTAGCGTACGCTATATATCAGATTCACTTTCGTTGCTTTTCTTTTCAGAGAGGGTGACATTTAACCTCTCTGAACATCTCTTGACCTCTCAAAAAAAGTCATAACCTTATAACCTAAGTAGCAGCTGTCATTACCAGGAGTAAGATACAATGATTAAAAACACATATAAACCTGCACATCAGTTACAGAGTAACAAATTGAAATTTAAACGAGTTTCTACTTTTTATAAGAAAAACTGAACAAAAGCTTTTCTTACGTATTAAAATGATATTTTCCAGTTGAATAAGACGCTCACTTTGTTGTATTATTATAAGAAAAAAAAACTTTTTAAAAAACAGCTGCCTGTCCTTATCTTGACCTTCGACGCTACAAGGTAAGGGAACAGCCAATCAAAATCAGTCTTAAACTCAACGCCACCCTCATCCACATTCAGGAACTACAGACAGAGGGGACTAGAGTGCAGTCTGTTTAGATATTCATAAATCTGACTACAGTTAACGTTTTATACAACCATAACCTCTCCTGGCCATTTGGGTGCCCTGAGCGTAATTGCTTTGTGAGAATATGAAACATCAGAAAGTGACCAAAACAATTACCTAAAAAAATATAAAGCCAGAGGCAGATCGAAATACGCCAATCAGAAAAGGTGTGGATGTTTTAGAAAACCACCGTGTGCAGTATAGCCCATTTCCCATCCACTTCCTCTCAACATCGCCGACTATTTGGGGGGATGTTCCCACCGCGAGGGGCGTGGTTTTCCTACCGATGACGCGTTGCGCTCTGTCTTAGTCCGCACACCGGACACAGTGAGCTAACCAATAGAATTAGCCAAACAGTCCAAGCGGGAAAACGAAAACTTTCTGTCTACATAATACTGGTTTCGTGGTTTTTATATAGGGCTCCGGAAGACAGATTCCAAAACTACAAGGTGAAAAGAAGATTTCGCTCTTCAAGTGAAACGACAACAATCCTCACCGTAAGTTTTTGCACAATTTGGGTCGTCAAGTAGATGCTAACCTATGGCAGTCATGTTTTAGTGTTGTTTTAGGGTTTGAGGTGGCTGTACTCTTTGGACAAATATTTTTTGGCGGGTTCTACATGCTGCTTTATCCTCTCTCCTAAACTTTGTGAAGTGCATCCTACGTACACCGGTACGAATATTCATAAATAATTAAGTTTCTCTTTGTGGTAGGAAAGCAATCCTTAAGAATTGACGAAAGAACTTTTTAGTGTTAAAAACTACAAGCGAAGTCACTACATCGAAACACTTAGTAATAGCCTTTTCAGTTGATTCTTCGAATCACTGAAACAAGTAGAATCAGTTATTTGATGTTTTAATAGATCAGTGGAGTGAATGAAGATCGGAATGCTTGGAGTGAGTTTGTTTTAACTCTGAGTTAACTTGACTTTGCAGGAGCCATTGCAGGAGAGGAGCTGTCAGAAAATGGCGGCCAAAGCTTTAATATCAGAGGAAGATTTAACCTGTCCTGTGTGCTGTGACATCTTCAGGGATCCCGTTTTCCTGCTGTGCAGTCACAGTTTCTGTAGAGTCTGTCTGCAAAAGTTCTGGGCAGCCAAAGGATTTCAGGAGTGTCCAATTTGTAGGAAAAGATCATCGAAACGTCCACCTCCTTCTAACCTGGTGTTAAAGAACCTGTGTGAGACTTTCTTAGTGGAGAGAAGTAAGATATCTTCAACAGAGTCTGAGGAGTTCTGCAGTCTGCACAGTGAAAAATTCAAGCTCTATTGTCTGGAGGATAAACAGCCTGTGTGTGTGGTGTGTCAGACTTCAAAAAACCACAAAAACCATGAATTGTGTCCAGTAGATGAGGCTGCACATGATCAGAGGGTAAGACAAATGTTGTGGTTATTAAACACTACAATAAACCTAACACCTATTTTTTATTGTTCAAATATTAAAAAGAGAAATGATAGGCTATATATTTTAAGGGTTTCTGTAGAATTGGGGAAACAACATCTCTGCTTACAGAATATCAATATAATTATTTAGTACAAAACTTTAAAATTTGTGGAACAATGAAATCAACACATGTAGGGTGTTATGCTGAACAGGTATTTAAAATGTTGTATTCGGGTTAACTATGACTCGATAGATATCATATGAAATAGGACAATTAGTAGTAATCAAATTTACAGAATCAAGTCAGTCTGCTTTTGATGTTACATAGGAGTGATCTTATATTAGATCATGTCAGATCTGACCATTCTGTCACACATACACACTCTACAGAATCCACACCTCCTCTAAAAATCTACTCATTTATTCCAGGAGGAACTCAAGATTTCACTGAGGCCTTTAAAGGAGAAACTGAGGTTCTTTAAAAAAGCAAAACTGGCCTATGATAAAACAGCAGAATACATAAAGGTGAGAATAACTGATACAAATCCACAGTTTAATACGAAATCCCACAGTGTTGATATAACACAAAACAGTAATTATGAACTTTTTACAAAAGCAAAGTAACTTAAGCAGAGCGCATCACAGTAGCAATATTAATAGTTAAATGGTGTACAGTGATATTTAAAATGCTTAAATGTTCCTCATTTCAGACTCAGGCTAAACACACAGAGACACAGATTAGGAAAGAGTTTGAGAAACTTCATCAGTTTCTACGAGATGAAGAGGCAGCCAGGATAACTGCACTGAGAGAGGAAGAGGAGCAGAAGAGTCAGATGATGAAGAAGAAGATTGAAGAGATGAGTGGAGAGATTTCATATCTCTCAGACACAATCAGAGCCATAGGAGAGGAGATCAAAGCTGAAGACATTTTGCTCCTTAAAGTAAGAACCTAAACAGGTCTCACACTTTCTGTCACTGACTCTGTTTTTGTTTCTGTCTCTCAAATCATAAACATGCAGTCCGTACCTGATGATCAAGGCATTTATTTATTCATAATCTCTTTTCACAGAACTTTGAGGCCACAAAGAAAAAGTAAGTAACCTGTCTCTTAACTATCTTCTTTTTCTCTGGTACAAAACCCACAGCAGCACTGACTCCTGAATGTTATTCCAGAGCCCAGTGCACACTGCAGGATCCAGAGGTGTTTTCAGGAGAACTGATCAATGTGGCAAAGCACCTGGGCAACCTGAAGTTCAGAGTGTGGGAGAAGATGCAGGACATTGTTCAATACAGTGAGTTTACTTAAGAGAGAAAATAAATGAATTTTTTTTTGTGCTCATGTATTTATGATCACTTTCTTACAGGTTTTCATCAGGTACTGGTCTGAATGTCAGATAAAAGACCCCTAAGAAAGACTGGAGTTAATATGAGGCAGATGAAACTGAAATATGAGAGAGAGAGAGAGACTGTGATGTGACGGTGGTTTCTCCCAGTCACATAGGTCTGTTTTTTCCTTTTTTAAAAAACGTTTCCTTTTGAGATTCTTGAGTCTCAAAGACAGGGATTTATGTGACAGTGTGAAACACAACACACAGATCAACACACAGGACAAATGTGAGGACACCAGAAATTACTGCAAGTGTTTAAAACACAAAAAAAAACCACACTGCACACCTTAAAATAAAATCATGCACACTAAGCGGAAAAACCCAGAGTGTAACAGGAATAAGAGTAGAATCTCGAGTGTTAGACCAGATTAAAACCAACTTTCAACATACAACTACATACAGCACACACACAACAAAGACAACACACAATTTATCTAAGTACAATACTGTCTAACAGATTTGGTTGAATAAACTCAGTGATGACATCACTGTAGCTCATATGTATTTACACAACTGACTTTATCATGATACAAACCACTGTCTCTATGAGTGATGTTTTTGTGATTGGATTCGTTCTCTCTTCTGTTTGTATTGTGAGTCTCAATAAGATAAGTTAATAACAGTATGTGACCGCACGCAGAATCGCTAAATTTTCTATTTTTGTTTTATCACAAGATACTAAAGTAGATTCAGAGCTTAAAAAAATGAGGTATCGCTTGCCAGGGCTGACCAAATACTTTGGCCATAATGCTCAGTAGAAAACAATGATTTTTACGAAGCGCAGTTCATTTCAGAAAACCTTTCATTTTTCCATACATTCTCAGCACAAAATCTACATTTAGAAAAGGAATTGATACTTTAAATGGTTAGAGTAAAACACTATCCAAATCAGTTCATTTTGAATATGCAGTGTTGTAATAAAAATACATACATTTATAGACAATATGAAAACAGTATGTTCAAGATCAAAGCATTAATTTAGTGGTAAATAATACTTTTCTTTTACACCCCTCATTCTCTGCATATCTGAGCATCCCGTCATCATCCTGTGACTTCAGCACATTAACAGATGTTCTCCCTTCTGTTGTTATGTCAAAGACGTCGTCAATAACGTGTTCAAACTGCTGCCATTCTCACTTATTCAGCTCTGATCGACACGCTATCCCAGCATGCAACTGCCTCTGAAAGGCTGGAGGACTAATGGCAGCTGGTGGGAAAGTCCTTCCCATTGTTCTTGTGGGTGTTTATTTGCCTTTGAATAGTTGGAGGGCTCCATGGAGCTGGGCGGTTGTTTCAGCCACTGTGATTGGCTAGGTTCGGCATTGCGTTACCGCACCACAAAAGAAGGGAGTTCCTTCCAGTTTCAGTCGTAAATCCAATGTTATGTTAATAACGTTATCAAAATTGCTTTGTGTCACAAGTTGACATCACAGTAAGTGTGATCTGCGTGACAGTGTCTAAAGACGGAGGAATACGATACGCGAGCGCTTGGTTTAATAACGCAACAAATTAATGACGCTTTCTCCCCTGTCAGTTCTCGGAGGACCAACTTCCCACTATAATTTTCTTTCCCGTGTTTACAAATCACTTTCAGTTTAAAAAAAGGCGAATGACAGATAAGCACTTCAGGAATTTGAATCCACCACTATCTAATTTTTGACGAAATACGGATTCTCCACAGTTTTTGTGGTCTCCTGTAAAGTTGACGTACCCGCGATGTGGAGGGTTTTGTCGCGTCGGGTCACATATAAACATGTAAACTTATTTTTTATTTATGCTCTCCCTGTGTCTCTGTTCTCTCTCTGTTCAGCTCCTGTGATTCTGGACGCCAACACTGCAGCACCAGATCTCATCCTGTCTGAGGATCTGACCAGTGTGAGACTGAGTGATGAGAAACAGCAGGTTCTTGATCATCCGGAGAGAGATTCCTTTCATTGTGTGCTGGCCTCTGAGGGCTTTAACTCGGGGACACACTGCTGGGATGTTGATGTTGGGGACAATACACACTGGATCCTGGGTGTGACAACAGAATCAGACCGGAAGAAGACGAACACGTTCTTTAATACTGGTGTCTGGCGTGTTCAGTTATATGGTGGCAAATACTGGTCAAAGGCCCCAGGAGGGTCATCTGCTCCACTGATAGTGAATAATAAACTCCAGAGGATCAGAGTGGAACTGGACTGGGACAGAGGAAAACTCTCATTTTCTGATCCTATAAATAACACACACTTAGACACCTTTACACACACTTTTAATGAGAGAATGTTTCCATTCTTCTATAATTACTGTAAACTCTCTCCTCTGAGGGTCTTACCTGTGAAGAGTTGTGTAACAGTGAAACAGCACAGTTAGATCTGATACTGTCTCTGTTTAAAGTAAAAGGTTTCTACTGTTATTGTCTCTGTCATTCATGTTATTTCTGATAAAGTACAATGTCTAAAACCCAAAATAAATTTTGTTAGCTTGTTAGATGTAATGTGTGATAGTAAATGAGAAGAAAGTTCATGTTCATGTGAAATTTAAATTGATGATTTCTGATTTAAGTGTATGTGGTTTAAGAGAGAAGATTAAAATGACACTACAAGATTCTTAAGTGACAATAAAACCATAAAAGAAAAACATATTTGCACTGGCTCCTCATTGGTCAATAAATATGACTGTAGTTATTAAAAATCCTGGCACACCATATATTCATGTTTGTCAACATAGTAAAGTTTTACAGCTCAAAGGTCCTTGCAGTCCAAATAGACTTATTTTAAGTGTTAAAGACTTCACAACAATCAGTGTTGGGGGGTAACGAGTTACAAAGTAACATGTCGCTGTAATTATATTTCTGTCCTCCATAACGAAGCAAACTAAGGCATTACAGTTTACATTTCAGTAATCACTTTACAGTTACTGGATTTTTAAAATGTCCTTTCCTGCGTTACACACACACCTTTTCAAAAGAATGTTTTTCGTGCTGAATATTTGAATTTAACTTATAAAACGGATAGTTCTGGTTTTGGGTGCCAATTGGTCAATACAGTGTAAAAGCGGCGTTAAAATGATTGTCGAAGCGGCTATGACACTACACACAACTGTTCACCTTAACTGTGTATCTATAATACGGCTACCTGCTGTCGCTACGGAGAGACTGGGTCCTTGACAGTAGCTCCCATTAAATGGAACAAGACCGACAACTGGTTGGTTAGCTGGCTAGCAATGTCTGCTACGTTTGAGAAAACCCGAAAAATACGGTGTAGCCAAGGAAAAAGGGAACAGTTTTCATCGTTTGGCCTGTGTCTGAGTGTAACATTTCAGAGTTTTAGATTCAGCCCTGAAATCAGCCCTGTGCCAATGTACATTTATAGTACAGTGCTTAATAAACACTGAACTGTTTTTAGAAACCCTTGTGTTAACAGAGTCGTTGTCATTTATCAAATCTGGACTTGAGGTCTTGAAGTGCTTCATTAACTTTTAACAGGGCTGAATATTTCACATCAGTCTCTGAATCACAGGAAAGAGGGGGCTGAAAACTATATTTACATTGTGTTCAGTATATTTACACTGAAAAGTCAGAACAAAAGTGACAATGGTTACTGTGAATACTATGATTGCCTCGGCCAGCAAATTCATGAGAGGGACAAAGACGTGTACTATAACCCTGTCGAACTGCTGTAAATCAGACTGCAACCTGTTCCTCTTTCTGTCAGATCCCCGGTGGTGAAGTATGTGTCGCGGTGGAGGTCGTGCCTCCAGTCTGTTCCTTGTGTTTCTAGCGTTTCCCCTGTTCCCTGTGTCTCCTGCGCTCCCCTGCCTGTCTCCCTCTCTCTGTGTCTGTGTGTATGGGTTGTGGGCGTGACGTTCCTCTCACCCTCCCTGCCTGTCTCCCTCTCTCTGTGTCTGTGTGTATGGGTTGTGGGCGTGACGTTGCTCTCACTCTCCCTGCCTGTCTCCCTCTCTCTCTCTCTCTGTGTTTGTGTGTCTGGGTTGTGAGCGTGACATTCCTCTCACCCTCCCTGCCTGTCTCCCTCTCTCTGTGTCTGTGTGTCTGTGTTATGGGCGTGACGTTCCTCTCACTCTCCCTGCCTGTCTCCCTCTCTCTGTGTCTGTGTGTCTGTGTTGTGGGCGTGACATTCCTCTCACTCTCCCTGCCTGTCTCCCTCTCTCTGTGTCTATGTTGTGGCCAATCAGCCTGCACACCTGCAATCCATCTACTCATCAGCTCCTGGAGCCTGCGCATTACACTGGAGATCAACCAGCCAGCCCCTGGAGCCCAGCCTAGCCAACCCACTCCCATAGTCCCTCCTACTCTGCCAGCCCCCCCCCCCCCCCCCCCCCCCCCCCCCCCGCTCCAGAGAGCCTCACCTCCCAGAGCCTGCGCGTCACACTGGAGATCTGGGGAGGTACAGGGCTTCCCTTCTTCAGTGCTCCCTGGTGTTTGGACAACAACCAACAGCCTTAACCACAGACAGGTCGCTTTAAGGCAGTGCTTTAGATGGGGCTACAGCTGCGTGGGAGAACCAACCTGCCATTAGTTCCTCTTTTTCCCATTTTGTTGCTGAAATGGAAAAAAAAAAAACGTTTTTGATCATCCAGTCTGGAGCAGGGACGCTGCCAAGCGTCTACTCATTATTCACTCTCCGCCAGGGGCTTCCCACAGGAGTATTCTGTGGAATTCAGGCCATCAGCAGCGGATTTAGGATGGAGTGATGAGTCACTCCAGGAGTATTTTTATGTCGGCTGAGCGATCAGGTCAAGGATGAGTTAACCGCCAGGGACGAAACCAACAACTTAGACTCTCTAATTTCCCTCGCTATTTGGTGGTATAATCACCTCTGTGAGCGCACGTATGTAATATATTAGCTCCTAGGACTCAAGTCCTCATCCTCCTGTATTGGTGCTGGGGTCACGTGAGGACTTATGATAATACAAGGAAATTAGACGAGACAAACTGAGACAAAACAGATTTAATCACATACAGAGTAGGTGACCTTTCAGTCTGTGCTTTAAAGTGTCTGTGGACCCATGACTCAACTCCACCTCCACCTGTGGTGTCTAAAGGAGGAGCAGTAACACAGAAAAACACCATAAATCCGCAGCACACCAGCATGAGAATGACTCAAATCAGAGCACATCAGCAGGTGTAAATTAAAGTGAAATAAAAACAGAAAAAAAAAACATTTGAAGGAAAACTCTCATTTTCTGACCCTCTAAATCGGTGGTTCTCAAATCCTTGCTCTACATATGTTCTATCTATCTTTGCTCTGAACATACCTGATTAGTGTGATTAACATGCTCTGGATTAAACCAGCTGTGCTCAGCCAATCAAAAGGGAGGGAAAGATGGAAAACGTGCAGAGCAGGGTTCGCCCTAGAGCAGGATAGAGAACCACTGCTCTACATATCACACACTTACACACACACTTTTACTGAGAGAATGTTTCCATTCCTCTGTTATAACAGTGAACTCTCTCCTCTGAGGATCTTACCAGTGAAATGTTGTGTAACAGAGAAACAGCACAGTTAGATGAAACGTACCTTGGTAAATAAAACAGGAAATAACCTTCAAACTTAGGAAGTCTGATTAAAAGTGTATATTGAACAGAATAAGAACATTCATTTCACGCACATTTGCCAATGGCACTATCTGCAGTGTTAATGTTGTTGTCATACTGTAGTCTATTGTGCTTGCCTTTCCAGACTGAACTGAAAATACTCGAGATATTATAATATTCCAGATATATCTGTTTAGTGGCATTGAGTTGCTAAAGATCATGCATAATTTCCAGAAAGTTATCAATAGATACTATCAGAAAAGTAATAAACCGGCGGCTTGTTAGATGTGTCATGACTTTGAAGAGTGCCATTCCTTTTCTGGTCATGTGGGGTCCTCAGTCTTTTTTCATTTTGTCCCTGTCACAAAACAATGACGTTCTCCTGTTCCTTCATTATTGATGTATTGCCCTCACCTGTGTCTCTCTTTTTTTTTTTTTCCCCGTCTACTTTCCCCGTCTGCTCTTCTGTTTGTTCATTGCTTAATCTTTGAGTTGTTTCCTGTGTGCCCTCGCTTCCCAGTTCTGGTTGTTTCCCGTAAGGTAGCACAGTTCCTGTTTTTTTTTTTCTCTCCTCCGTATTGTTTGTGACCGTTCTGCCTTTTCTGGATTGAGCTTCTTCTTGTTTTTATTTTTTGGACTTGTGTAGCTTGTTTTTGGAAATCCAATTTTGCCTGTTTTTTTCTCTACATCTGTTAGTGCTCTGGTGAGAGTTTGTGCTCTTTTAAAACCTTTTTTTTTTTTTTAAATTCAATTCTGCCCCCTGTGTTTGACTCTTTAACTGGGCTCACCCTATTCCTGGGTGGAGCATTTATTGAACGTTTAGCCTTCTGACCAGGCGACCCAGTTATGACCCTGAGTCATAAATGTGTATTATTTTGTGTGCTGCTGCCTGTGTGTGGTGTTGTTTCCTCCCCTGTCTGGTGTGTTTTCCCCATATGTCTCTCTGTGTCTTTAATGTGTTACTCTGCAGGTGGCGATCGGGGATTGGCCCACAGTTGACGGCGCCGGTTTTAAAAAGACGCGCCATCCAGATGCCGGTTGCCTCTCGTTTGCCCTGGCCACTTTGACTGTGTCCGTTCGTTGTGATTCAATAACTCGTGTGTGTTTTCCAGAGAGATTTGTTGTATAGTTTGTAGATCTTTCTTTGTGTATTTGTAATTTTCGTTGTGATAAGTATTTGTTCGTTGTAAAATATTGTAGATAATTTTCGTATTAACTGTTCGGGTAGTGGTAGGGGGTGTGAAGCCATTTTTGTTCGCTCTTCTTTTCTCCTGATTTTCGTTAGGGAAGGTTTCTGTATTTTCTTTTCTTTTATTTTTGGGAAGTAGTTTATTTAGTTTGGAAAATATAGATGGTTTTGTTTGTTTTGGCCACGCTCACCCCCAAAGCTTTTTACTACCACTTGTTGTAAACAAATCACTTTTTGAGTTGTATTCGCTGGCACGGGTTTTCAAAGGGAACAGGGAAAAGGGGGGGGGGGGTCACTTTTTTGTTATGCTCGGTAACCCCTAGGCTGGGCATAACAGTTTAGCCTTCTGACCAGGCGACCCAGTTTCGAGGCCCACCGGGTCTAGCCTTGTGACAGTGCCTGACTCTGTTTTCCATATGGGCTAACTGGCTAAGCTAAACTGCTCCAGTGTTGTGACTCTGGCTAACATCTAAAATTAAACTAAATACTCACAAAATATCGTGATGATTCACTTATTACGCAACAAAGGAAATTATTTTTGTGCATTTAAGAATATCTCTGTTTATGGCAGTTTTGTTTCGTTAAGAGGAGGGGTCCTGTCACACAAAGAACTTTATTTGATTTTTTGACTTCAGCTGATTTTAGACTTTGGGAAGAAGCAAATTGAATATCCCCTTCCAAGGGCTGTGGATAACTGAATATATAATGTCAATATTGAGTCACATGTCTGCAGTGTGGCTGTTCTTCAGTGTTAGTATTTTAGTAGTACTGATGGGACATCCCGGTGGAACATCCCCATGGCATTTTTTAAGTGACATGCTTGATGTTCCATTGACAGCCATGACAAAATTTAACGTCCATAAAATTTCCGTAACAAAGGTTTTCACAGGGCCTAGTTCCCTGTTAGATGCAGACTGTTTGGTCGTGTGACTTGTTATCTTTGCTGATCTTGTATCTGTGTTATCTGATGTTTATGATTACCAGATGCTTCAGCCAACCTGTGGTCTTGTTAGTCAAAACACGTGACTGGAAATAGCCAGATTCATGTGTGTGTGTGGGCATATGTGTGTGCAAACACTCACTGGCAGAGATGAACAGCCCTGGTATTGAAACTGTTCATATACCTGTTCACTGTGAGGACAATCATTTTGTAGGTCTAATTCTGCCAAGGCATTTGTTTTGCCTTTTTCAGGTAGTCAAAGATGTCTTACGTAAGCTTACATATTAGTGTTTTTAATGAATGTTCATACATTTACAGAAACTTTGACAACCTTGAATGTGGCCAAAGCAAACCTTCTTAACTTGAAAGCTGGGGGTATCTGGCCGGCTTTGGGGACACTTGGGCTGGGATCCAGACCTACCAGCTGAGTGTCTCTCCCCTGGAGGGCCCAACTTCCGGCCATGTCACCCACTCCCTCCCCAAGCTGGTGACCACCCCCCCACCCGAAGCTTCTTTTAGATATAGGTACCCCCCCCCCCCCCATGGAGTACCTATATATGTATATATATATATATATATATATATATATATATAAAAATAAATGTATTTATGACATTTATAACATATGTATAAATAAACATATTTAAATTTCAGAACTGCAGTAAAAATGTATGAGTTGGCGCATCTTCAGCCGGCAGTCATAACACAAACCCGCAGCGTGTTATCAGAGAGAGAAAACACTGCACACCAATAAGACAGGCACATGAGTCATTCTAAGTTACTGGCCTAGATTCAAACTGGGTGAAATGAATATTCAAAGTCCGTACCTCATGCTGAATGAGGCCATAAAAGTGTTTTATTCAGACTTTGACCTCTGTGCCACTTCCGAGACAGAGAGTGGTTTCCGCCTTTCAGACAAAGACCAGAGTTAAATCCACACAGGATACATTTAGTATGCATTCTCGCTCATATGATGGAGTACATTGCTAAAAAATCTTCGTTCTCAGAAGAGGATTTTTCCTGTCCTGTCTGCTATGACATCTTCAAGGATCCTGTTCTCCTGTCCTGTAGTCACAGTGTCTGTAAAGTCTGTCTGCAGCAGTTCTGGGAAACAAGCAACTCTCAGGATTGTCCACTGTGTCGAAGAAGATCGTCAAAAACTCAGCCTCCTGGAAACCTTGTGTTAAAGAACCTGTGTGAGGCTTTCTTACAGGAGAGAAGTCAGACGTCTGAGCTCTGCAGTCTACACAAAGAGAAATTCAAACTCTTCTGTCTGGAGGATGAACAGCCTGTGTGTGTGGTGTGTCAGACTTCAAAGAAGCATTCAAACCACAAGTTCTGCCCGGTAGATGAGGTCGCGTCGGAAAAGAGGGTAAACAATATTGCACCTTAAACCCTCTCATTGTATGTTTGATGCAGTTACAATAATTAAAATAGGAGTATTTATAAATCTTTAACTTTAAGCTTTGTTGAACTGTAAATGTTTGACACCCATGTATAGTGATAAAGCTAGCATTAAGACCAGTCTATTTTAAACCTTATGTGAGAACACAAGGTTCGATGCATAATGCAGAGCTCCATCATGTTGAGACTTCGATCTTTGTAGACCAGGTCAGTCTCACTGTTCATTTATTTATCTTGTAAAACAGGCGCGTTGTTGACAGAGGAAGTTTCATGTCGCACGATAAAACAGGAACATAAAATCAACAAACTGTCTTCAACGATGTGTTTGCTTATTCCAGGAGGAACTAAAAACTGCACTAGAGACCTTACAGGAGAAGGTGAAAGTCTTTAAGGGAGTCAAAGGAACCTGTGATCAAACATTAAAGTATATTAAGGTCAGAATGATTCGTTAATAATAATTTAAAAAATGATTCATTTGTGGTCAAACGAAAAGAAACAATAATTGCGGAAAATGCCGCAGCATCACTGTGGTGTGTAACAATGAGAAAACGTCACCCTCTTCATCCTTCTCTGTTTCCAGATCCAGGCCCAGCACACAGAAAGGCAGATTAAAGTAGCATTTGACAGAATTCACCAGTTTTTACAAGAGGAAGAGGCAGCCAGGATAACTGCACTGAGGGAGGAAGAGAAGAGGAAGACCCAGATGATGAAGGAGAAGATCGAGGAGATGAGTAGAGACATATCGTCTCTTTCAGACTCAATCAGACACATAAAAAAAGAAATAAGGTCCAGAGATGTCTCCCTCTTACAGGTAAAGAACACTGTCACACACACACACACACACACACACACACACACACACACACAAGCATGCACACACAAATCACAAACAAAGGAGATGTATGCAATCAATTAAGCATTTGTTGTTCATTTGCAGAACTTTAAGACTACAATGATGCGGTAAGTAATCTCTCTCTCGCTCTCTCTCTCTTTGGTTCTGAACCTAAACCCACAGCAGCACTGACTCCTGAATGTTATTCCAGAGCCCAGTGCACACTGCAGGATCCACAGATGGTTTCTGGAGCACTGATCAATGTGGCAAAGCACCTGGGCAACCTGAAGTTCAGAGTGTGGGAGAAGATGCAGGACATTGTTCAATACAGTGAGTTTCTTTTCAAAACAACAACAACAAAAAAAAGCCCTAATACAATGGAATGGTAACTCTCAGCATTAGCTCATAGCGATGGGAATTGTAGCTTTTGCGCCAAATGCCACATTTAAAATATATCACCAATAAATTCACCAATAAAAATGAAATCTCTCTCTGGAGGTCACTACAGCATGAAAATGAGGAAATCAGTAGAGCACTCCATTTTGCAGTTCATCATCATATGTTGTCTTCTCCTTTTGAGACATGTAATGTCAAGCAAATAATGACTCTCTATTGTTCAACCAGCTCAAGAATTTTGGTTTACCGATAAGACTGTTAGGGATAATAATCCTGATACAAAATAAACATTTGGAAGCAACACACACTTAGAATGGTAAATACTCTCACTCTATCTTTCTTCTGTCCTTCTTCACCAGATCCCGTAATTCTGGACCCCAACACTGCTCACCCAGAACTCATCCTGTCTGAGGATCTGACCAGCGTGAGACTGAATGATGAAAGGTACCAGCTCCCCGATAATCCAGAGAGATTTGATTGGTACATCTGCGTCCTGAGCTCTCGGGGCTTTAACTCGGGGACGCACTGCTGGGACGTCGACGTCGGGGACAATACGCACTGGATCTTGGGCGTGACCGCGGAGTCAAACCAGAGGAAGGGAGAGATGCTCTTTAACACAGGAGTGTGGGGAGTGCTGTGCAGAGAGGGTCTGTGGAGGTCCCGCTCCCCGGCGTCGGAGTCCTGGACTCCCTTTACCGTGAGTGAAACACTCCAGAGGATCAGAGTGGAGCTGGACTGGGACGGAGGAAAACTCGCGTTCTCTGATCCTTTAAATAACACGCAGATACGCACTTTCACGCACGCTTTTACCGAGAGAGTTTTTCCGTGCTTCTATTGTCATTGCAAACGCTCCCCTTTGAAGATTTTACCTGTGAAATGTTCTGTAACAACCAGTCAGGTTATAGTAACAAACAAAGCTCATTAGGTTAATAAATACATTTTCAAATTAACATAAACGCAGTAGATTTACAATGCACAGCTAGGAGAACCAATCGAAATAATATCAAATGTCTTGTTAATGTAACTGTAGATTAAGTGGGGGGGGGGGGGGCAATTAGGGAGGTGATCCACGACCCAGTTCTAGGTTATTAAATGATCCTCCTTCGTAGGACCACACACACACACACACACACACACAAACATACGCACGTGCTGTTTGGTTATGAACAGCTATTCTATTGATAGCCAAACAGAAAAGCACCAACATAACAAAAGTCACCGAGAGCCAAATGTGAGTCTACATAACACACCCTAATCCACAGCATTTCTAATCTGAATACACTGTTTCAGCCCACAGCGATGAGGAGAAACAGCTAGGCTTATATTAATAGTGTATTGATTTGATCATTTCTTTGAAAATTAAAAAAGCCTCAAATTAACCTCAAACTTAAAAAAAAAAATGATTTGTGGAGTTTTCTTTTTCTCTCTGTTGTCTTGTAGAAACCCCTTCTAGGTTTAACGTTTAACATGAAACACTGAAAACAAATATTTGAATACGGTTCAGAGTCATAATGAATGAGATTCATCAAAGTTTCAACACAGAGAAAGAGTCATTTAAAAGAATGAACTGAGGATACTGGTGTTGAGGGAGAGACAGAAGTTATCATATCACCACGTGAATGTGGAGTTAGTGATGGAGAGAGAGAGAGAGACTCACCTGTCTGAACACACACACTGCAGAGACAGTGAGTTTTCACTGTGGCAGTGAAAGTTGAGGGCTTAATTTGCATTTCTAGTGCGGAGAAGTGTAGATATTTGGTAGAGTAAAAACATGTTCTGAATGCATGTAACTGGATTTTTTGTAATTATTTTGAATGTGCGAAATGAAATATGAAAAATAAAACGTTACCGTGAAATATGAAGCTGTCATGAATTAATTCTCGTAGCTGTACAACACACTGTAGTGAAATGAAAAAATCAAAAGTTGTATTTATTAAGATCTCTAAAACTGCCAGCATTCAATGGCAGACGGATCATCAGTGATTCATCACTGGATTGTGATGATGAAGCCTTCACCTACACTCTTTAAATAACTTTTTTCCATCTAAAATCCAATCGCACATAAATGTGTCTCTTGTCCACAGTGTGCATTGCTGTCTCTTTCTTTACAAACCTCTCAGGTGAACTGAATGAAGGATTGAGTGAAATATGACTAATACCTCATCATACCAGCAGCTCATATTGTACATCATTTTTCTTTACCTTATATTTTTAAAGTCAGGAGAAACATGGGTTATTGTTTCTGTCTCTGGCGTTTGTTTATATTCTTGCCCACGTTACTGCAGAACGTTAGAAGTTATCACTGAATGGAGGGAGCAGATTAAACTAGGTAGAAAACATACAAGTGAAACACTTTTAATTTATATAAAATCATTACAAAGTCAAAACACTTCCAATCATTCATACCATTCAAATTGCTTCAGTCACGTACAAAAATACTGAGATCTATGATTGACCTTCATTGCACACATACACACACACACACACACACACACACATGCATATATATATATGTGTGTGTGTGTGTGTTTGTGTGTGTGTGTGAATACTTTGGCTTTTATATATGTGTGTGTGTGTGTGTGTGTGTGTGTGTGTGTGTGTGTGCATGTGTGTGTGTGTGTGTGTACACATATATGTATATATAAGATGACAATCTTCTTCTCCAGAATAACTTATTTTTTTCTGTGTAAGAATTTGTAAGTTTCTGGGGAAACCTTGTTTTCAGTGGTTTACTCAGTTTACCACATGAGCTCCCAGCCTAACAATCAAAACCTACGACCCTCTGGTTACACAACCATGTCCCTTAGCACAAGGCCCGTAACACCACACGGAACAGTGTGAACTGAAGACATACACACACACACACACACACACACACACACTCACACACACTCACTCACACTAATACTGACCAGTTGTTGAAGGTATGTGAGTACAGCTGCAAGAATGAAGTTCTGGCTGCCCAGATCCACCACACAGAAAAACAACGTGTCAGAAATCAACAGCGTCGCCTCGTTACCGTAGAAAAGAACATCGCTGAACGAGCCAGACTTAACTAGAGGAAATAAATAAACAAATAAATAATAAAATAAGTTATTGGGTGGCATGATGGCGCAGTGGGTAGCGCTGTCGCCTCACAGCAAGAAGGGTTAAATTCCCGGCCAGGCGGCCAGGGTCCTTTCTGTGTGGAGTCTGTATGTTCTCCCCGTGTCTGTGTGGGTTTCCTCTGGGAGCTCCGGTTTCCTCCCACAGTTTAAAGATTTGCAGGTTAGGTGAACTGGAGACACTAAATTGTCCCTAGGTGTGAGTGTGTGTGTGCGAGTGTGTGACTGTGTTTGTCTGTGTGTCTGCCCTGCAATGGACTGGTGACCTGTCCAGGGTGTCTCCCCCCCTTTCACCCCAGGAGTGCTGGGATAGGCACCCCCTGTGACCCCGATCAGGATAAGCAGCTTAGAAAATGAGTGAGTGAGTAAAATAAGTAACAGTTTAATAACCTCAGATAATTCAAGAAATGTCACAAACAGCTTGGCCAGCATGTAGAAAAAAAAAAACTTGTTACAAGTTTAAGAAGATAAACTATGGATGGGAAACTATGAAACCGTGAAATCAGAAGTTCCTACGTGGTTGATGAATGAGCCCAGGTAACAGTTCATGCTGTGTTAAGCTTTAGTGCTCGGTTCAAAAGGATTGGAAGAAAACATTCAAATAAGTATTTAACATAGTTCCATTATTTTCCTTTGCATATCTATTATGTGAATGTGTCTCTTTAAAATGTTAAATTGTGATATTTCACTATAACAGCAAGTGGCAGCACAACATAATATAACGTTTAGAATCCCAGAGAGTGACAGACAGAGTGGACCTGTTGGTTCAGAACTTTCCTTTGAAGTCTCATATTTAAGGAGCCATGAGTTCTAGTTTACCGCAAACACCCTACTGTTCATAGCATACATTTAAAGTGTTTGTTACAAAATATCATATAGTAAACATACATAGCAAGTTGAAAGATATTTTGTTCAAAACAAAAATTTGAATATACATCAGGCATTTTAACTGTGTTGTTGGTCTGTTCTTTTTCTCTCTTCTCCTTTTATTATAAGTCAGTTTACTGGACTTATTTTGTGTGTGTGTTTTATGTGAGGAAATGACTGTTCCAGAATACAGATACTGTTTTATATCAGACTGACATTCACTACATTCACTCTTTTTAAAGAGGGTGACATGTAACCTTCTACTGATCAAATAATAATATATGATATTATACAATTAACAAGTAGCAGGTATCATTACCAGGAGCACTACAAGATATATGATAATTAAAAACACATATAAACCTGTACATCATTTACAAAAGAAAACAAAAAAAAGAAAGAAATTTAAATGACAATTTCTACTTTTTAAATAAACAGCTTCCTTCCCTTACTTTGATCTTTGGACACCACAAGGTAAGGGAACACCCAGTCAGAATCAGTCTTTAACTGAACTTCACCCTCATCCACATTCAGGAACTACAGACAGAAGGAACTAGGGTGCAGTCTGTTTAGCTCTTCATGAATCTGACTACAGTTCACTTTTCATGTAAGATCAAACACAACAGGTGAGTGACAAACGATGTTGTGTAATTGGAGAATAAGTAAATCGGTTATTTAATGTTTTAATAGGTCTGTAGAGTGAATGAAGAACAGAATATTGTGAGTCTGTTTGTTTGAATTCTGAAACTGAACTGAATGTTAGAAAGTGAAAGTGAACTTGATTTTTGCAGGAGTTATTACAGGAGAGGAGCTGTCAGAAAATAGCGTCTAAAGCTTCAATATCAGTGGAAGCTTTAACCTGTCCTGTGTGCTGTGACATCTTCAGGGATCCTGTTGTTCTGTCATGTAGTCACAGTGTGTGTAAAGTCTGTCTGCAGGAGTTCTGGAGTAAAAAAGGATCACAGGAGTGTCCTGTCTGTAGGAGAAGATCATCAAAAGAGGAACCTCTTAATAACCTGGCTCTAAAGAACCTGTGTGAGACTTTCTTACAGGAGACAAGTCAGAGATCCTCATCAGGGTCTGAGGAGTTCTGCAGTCTGCACAACGAGAAGTTCAAACTCTTCTGTCTGGAGGATAAACAGCCTGTGTGTTTGGTGTGTCGGGATTCAAAAAACCACAAAAACCATGAATTCTGTCCAGTAGATGAAGCTGCACATGATAACAGGGTAAGACAAGTACTGTGATAATTAAATGCTACACTACACTAAACTAAATACATATCTTTTATTTATTCGTTTGTTTATTTATTTATTGCTTAAATATGTTTAAGTGAGAGAGAGAGAGAGAGAGAGAGAGAGAGAGAGAGAGAGAGAGAGAAAGAGAGAGAGAGAGAGAGAGAGAGAAGATATTTATTTTGAAGGATACTGTAAAACTGGGGAAAATGACATCTACACGAGCAGAAAATCAATCAAATTGTTTAATACAAAACTTGAAAATTTGTGGAACAATGAAATCAGCACCCTTATGATGTTATGCTGTATTGCTATTTAAAATGCTGTATTTGGGTTAGATATGAATACGTAGATATTAATTAGATATTACATAGTGGTTAGATATTAAGTTACAAGTTAGATATTGATACACTCACTCACTCTCACTCATTATCTAAGCTGCTTATCCTAGTTATGGTCGCTGAGGGTTCTGGGGCTTATCCCAGCACTCACAGGGCAAAAGGCAGGGAAACACCCTGGACAGGTCGCCAGTCCATCACAGGGCAGATATTGATACATATTTTATGAAACAGAACAATTAGAAGTGCTAAAATTGACAGAATCAAGTTAGTGTATTGTTGGTGTTATATAGGAGTGAAAGGCAAGAGTGTGTGTGTGTGATATCAGATGACTGTGTAATTTACAGAGTTCTGGTCAATAAATCACTTATACACACTCTACAGAACCCAACTGGACTTTCTCTAAAAATCTACTCATTTATTTCTAGGAGAAACTGAAGACTGCACTGAAGCCCTTACAGGAGAAACTGGAGATCTTTAAAAAAGTCAAACTGACTTGTGATAAAACAGCAGAACACATTAAGGTGAGAGTAATTGTTACAAGTCCTACAGTTACATGTAAAAAATGTTAATTCACTTAATACTCTACAATGTTTACGTGACACAGGAAAATATTTTGAACTTTTTACAAAATAAAACCAACCTAAATGAATCAGCAGAACACATCACAGTAACAATATTAATGAAGTCAAAGAGTTTACAGTGATATTAAAAATGTTTAAATGTTTCTTATTTCAGACTAAGGCTAAACACACAGAGACACAGATTAGGGAAGAGTTTGAGAAACTTCACCAGTTTCTGCGAGATGAGGAGACAGTCAGGATAACTGCACTGAGAGAGGAAGAGGAGCAGAAGGGTCAGATGATGAAGAAAAAGATTGAGGAGATGAGTAGAGAGATCTCCTCTCTCTCAGACACAATCAGAGCCATAGAAGAGGAGATCAAAGCTGAGGACATTTTGGTCCTTAAAGTAAGAACGTAACGAGGTCTCACACTTTAGTCTCTGTTTTCGATTCTCAGAGTCTCTCTCTCTGTCTCTCTCTGTAATGAATCATAAACATTTTTAATAACTGATATCAAGGCATTTATTGATTTTATAATCTCTTTTCACAGAACTTTGAGGCCACAAAGAAAAGGTAAGTAGCCTGTCTCTTAACCTTCCTCTTTTTCTGTGATACAAAACCCACAGCAGCACTGACTCCTGAATGTTATTCCAGAGCCCAGTGCACACTGCAGGATCCACAGATGCTTTCAGGAGCACTGATCAATGTGGCAAAGCACCTGGGCAACCTGAAGTTCAGAGTGTGGGAGAAGATGCAGGACATTGTTCAATACAGTGAGTTTGCATGAGAGATAATTAGACGAAAAAAAGAAAAGAAAATCAAAAGATTTGGTAACTCTTTCAGTAAATCATTCAGTAATGCATTTTTATTCATGTATTTATGGTTGCTCTCTTACAGTTTTCATTAGATACTGGTCTTAGTGTAAGATTAAAGACCCCTAAGAAAAACTGGAGTTAATATGAGGCACATGAAACTGTGAAATATTGGAGAGAGAGAGAGAGAGAAAGACAGAGAGAGAGAGAGAGAGAGAGAGAGAGAGAGAGAGAGAGAGAGAGAGAGAGAGAGAGAGAGAGAGAGAGAAAGAGAGAGAGACTGTGATGTGATAGTGGTTTCTCCCAGTCACGTTTGTTCTGTATTTTTCTTTTTAAAATGTTTCCTTTTTGGATTTAGAGAAATAAAAGACAGGGATTTATGTGTCAGTGTGAAACACAACACACAGATAAAAACACAGGACAAATGTTAGGACACCAGAAATTACTGAAAACACCCCACAGCTCATCTTAAAATAAAACCATATACAGTTATGCATATCATTACAGACACAAATCTCATATATGACTGAACAGAGTGGATTTAATTCCTGAGTGTAACAGGGTGGAAAAAGAGGAGAATCTCAGAGTTTTAAACCGGATTAAACCAACTCTCAATGCACACAACTAATACAACACACACACACACTGATACAACACACACACACAGCTAATACAATAAATAATGAACTAATACAACACACACAGTTTATACACCATTCATGAAAATGATACAACACACACAACAAATACAACACACTCAACTAAAAAACATTTAAACAACTAATGCAACACAGAGAAATGATACAAAACACACACACAATTTATTTAAGCGTAGTACTCTATAACACATTGTCAGAATACTGTGAGTCTCAGTAATCAGTGAAGATAAATTAATAACAGTATAAACATTTAAACATACTGAATATTAAATCTCTCCCTCTGTCTGTGTTCTCTCTCTTCAGCTCCTGTGATTCTGGATCCCAACACTGCTCACCCAAAAATCCTGTCTGAGGATCTGACCAGTGTGAGATACAGTGATGAGACACAGCAGATTCCTGATAATCCAGAGACGTTTGATTTCTATCTATGTGTTCTGGGCTCTGAGGGCTTTAACACAGGGACACACTGCTGGGATGTTGATGCTGGGGAGAATACATACTGGTCCTTGGGTGTGACCACAGAGTCAAACCAGAAGAAGGGAAAGACATTCTTTAAAACTGGTGTCTGGCGTGTTCAGTTATATGGTGGTAAATACTGGTCACAGGCCTCAGGAGAGTCATCTGCTCCACTGACAGTGAATAATAAACTCCAGAGGATCAGAGTGGAACTGGACTGGGACAGAGGAAAACTCTCATTCTCCGATCCTCTAAATAACACACACCTACACACCTTCACACACACTTTTACTGAGAGAATGTTTCCATTCTTCTATAATCGCTGTAAACTCTCTCCTCTGAGGATCTTACCACCAGTGAAATGTTGTGTAACAGTGAAACAGGACACTTAGATCTAATGTATGATGGTAAATGAAAAAAAAAAGCTTCATGTTAATGTGAAATATGAATTTATGATATCTGATTTAAAAGTGTATGTAGTTTAAGAGTGTTGATTTCAAATTCTAGAAACACAAAGTATTTTCAATGTCTAATATTATATTATTCGAATAAGACTAAAATCACATTATAACATGCTGTAAATGGTACAGAACCAATTCAAGAAAAATAAAATCATACTTTTTTCTGCAACTTTATGTCAATTAATTTTCCACAACCATCTTCTTGCTCCACCATCTCACTGACTCCTCACTGATGAGTAAATATGACTGTAGTTATTACAAATCCATGTCTATGACACCACATATTTATGCCTGTCGAAAATAATAAAAACAGAACAAACATCCTCATTTAAACAATGTGAACTGAAACTTATGTATACCACTGTATACCACAATATACCATATAACCCAATGTATACCACAGTATACCATATAATCCACTGTATACCACAATATACCATATAACCCACTGTATACCACAGTATACCATATAATCCACTGTATACCACAATATACCATATAACCCAATGTATACCACAGTATACCATATAATCCACTGTATACCACAGTATACCATATAACCCACTGTATACCACAATATACCATATAACCCACTGTATACCACAGTATACCATATAATCCACTGATACCACAATATACCATATAACCCACTGTATACCACAGTATACCATACAACCCACTGTATACCACAATATACCATATAACCCCATATAACCTCTAGGGAAATGTTTTATCCCTTGTTTTAATCTTGTTTCTACTGCAGCCTTTTCTCTTTCTTTTTCTAGTTTCTATTAAATGTTTTACTTTTTTTAGAGCAGAAACCACAGAATGGTTGTTCTTGGTTGTGTTATCTCATAAATCAGTTTCTATCCTTCTTTCTATCCATCTGTTCATTCATCCAAACTCTCTGTAAGTGTGTGCTGTGAGTCAACCATTATAATTAAATCTCTCTCTCTTATACATACTGTCAAAATGTTGATTATTGTGATTCGTGCGTCTCTGTCAATTAATAATAAATAAGTGAAAATCTAAATAAACAAATAAAATCTCCATATGAGTATGTATTAGGGTCCTGTCTGCTGATACTCTGTGCTGTTCTGAGATCAGTGAGGTTCCTGCTCTCTGCTCCCAAAACCCTAACCCTAACCCAAAATCCAAAATACTCAGAAACAAACATTTTTATTGTACTGCATCAGATTTTCCCATGTCATTCTTTTTTCCATTGTAGGAGCCATTACTTTATCTTGATTTATAGTAAAGAACCCCTGAAAACATTATGAAATGTATTTATTCTGTTCTACATTTAATCTGAAATGATAATGGAATTTATCTTGCCTTTATTGTTTATTGTTTTGTGTGCATTCATTATTTCATGTGTGGTTCCCTCTATAGGACAAGCGGGAATAAAATTTATTTAAGATGGTGTGGTGACACGGGCAAAAGGAACAAAACTAAACCTGTTTTTACCCCAACATCCATACTTCTCAAACTCAGAAACGCTGAATACTGTAAATAATAAAAATAAAATAAACATAAATGCAACTAACTCAGAATGGGCTGGACCCTTTGTCCAGCCTCTCTAAAGGACAAGCCATGATTGATGACACGGTCAATAACTTTCTCCTGAATTTCATTTGAAACTTGAGTTCTATTTTCTCCTCTTGATGCGGCTCCTCCACAACGCACGCAGACTCCTCTTCATCGGGCTCCTCTGTCGTGGTCTCTGACTCTCTTTACGTGCCATTGGCCTCTCTGATCCATGCTTACAAATAACAACACAGGGCTGGCATCTTTTACAGATGGATAAGGACTGATTGCTGATTGAGGAGTTGTACAAAAGAGGTTCACACAGGTGCATTAGAGATTCATGCAATAATTATACAAGTCATTTCTATCAGCTGTGAATAGATGTTTTCCTTTTGTTTGTAACACAGTTAATCCAATAGAGTTTTGGGTCTTTCTATGAGACTTGTGTTAACTGTTTTGAAAAAGGGTGTGAAACCAAAGAAAAAGTGTGAACACATTTGCAAGAAAAGACTTCTGCTGTGCTAAGATGATGAAGATCAAGTGGATCCCAGTTTCATTAAATGTGTCTCAACAATCGAGAAAAACTGCAGTTCACTCTTTAATGACACGGAGGTCAAAAATGAGAAAAATGAAAAATCTTGCTACTCTAATATCAATCTTCCTGTAATAATATAGAAAGAAGAATAAAATAAACAAATCAAGACTTTTTTTTACAGTTTAAAAGTATCTTCATTCTTTTCTTTTGCATATTGATTGTGTGAATGTGTCTCCTTAAAATATTTAAATTGTGATACTTCTTTTCAACAGCAGGTGGAAGCACGACATAGCAAAAGGTTCAATATCCCACAGACAGACACACAGACTGGAGCTGCTGGTTCAGAAGTTTTCTTTCAACTCGCATAGGGAAGGGATCATGATCTGTAGTTTATTATACACATACTACTGTTCATAGCATAAATCTAAAGTGTTATAAAATGTCATATAGTGAACATACACAGCAAGTTGAAAGATATTTTGTTCGAAACAAAAAACATTTCAGTATAAATTTCAGGCATTTTAATTGTATTGTTGGTTTGTTCTTTTTCTCTGCTCATCGTTTATTATAAGTCAGTTGACAGAATAATTAATGTGTGTGTTTGTGAGTGTGCATGTGTGTGTATGTGTGTGTGTGTGTGCGTGTTTTATGTGAGGAAATGATTATTGTGTAACACAGGTAGTGTTATATATCAGATTCACTTTCATTGCTTTTTTCAGAGAGGATGACATTTAACCTTTTGCTGGTCAAAAAATTATAACAATTAACAAGTAGCAGGTATCAATTTTAGGCTACATAGCACAACGACAAAGGAATGGCAGTTATGTAATGTAACTGCATGTAGCCATGTACATAAATATGTAACTGGAATTTTTGTACTTATTTTGGATGTGTGTAATGAAATATGAAAAATAGAAAGTATAATGTGAAATATAAAGCTGTCATGAGTTAATTCTTACAGCAGTGTCTGTACAACACACTGTAGTAGAACTTAAAAAAAAATGTTCTATTCATTAAATTCTCTAATATTGCCAGCATTCAGTGACAGAAAGAATAGTGAGTCCTCACTGGATTGGGAAGATGTAGACTAAACTACTGATGTAACTTTTTTCCCATCTAAAGTCTAATAGCACTGAAATGTGTCTCTTTTCCACAATGTTCCTCATTGTGTCTTTCTTTAAACACCTCTCAGGTGACCTGAATGAAGGATTGAGTCAAATATGATTGCAATACCTCATCATACCAGCAGCTCATATTGTACATCATTTTGTCTTTGTCTTTTATTTTTAAAGTCAGGAGAAACATGGGTTATTATTATTCTTACTTTCTCTGGCATTTGTTTATATTCTTGCAGGTCTGTATTATCCACCACACTGCAAAACAACGTGTCAAAAATCAACAGCATCACCTCATTACCGTGGACATAAATAAACTGATTAATAAATAATAAAATTGAGGGGCATGGTGGTGCAGTGGGTAGCGCTGTCAAGGCAAGAAGGGTTAGGGTTTGATTCCTGGTCGGGCAGCGAGGGTCCTTTCTGTGTGGAGTTTGCATGTTCTCCCTGTGTCTGCATGGGTTTCCTCCCTCAGTCCAAAGACATGCAGGTCAGGTGAACTGGAGACACTAAATTGCACCTAGGTGTGAGTGTGTGTGTGTGTCTGCCTTGCGATGGACTGGCGACCTGTCCAGGGTGTTCCCCTGGCTCTCGCCCAATGACCACTGGGATAGGTCAGCGACCACCGCTGGGATAGGCTCCAGGACCCCCCAAGACCTCAGTTAGGATAAGTGGCTTTGAAAATGAGTGAGTGAGTGAGCAAAATACGTAACAGTTTAATAACCTCAAACAATTCAGGAAATATCATAAACAGCTCAGCCAGCAGTAATAACACAGCAAGTACAAACAAACAAACAAACAAACAAAAAAACCCTTTCTACTAATATAAAAAAAAAGTAAAAGTGTTGTCATCAGAGGGTGAAACAAGACTAAATACAGTAACAGAGAGACAGAAAGCAGATATCAGAAGGATAATAATACATGTTTAAAATTTACCGTTGTAAAAGATGCTTTTATCGGTTGCTTCTATAATCTCCATGCCGATGACTCTCTCAAACAGAAGCTTGTCTTTCACTATGTAATCCTGCTCTCTGTGGGCCTGCCCACAACATCATTCAAACAACACACACAGATAAACAAATAAACAGATAAACAAACAATTCACAGGTAAATATATCAGCTATACAGTGCTTTAGTGCTCTGTTCAAAAGGATTGGAAGAAAACATTCAAATAAGTATTTAACATATTTCCATTATTTTCCTTTGCATATCTACTATGTGAATGTGTCTCTTTAAAATGTTAAATTGTGATATTTCACTATAACAGCGTGTGGCAGCACAACATAATATCACGTTTAGAATCCCAGCGAGTGACAGACAGAGTGGACCTGTTGGTTCAGAACTCTCCTTTGAAGTCTCATATTTAAGGAGCCACGAGTTCTAGTTTACTGCAAACACCCTACTGTTCATAGCATACATTTAAAGTGTTTGTTACAAAATATCATATAGTAAACATACATAGCAAGTTGAAAGATATTTTGCTCAAAACAAAAAAAAATTGAATATACACCAGGCATTTTAACTGTATAGTTGGTCTGTTCTTTTTCTCTCTTCTCCTTTTATTATAAGTCAGTTGACTGGACTTATTTTGTGTGTGTGTGTGTGTGTGTGTGTGCGTGTTTTATGTGAGGAAATGACTGTTGCAGAATACAGATGCTGTTTTATATCAGATTGACATTCACCGCTTTTCTTTTTAAAGAGGGTGACATTTAACCTTCTACTGATCAAATAATAATATATGATATTATACAATTAACAAGTAGCAGGTATCATTACCAGGAGCACTACAAGATATAATAATTAAAAACACATATAAACCTGTACATCATTGTTACGACCCCGTCTAGGGCGGGGTGAACATAAATGCATGGGAGAAACCTCCTTCTCCTGCCACCCGAGTGAACCGGAAACACCAATACCGACACCGATATAAAATAGTCAGCTTTTTTATTACAATATATATATAACTATTTACAAAACACAAAAGACTTCGCGGGTGAGCCAGGGCAAAACAATAAACAAAACACATCTAACAGGAAAAGGGAATAACCTCCAAAAGAATACCAAAATAAAGACAACTCAACTTTCCTCCCTTACTAACATAAACAGGAGAAAATACATTTAAACGGAAATGGCACCCACCCCCTACGTGCGCTGACTACAAAAAGCAAACACAAAATAAACCAACACGAAAATGTACTATTAACACCTATTTACAAGTTTCATTTGATGTGGACTCACGAGTCCACATCATTACCACAAGAGTTCAAAATAGCTAAAGGTCCGGCAGCAGGAGAAGCGGGAGGTTCCGCGCCAGATGTGTCCTGCGCAGCCGTCGTCTTTTAAACTTCCCTCCGATGTACCCCAGCCAATCGTGACCCGCTAGCAAATCTGAAAAGAAAAATGGGGCGGGGAGCAAGAGGGAGAGATAGCGACAGAGGGAACACCCGAGCAGCAACATAAAATTCGTCCAATGACGTAACAATCATTTTCGAAACAAAACAACAACAAAAAAGCAATTTAAATGACAATTTCTACTTTTTAAATAAACAGCTTCCTTTCCTTACCTTGACCTTTGGACGCCACGAGGAAAGGGAACAGCCAATCAGAATCGGTCTTTAACTAAACTCCACCCTCATCCACATTCGTGAACTACAGACAGAGGGGACGAGAGTGCAGTCTGTTTAGCTCTTTATAAATCTGACTACAGTTCACTTTTTATACAACATCACTCATAACAGGTGAGTAACAAATGATGTTGTGTATTTGCGAAATAAGTGAAATCAGTTATTACATGTATTAATAGATCTGTAGAGTGAATGAAGATCAGAATATTCTAAGCCTGTTTGTTTGAACTCTGAACATTAGGAAGTGAAAGTGAACTGCTTTTGCAGGTCCATTTCAGGGGAGGAGCTGTCAGAAAATGGCGTCTAAAGCTGTAATATCAGTGGAAGATTTGACCTGTCCTGTGTGCTGTGACATCTTCAGGGATCCTGTTGTCCTGTCATGTAGTCACAGTTTGTGTAAAGACTGTCTGCAGCAGTTCTGGTATAAAAAAGGATCACAGGAGTGTCCTGTCTGTAGGAGAAGATCATCAAAATCTGAGCCTGCTCGAAACCTGGCTCTAAAGAACCTGTGTGAGACTTTCTCACAGGAGAGAAGTCAGAGATCTTCATCAGGGTCTGAGGAGTTCTGCAGTCTGCACAGTGAGAAACTCAAACTCTTCTGTCTGGAGGATAAACAGCCTGTGTGTGTGGTGTGTCAGACTTCAAAAAAACACAAAAACCATGAATTGTGTCCAGTGGATGAAGCTGCACATGATAGCAGGGTAAGACAAATACTGTGGTAATTAAACATAAACACAATTAATTTCTTGCTTAATATGTATAATAAAGAGAGACACTGAGAGCGAGAGACACTGAGAGAGAGAGAGAGAGAGAAATGATATTCATTATAAAGGATACTGTAAAACTGGGAAAAATGACATCTGCACATACAGAACATAAATAAATTGTTTAGTACAGAACTTTAAAATTTGTGGGACAATGAAATCAACACAATTAGGATGTTATGTTGTATCACTATTTAAAATGCTATATTCGGGTTAGACATGAATATCTGGATATTAATTAAATACAGTGGACAGAAAAGGTCTACACCCACCTGTTAAAATGGCAGATTTTTGTGATGTAAAAAAATGAAACCAAGATAAATCATGTCAGAACCTTTTCTATCTTATATTGTAAGATTGCGATGTATAAGTTAAAATGAAAAACAATAAGAATGATTTAAGGGTGGGGGGGGGGGGTGTGTGAAAAATAAAAAAATGTACAATAACCTGGTTGCACAGAAAGTGTGCACCCCCTACACTAAAACTTCGTTGAAGCCCCTTCAGATTTTATTACGGCATTCAAAGTCACCCCACAGATTTTTCGATTGGATTTAGACCTGGACTCTGGCTGGGCCATTCCAAAACTTCGATCTTGTTTTGGTGAAGCCATTCCTTTGGTGATCTGGAGGTGGTGTGCTTTGGGCCATTGTCGTGCTGAAAGCTGAAATTGCTCTTCATTTTAAATGTTTTAGCCTTAAGGTTTCACGCCAAAATGGACTGGTATTTGGAGTTGTTCATTATTCCCTCCAGCCCCAGTTTCAGCTGAAGAAAAGCAGCCTTAAAGCATGATTCTGCCTCCTCTGTGCGTGATATTTGGTGATATGCTGTGTTTTTATTGTGCCAAACATACCTTTTGGTATTATGGCCAAAAAGTTCAACTTTGGTCTCATCAGGCCATAACACATTGCTCCACATGGTTTTGGGAGATTAGATGTATTTTTTCCAAAGTTTAGGTGGGCTTGGATGGGTTTTTATTTTGTTGTTGTTGCTGTTAAAAAAGGCTTCCATCTTGCCATTCAACTGGTAACCCAGACATTCAGGAGATTGTTGTCACATGTAGGAAGCAACCAGTACTTTCCAGAAATTGAGGTAGTTCTTTTCATGTTGCTGTAGTCCTCTTGGCAGCCTCCCTGGTTAGTTTTCTCCTGAAAGGCAAGATAAAGTGTGTGTGTATGTGTGTGTGCATGTATGTGTGTGTGATACCAGATGACAGATGTCATTTACAGAGACCTGATCAATAAATCACACATACACACTCTACAGAATCCAACTAGACTTTCTCTAAAATCTGTTTTTAATTTCAGGAGGCACTGAGGACTTCACTGAAGCCCTTACAGGAGAAACTGGAGATCTTTAAAGAAATCAAACTGACCTGTGATAAAACAGCAGAACACATTAAGGTGAGAATAATTGTTACAGATCCTACAGTTTCATACAAAATGCTTATTCACTAAAAAATCTGCAATGTTTATGTGACACAGCACAAAAACTATGAACTTTTTACAAAATAAAACTAACCTAAATAAATTCGGCAGAACACGTCACAATAACAATATTAGTATATTGAAAGAATGTACAGTGGTTTGAAAAAATGTTTTCATGTTTTTCATTTCAGACTCAAGCTAAACACGCAGAGACACAGATTAGGAAAGAGTTTGAGAAATTTCATCAGTTTCTACGAGATGAAGAGACAGTCAGGATAACTGCACTGAGAGAGGAAGAGGAGCAGAAGAGTCAGATGATGAAGGAGAGGATTGAGGAAATGAGTAGAGGGATTTCCTCTCTCTCAGACACAATCAGAGCCATAGAGGAGGAGATCAAAGCTGAAGACATTTTGCTCCTAAAAGTAAGAACCTAAACAAAACTCACACTTTCTATCGCTGTTTTTTTTAGTCTCTCTCTCTCTCTCTCTCCCTCTCTAATAAATCATAATCATTTAGTTGAAAGCAGATAATCAAGGCATTTATTTATTTATAATCTCTTTTCACAGAACTTTGATTCCACAAAGAAAAGGTAAGTAACCTGTCTCTTAACTCTCTTCTTTTTCTCTGATACAAAACCCACAGCAGCACTGACTCCTGAATGTTATTCCAGAGCCCAGTGCACACTGCAGGATCCACAGATGCTTTCAGGAGCACTGATCAATGTGGCAAAGCACCTGGGCAACCTGAAGTTCAGAGTGTGGGAGAAGATGCAGGACATTGTTCAATACAGTGAGTTTATGTGAGAGATAATTAGATAAAAAAAGATCACAAGATTTGGTAATTCACCAAGTAATGCCCTTTTTGCTCATGTATTTATGATCACTTTCTTACAGTTTTCATCAGGTATTGGTCTGAATGTAAGATAAAAGACTCCTAAGAAAAACAGGAGTTAATATGAGGCAGATAAAACTGTGAAATATTGGGGAAAGAGAGATATAAATGTCTGTTATGTGACAGTGGTTTCATTTCAACATGTTTGTTCTATTTTCCATTTTAAAATGTTTCCCTTTTGGGATTTTTGAGTATGAAAGATAGGAATTCATGTGGCAGTGTGAAACGCAACACACAGATAAAAACACCTGACAAATGTGAGGACACCAGAAATTAGGGGAAACACCACACAACTCATCTTAAAATAAAATCATATACAGTAAGAGAAATACATATCAATAGAGAAACTAATCTCAGATACAACTGAACAGAGTGAATTTAATCCCAGAGTGTAACAGGGTAGAATAAGGAGAAGAATCTCAGTGATGTTAAACCAAAACTCTCAGTGCTTAACTAATACAACACACGCACAACAAACACTCACAGCTATTGCAGTAAATAACCAACTAATTCAACAGACCCATAACTAAAACAATGCATAAACAACAAATACAGCACAAACAATTTCTACGCCATTCATGAAACTAATACAGCACACACACAACAAATACAACACACTCAACTAAAAAACATTTAAACAACTAATGCAACACAGAGAAATGATACAACACACACACAATTTATTTAAGCGTAGTACTCTATAACACATTGTCAGAATACTGTGAGTCTCAGTAATCAGTGAAGATAAATTAATAACAGTATAAACATGTAAACATACTGAATATTAAATCTCTCCCTCTGTCTGTGTTCTCTCTCTTCAGCTCCTGTGATTCTGGATCCCAACACTGCTCACCCAAAACTCATCCTGTCTGAGGATCTGACCAGTGTGAGAAACAGTGATAAGAAACAGCAGATTCCTGATAATCGAGACAGATTTGATACATGTGCATGTGTTGTTAGCTCTGAGGGTTTTAACTCAGGGACACACTGCTGGGATGTTGATGTTGAGAACTGTACAGACTGGACCCTGGGTGTTACCTCAGAGTCAAACCAGAGGAAGGGATGGATGTGCTTTGACACTGGTGTCTGGTGTGTTCGGTATTTTTTAGGTCATTATGAATATTATGGTGGAGAGGCATCATATGTTCCAATGAGAGTGAATAATAAACTCCAGAGGATCAGAGTGAAACTGGACTGGCGCAGAGGAAAACTCTCATTCTCTGATCCTCTAAATAATACACCCCTACACACCTTCACACACACTTTTACTGAGAGAATGTTTCCATTCTTCTATAATTACTGTATTGTCGGTCCTCTGAGGATCTTGCCAGTGAAGAGCTATGTAAAAGTGAAACAACACAGGTAGATCAAATGTGTGATAGTAAATGAGAAAAAGGTTCATGTTAATGTGAAATTTGATGATGTCTGATTAAAAATGTTTATGGTTTAATATAATATGTCACACTTTGGAAAACTTTTCATTGTTCAATATTATGTTATACAAATAAGATTAAAATTACGTAATATCATTCTGTGAATGATATACAACAAAATCAAGAAAAATAAAATTGTACTTTTTTTCAACTTTATGTCAAGTCATCTTCTACAACCGTCTTCTTGCCACCATCTCACTGTCTCTTCACTGATGAGTAAATATGACTGTGGTTAGTAAAAAACCATGTCTATAACACCACACATTTATGTATGTCAAAAACAATAAAAACAGACCAGACATCCTCATTTTAGCAACGTGAACTGAAACATGTAACCCACTCTTTACCACAATATACCATATAACCCACAGTATACCACAATATACCTTAAAACCCACTCTATACCACAATATACCATATAACCCAATGTATACCATGATATTCCATATAACCCACTGTACACCACAATATACCATATAACCCACTGTATACCACAATATACCATATAACCCAATGTATACCATGATATTCCATATAACCCACTGTACACCACAATATACCATATAACCCACTGTATACCACAATATACCATATAACCCACTCTACACCACAATATATACCATATAACCCACTGTATACCACATTATATACCATATAACCCACTCTATACCACAATATACCATATAACCCACTGTACACCATAATATGCCATATAACCCACTCTATACCACAGTATACCATATAACTCACTGTATACCACAATATACTATATAACCCCATATAACCTCCAGGGATGTTTCATCCCTTGTTTTAATCTTGTTTGTACTGCAGCTTTTTCTCTTTCTTTTTTTTGTTTCTACTAAATGTTTACTTTTTCTAACAACAGAAACCACAGAATGGTCGTTCTTGGTTGTGTTCTCTCACATCTCATAAGTCAGTTTCTATACTTCTTTCTATCCATCTGTCCATTCATCCTAACTCTCTGTAAGTGTGTGCTGTGAGTCAACCATTATAGTTAAATCTCTCTGTCTCTTATACATACTGTCAAAATATTGATTATTGTGATTCGTGCATCTCTGTCAATTAATCATAAATGAGTGAAAATGTAAATAAATAATTAAAATCTCTGTAAAAATGTGTATTAGGGTCCTGTCTGCTGATACTCTGTGCTTTTCTGAGATCAGTGAGGTTCCTGCTCTCTGCTCCCATGTCTCTGTACAAAGGGTTAAAAATTGATGTTTTATGAAAGGAAACAGTTTTCATCATCAGGCCTGTGTCTGAGTGTGAACTGCCCACAGATAGAGACTCAGCCCTGAACTCTGTGTATGTTTTCCATTTTAAACATTTTGAAAAGAATTTTGTGAAGTCAGACATTAAACTTTCAGTTACACTTGGTTTAGTCTTTTGTCATAAAATAAGCACATAAAATAACTCTACTCCTACTGTAGTATAATGTACAGTCCTCTACCAGCGTTATGAACACTGCAACTTTCCTTTTTCTGTGAACAAACTATGCGTTTGTAAAACTTCAAAACAGACACAGCCCAGTTTATGACCAATCTGTGAACCTAGATTTCAAAGTGGGGTAAAAGACATGCAAATTTTTATTTTGTATAACAAAACTGAACAGATTAATAGATGAACAATTTTCTGTTTTTCAGTCCATTTTCATTCTAATATTACATAGAACCATTTCGTACATATGACTACAGACGACAGACTCTGTGTCATTTCACTTACAGTTTTTCTCTTTCTTTGTTTAAATATATTTGTCCACTCTGACATCACACTTTCAAAACAGTTAACACACAGACTGAGACAGAAGCTGACTGACCAACATGACTTTGTTTGCAAAACTCTATACAATGGACAACTAAATACAACATACAGCATCAATATGAACCGATTCAGCCTTTATTTGTGCGTTATGTCTGTGTCATTTGTTGATACTGTACATAGTTTTAGTACGTGCCAAAAAAGGCAAGCAAGCACATCACAGCGTGAACTGTATTCTTTTCTCCAAAGATGATTTTACTACAGATAAACCCTGCTGCACTCTGCACCTTCTTACACTTTTTTGAGATGTCCTATTGAAATACTGTTAAAAAAGAGACATTTTCCTTCGTTCATTTTATTCTTTCGTGCAGTTCTTTCCGTGCCCATGAACTGTCATTGACATGTATGACCTACAGCAAGCACCGAGACATGACACATTCAGACACATTCATTATAGTACAGTTTTTGTACTGCATTTGTCCTTCACCAAAGAACCAATAAAGAACTTCACCCAAAATCAGAAATACTCAGAAACAAACATTTTTATTGTACTGCATCAGATTTTCCCATGTCATTCTTTTTTCCATTGTAGGAGCCATTACTTTATCTTGATTTATAGTAAAGAACCCCTGAAAACATTATGAAATGTATTTATTCTGTTCTACATTTAGATTGAAATGATAATGGAATTTATCTTGCCTTTATTGTTTATTGTTTTGTGTGCATTCATTATTTCATGAGTGGTCCCTTCTACAGGAGAAGCGGGAATTAAATTTATTTAAGATGGTGTGGTGACACGGGCAAAAGGAACAAAACTAACCTGTTTTTACCCCAACATCCATACTTTTCAAACTCAGAAATGCTGAATACTGTAAATAATAAAAATAAAATAAACATAAATGCAACTAACTCAGAATGGGCTGGACCCTTTGTCCAGCCTCTCTAAAGGACAAGCCATGATTGATGACACGGTCAATAACTGTCTCCTGAATTTCATTTGAAACTTGAGTTCTATTTTCTCCCCTTGCTATGGCTCCTCCACCAAGCACGCAAACTCCTCTTCGTTGGGCTCCTCTGTCGTGGTCTCTGACTCTCCTCATGTGCCACTGGTCTCTTTGATCCATGCTTACAAATAACAACACAGAGGCAGCATCTTTTACAGATGGATGAGGACTGATTGCTGATTGAGGAGTTGCACAAAGAAGTTTCACACAAGTGAATTAGAGATTCATAATTATGGAAGTGATTTATATCAGCTGTGAACACAGTTCATCCAATAGAGTTTTGGGTATTTCTCTGAGACTTGTGCTGACTGTTTTGAAAAAGGGTGTGAAACCAAAGAAAAAGTGTGAAAACATTTGCATGAAAAGACTTCTGCTGTGCTAAGAAGGTGATGATGAAGATCAAGTGGATCCCGGTTTCATTAAATGTGTCTTAGCAATCGAGAAAAACTGCAGTTCACTCTTTAATGACACGGAGGTCAAAAATGAGAAAAATGAAAAATCTTGCTACTCTAATATCAATCTTCCTGTAATAATATAGAAAGAAGAATAAAATAAATAAATCAAGACTTTTTTTTAAAGTGTAAAAGTATCTTCATTCTTTTCTTTTGCATATTGATTATGTGAATGTGTCTCCTTAAAATATTTAAATTGTGATACTTCTTTTTAACAGCAGGTGGAAGCACGACATAGCAAAAGGTTCAATATCCCACAGACAGACATACAGACTGGAGCTGATGGTTCAGAAGTTTTATTTGAACTCGCATATGGAAGGGATCATGATCTCTCGTTTATTACACAACCTACTTTTCATAGCATAAAGCTAAAGTGTTTGTTACAAAATATCATATAGTAAACATACATGGCAAGTTGAAAAAAAATTCAATATACATCAGGCATTTTAATTGTATTGTTGGTTTGTTCTTTTTCTCTCTTCGTCTCTTATTATAAGTCAACTGACAAATTATTTTGTGTGTGTATGTGTGTGTGTGTGCGTGTGTGTATATGTATGTGTGTGTATATGTGTGTGTGTGTGTGTGTGTGTGTGTGTGTGTCTGTTTTATGTGAGGAAATTATTACTGCGTAACACAGGTAGTGTTATATATCAGATTCACTTTCATTGCTTTTTTCAGAGAGGGTGACATTTAACCTTTTGCTGGTCAAAAAATTATAACAATTAACAAGTATCAGGTATCAATTTTAGGCTACATAGCACAACAACAAAGGAATGTCAGTTATGTAATGTAACTGCATGTAATCATGAACGTAAATATGTAACTGGAATTTTTGTATTTATTTTGGATGGGTGTAATGAAATATGAAAAATGAAAGTATAATGTGAAATATAAAGCTGTCATGAGTTCATTCTTACAGCAGTGTCTGTGCAACACACTGCAGTAGAATTTAAAAAAATGTTCTATTTATTAAATTCTCTAAAATTGCCAGCATTCAGTGACAGAAAGAATAGTGAGTCCTCACTGGATTGAGAAGATGTAGACTTCACCTAAACTGCTGATGTAACTTTTTTCCATCTAAAGTCTAATGGCACTGAAATGTGTCTCTTTTCCACCATGTTCGTTGTTGTGTCTTTCTTTAAAAAGCTCTCAGGTGAACTGAAACGAACTGAATAAAATGTGATTGCAATACCTTTTCACACCTGCAGAGGGCAGAACAGTACACAGAGAATATAAAACAAATAAGTGGGTTTCTGCTCTTATTTTGAAAGTATTTCATATAGGTATCTCCTGTATGCAGTTTGTAGGGGGATGAGGGGGGATGCCATCCCCCTTGTTAGCAAAATGATCAAAATTCATCCCCCTTGTTAACCTGCCATGTCTCTATATACTCTACTCTAGAGTGGTGTCAGTGACCACTGGGCTATCTCCCCTGTTAAACAATAATAAATCACCTACTGGATATCTCTATAGGCAAACTACTTTTGCAATAGCTCATATCGCTTGTACTTTTTTCTTTACCTTTTAATCTAAAAGTCAAGAGAAACACAGGTTATTGTTTCTTTCTCCACATTTGTTTATATTCTTGGCCACATGACTGCAGAATGTTAGAATTCATAAAGCATAAAGTGTCATAAAGTCATAGAGTGTCATTTGATAAACCAGCTGGTAGACTCTTCCTGATACTATAGAGACAACACGCTTCAGTTCAATGCAGTCACTACAGCAGCAGCCAATCACATTTGACCATCTTATACTACACATACTCTCAACTGAAGGAAGAAACGAAAGCTATTTCATTTCCTGACAAGACCACCCACTGGCTGCAGTTTTCTGCAAGTATCGCTCATAATTTAATCAAAAGAGGCTGATGTGTAGTAGCATGGATTCTGATGGACCCCAATAAACTTGGTCTTCCATTAAAGGCAGGAAAGAAACTGACACTGTGAGATCTATTAGAAGTCCATAGGGATTTTACTGTGAAGATAATGGCTTCTAGAGTTTCTTTTTCAGAGGACGATTTCTGTTGTCCTGTTTGCTGTGACATTTTCAGGGATCCTGTTATCCTGCCATGCAGTCACAGCATCTGTAAAGTCTGTCTGCAGCGGTTCTGGAATAACACTGAGCCTAAGGCGTGTCCCATTTGCAGGGAAATATCAACAGATGATCCTCCCCGTAACCTGATCTTAAAGAACCTGTGTGAGACTTTCTTAGAAGAGAGAAGACAGAGATCTTCATCAGGGTCTGAGGAGTTCTGCAGTCTGCACAATGAGAAACTCAAACTCTTCTGTCTGGACGATGAACAGCCTGTGTGTTTGGTGTGTCAGACTTCAAAAAACCACATCAACCATGAATTCTGTCCTGTTGAAGAAGCTGCACTTGAACACAAGGTATAAAGAAACATTCTATGTATTACTCATATAGTTCACTAATTTTATCCAGATAATCCTAACTCTGTGGAATGCCCTGTTGAAGTGGAGGACTCTATAGAAAATACACACCTTAGCTAAATGCCATTTGGTGATGAAGGATTTTCCCAATCCACATGTCTGTGAAGATTTTCAGTCATCCTGGTCATGGGTTGTCTACTGGTAAGACGTCTAAGCCAACTGAACCTGTGACATTTACTAAAAGATGTTTTGCCCCTCGAAACATCTGTTCTAACCTCTGTTAGAGTAACCAGTACATTTCCCACATTACAGAACTGGATCATACTGGCTTCCTTTCATGTAAATATATACAGTTATACCTCTTTTATGCACTGTTATTCCAGGAAAAACTAAAGAAAACAGCTGACAAATTACAGGAAAAGCTGAAAATCTATGAAAAGGTTAAACTAACTTGTGAGGAAACTACAATGGAAATCCAGGTAATGTGTTTGGAGAGGAAATGGACAGTCTCATGGCTTCATTTAACATCATATTTATATAACATGTATATTGTAACAATATTTTAAAATGAAACTGACAGTCCTCTTAATGGTTCCCATTGCAGATCCAGACCCAGGACACAGAGAGCCAGATTAAAAAGGAGTTTGAGAAACTTCACCAGTTTCTACGAGAGGAAGAGGCAGCCAGGATAGCTGCACTGAGGGAGGAGGAGGCATGTAAAATTCAGACTGTAAAAAGACACATTGAGAAGATGAATGGAGAGATCACATCTCTGTCTGACGCAATTAGAGACCTACAGGAAATGACCAGCCTTACAGACATTCCATTCTTACAGGTAAAGACTAAATACATCTCTCTCAATACAGTTCACTTTCTCTTTATCATTTGCATGCAAAATATGCGTCATAAATATGGTCATTAAATATTTGCCTTACTGTCATCCACCACAGAACTTGAAATTTGATGCGATAATGATAAGGTAAGTATATATATTTATGTTTAAATATATATATTATGTTTAAGTATATATATATTTATGGCTCCGAGCCCAAAACCCACAGCAGCACTGACTCCTGAATGTTATTCCAGAGCCCAGTGCACACTGCAGGATCCACAGATGCTTTCAGGAGCACTGATCAATGTGGCAAAGCACCTGGGCAACCTGAAGTTCAGAGTGTGGGAGAAGATGCAGGACATTGTTCAATACAGTGAGTGTATTTACTGGATAACAGACTAAGAAGGAACTACAGTCATTTAACACCCAGACATTGCATCATCAGTATTTTGAGAAAAAAATGTTCTCAAGGAAAAGATTTGTGCAATTAGAATGACAAGCAAAAAACTGTGAAGTTTCAAAACTGTGTGCCCAAAACTATGACACTACAAGACAACCCGATGGGAGCACATTGTCAGTCAAGAAAATGATAACTTACTAGAATTAACCTATTTGGGGAGAATTCAGTATCTCATGTGTGTTCCCATGTCACCCAACATGTTGAGATCATAGCTGAGTTCTGTCACTAACTAATAGCTCTGTCACTGACTGTGTAATCAGCTCACCGTTCAAACTCTAACGACGGTCTAAACATTTAAACACGTTTTCAAAATGAAAAAGTTAAACTTACATTTCTCCTTCCTTCTCTGTTCGCTCTCTGCAGCTCCTGTGATTTTGGACCCCAACACCGCTCACCGTAAACTCGTCCTGTCCGAGGATCTGACCAGTGTGAGATACACCGATACGGAGAGGAGGCTGCCTGATAACCCAGAGAGGTATGATATGTACACGTACGTCTTGAGTTCTGAGGGTTTTACCACGGGGAGACACAGCTGGGACGTGGAGGTTGAAGACAATACAAACTGGAGCGTGGGCGTTGCCGTGGAATCCGGTGGAAGGAAAGGAGAAAATCTTTGGGACGGGGTGTGGTGCGTGTGGTATCTGGATGGGGAATATCGAGCGCGTTCGCCAGGAGGGTCGTGGACACGTCTCGCCAGTCGCGTGAAACTAGACAAGATCAGGGTGGAGCTGGATTGTAATGGCGGGAGAGTGTCGTTTTTTGGCCCTGGACATTACGCACACATACACACCTTCACGCAGGTTTTTACCGGCACAATCTTTCCGCTCTTCCTCAATCACTGTGAATTCTTTCCTCTGAGTATTTTACCAGTAGAACAACAGCGCCTCTGAATGCACCACACGCATAGAGTTGCAGGTTACATCACCTAGTAGGACAAGTCCCTACCTCAGTATTTTCACATTAAAACACATATAGCTTTCTCTCAAGATGTTTGCAGCATGTGTCTAGTTAGATTCTGGAGAAATTAGGCAAATACGTCTTCCGGTGGGAGGGATTCTTCATTGATGCTAAAGCAGGTTTGTAGACGGTGCAGTTTCTTCCACAGTGTAATACTTTTGTTCTTTTTATGGCCCCGTGTGTGGTTATTTTCTGTTCTCTGCCGTGTGTGAATGTGGTGTGATGAAAACGTACAGACTGCAGATAGAGATGATAAGTGCAAGAAGAGAAGCCTCATGCAGATGTCTGTGTGTTATCATGAGGTCAGATCGTGTAACCCAACATTCAGCAAAAGATCATTTTCTCACAAACTCCACACACTTGATCAACAGTAACCCCCCCCCCCCCCAAAAAAAAAAAACCACATACAGATCAAAAGACAAGTTTTCAGCGAGCAGTCCATCTTTACATGTCTTTCATACAGTCCAGTCAAAACACCTTCCACACATAAAGCTAAAGTTTAGAGGTGAAAGATTTCATTCTGAAGCAAACCAAGCTCAGGAAATCAGTCTTGAATTAGATGAGTAGGTTCAGTCAAGTGTTCTCATGGAACCCAGTGCTGTAGTTTACAGTACAGTAATAATATGTTGCCTTTCTGTATTTCTAGAAGCGTTAACCTCATTTACAGCAACACAGAGGAGAAATGTTTTACTTTGTATAGCGCACACCACTATGTAGAAATAGCCATGAATCTACTCGTGAGATTACCATGACTCTGTGTCGGTGACTCAGTGAATTGTAAAGGCAGGTGCTCTTTCATAAACAATTATCATGTTTAATAGGGCCTCTAATTTTCTTTTCTTTTTTTTTTTTCTTTTTTTTTGTGATCCCTCTGTTGGTATGAGGCCCAGACGCTCTGATGTCTCAGTTTGTCTGCTTACAGTTCATTTCTATTATGGTTTTAAGGGCATTTCAGACCCTGTTTCCTAAATGCAACACTGAGTACAAGGTCTTTTTATCAGGTCAAAACTGGATACAGCCAGTTCACACTGGTACACTGACAGGATCCTTTTCGGGAAAATCCTGTGCTTACCGGTCGCATCAGTACCTCACTCACATCAAGTATAAAAATGTTTTTAAAAGTGCTGTAATACTTTTTATTGTACTAATCGCTAACGTATGGCTTGGCAGTTTATATGTTTCAGCCCAAAATATGCCTTTTTTTCACTGGCACAAATTGCAGTGTATGTTCAATGTGTGTTTTTTGATCTGCATCTTTGAGTTTTTCTATATGGATTAAAACAACACTTTTGTGACCGGAGTGTTACTGTTTCATCTCGAATGGTCTGGGAAGGTCCTTCATGGAAGGACAGGTGTTGTGTGTATCTTCTCATGTTTACATCAGTGTTAGTTTTTCTTGCAGTTCTGTTTGTGTTGGGCCTTTATTTAGCTACTGTTTTATCTGAAATGCACTCCAAAATAAATATGGTCTATGTTAGCCACAGGTAAAGGTTTCAGAGTCTTCAAGAAGAAACACAACACAACATGCCTCGCCAGTGCAAAAACACACAGCAAAACATTTTATCTTATCCACCTCAAATACCAAGCTTAGCTTGTTTAGTAACAATTTTCAGTTACTCATAATTTTCAGTTTATACTCAGGTGACTGTGAGTCATATTTATGAATGCAGTCATGTCACCTTTAAAGGTTACCACCCATCATTGTATTAGCGAAGGGTGTGTCTTTTATAATGGCTCAGATGTACATTGTCAAACAAGTAAGGCTCCATAGCTCAGTGGTTAGAGCACTGGTCTTGTAAACCAGGGGTCGCGAGTTCAATCCTCGCTGGGGCCTGTCAAGGGTTCAATTTTGGATGGTAAGACACATCAGTCCTCACACCCAGTGAACCATGATCCTGAAATCCATTCATCTAGAGTAAGTAGTCCCTCTCCCCCATTATCACATGTCTTCCCATTTCTGTGCACTCATAGTGGTGTCCAATGGACATAGTACAGTACACACTGGAAGCATCATTCACTACTCTAAAAAGTTACATTTCATGAATAGGAAGTTGTCAAAAAGCATGTTTTTACTGAGCAATACAGGCATGTAGGCAAACACTCCCTGTCTTATCACTGAATGGAGGTAGCAGAATAAACTAGGAAGAAAACGTACAATTGAAATACTTTTAATTTATATAAAATCATCACAAAGTGAAAACAGTTCCAATCATTCACACCATTCAAATCGGTTCAGTCACGTACAAAAATACTGAGATCTATACACTGTATACATACACACACAAAAAAACTTGATTAACCTTCATTACACACACACACACACACACACACACACACACACATACACATATAAATAGAAATAATTCTGCAGTAAAAAAAGAAAAGTAATAGAAAAAAAAAACAGAGGAAAAAACAGAGCAACAGTCAAGACTGAGTGGTAAGGCGTTACTACGGAGACGTGAGTAAAACAAGAAAAAGAAGTTTTAAAAAAAGGGAAGTCAATAAACACTAGATGAGGAATCTCTTATCCACCAGTGTTTTGTTGGCCAGGTTACTGCGGCCCACGTTATAACAGATCGTCCTGAACCCCTGGGAAGAAAAAGAAAGAGAAAAGGATTCTCATCTTCACTCTTATCTATTCCCAAAATCAACCACTCTGACCTTTCATTTCAGGACAAAAAAAGTCTTCAATATCTTCTTCAGGTTATTCATTATTAATTCACTCATATTTGCCCTGAACATCACAGATCAACTTATACCTGCAGTGAAAAGTTTACTTTCATTCATTTAGATGACAATCTTCTTATCCATAATAACTTGTTTTTTTTACGTGTGTAAGAATTTGTAGGTTTCTGGGGCAAACTAATTTTCAGTGGTTTACTCACATTACCACATTAGCTCCAAGCTTCAAAACCAAACCTTTGACCCTCTGGTTACACAGCCATCTCCTTCAGCACAAGGCCCATAGAGCATTACACAGAGCAGTGTGAGCTGAAGACATACCAGCCATACATACAGACAGACAGAAAGCACACACAGACAGAAATACGCACACACACACACACACACACACACACACACACTAAATACTGACCAGTTGTTGAAGGTACATGAGTACAGCTGCAAGAATGAAGTTCTGGCTGCCCAGATCCACCACACAGAAAAACATCGTGTCAAAAATCAACATATTAGAGCACTTGTCATCTCCCGCCTGGACTACTGCAATGTTCTACTGGCTGGCTTGCTGACCTGCGCCATCAGGCCGCTCCAGCTCATGCAGAACACTGCTGCACGCCTGGTATTCAACCTCCCTAAGCACTCTCATGTCACTCCACTGCTTACTGCGCTCCACTGGCTTCCGGTAGCTGCCCACATCCAATTCAAGACACTGTTGCTGGCCTACCAGGACACAAATGGCTTCGTACCATCATACCTTCAGTCCCTTATAACTCCGTATATCCCTACTAAAACCCTCCACTCTACAACCTCTGGTCAACTGACGGTACCCTCACTTCAGGAACCTGGCAGCCACTTCTCCCAACCACGCCTCTTCTCCGCCATTGCCCCACGGTGGTGGAACGACCTCCCTCATGCAGTTAGGACTGCGGAATCTCTTACCATCTTCTGCACGAAACTGAAAACCCACCTCTTTAGAACCCACCTGTCCCCCACTGCCTAGCTTCCCTTGTCTTGTATCTGTGTTTGTCAAAGTAGTCCAGGGACGCAATACGAAGGCATAAATTGACGCTCAGTCTTATTGTGATCTCTGCTCATGAGGTATTAGAAATCCAACTGATGCACTGATTGTAAGTCGCTTTTGCTAAAAGCGTCTGCCAAATACCAAATTGTAAATTGTAAATTGAGTTGTACAAAGGAGGTTCACACAAGTGAATCACAGATTCATGCAGTAATTATGCAAGTCATTTCTATCAGCTGTGAATAGATGTTTTCCTTTTGTTTTAACACAGTTAATCCAATAGCGTTTTGGGTCTTTCTATGAGATTTCTGTTAACCGTTTTGAAAAAGGGTGTGAAATGAGGAAAAAGTGTGAACACATTTGCAGGAGAAGACTTCTGCTGTGCTAAGAAGATGATGATGAAGATCAAGTGGATCCCAGTTTCATTAAACATGTCTTAGCAATCAAGAAAAACTGCAGTTCACTCTTTAATGACACTGAGGTCAAAAATGAGAAAAATGAAAAATCTTGCTACAGACATTTTCTTTTTTTAAGTTTAAAAGTATTTTCATTCCTTTCATTTCCATATCTATTATGTGAATGTGTCTCTTTAAAATGTTAAATTGTGATACTTCACTGTAACAGCAGGTGGCAGCACGTTCAGAACGTTCAGAATCCCAGAGACAGACAGACAGACAGACAGACAGACAGACAGAGTGGACCTGTTGGTTCAGAACTTTCTTTTGAAGTCTCATGTGGAAGGGACCATATGCACTCGTTTATTACACACATACTACTGTTCACAGCATAAATCTAAAGTGCCTGTTAGAAAATATCATAGAGTAAACATACACAGCAAGTTGATGGATATTTTGTTCGAAACAAAAAAAAATCAATATACATCAGGCATTTTAATTGTATTGTTGGTTTGTTCTTTTTCTCTCCTCATCTTTTGTTTTAAATCAGATGACTTAAATTATTTTGTTTGTGTGTGTGTGTGTGTGTGTGTGTGTGTGTGTTTTATGTGAGGAAATGATTATTGTGTAACAAGGGTAGTGTTATATATCAGATTCACTTTCATTGCTTTTCATTTCAGAGAGGGTGACATTTAACCTTTTCCTGGTCAAAAAAGTGATAATAATTAACAAGTAGCAGGTATCAATTTTAGGCTACATAGAAAAACCACAAAGGAATGTCAGTTATGTAATGTAACTGCATGTAACCATGTACGTAAATATGTAACTGGACGTTTTGTATTTATTTTGGTTGTGCATAACGAAATATGAAAAATAAAAGTATAGTGTGAAATATAAAGCTGTCATGAGTTAATTCTTACAGCAGTGTCTGTACAACACGCTGCAGTAGAATTAAGAAAAAAAAAGTTCTACTTATTGAATTCTCTAAAATTGCCAGCATTCAGTGACAAAAAGAATAGTGAGTCATCACTGGATTGAGAAGAAGTAGACTTCACCTAAACTACTCATGTAACTTTTTTCAATCTAAAGTTTAATTGCACTGAAATGTGTCTCTTTTCCACAATGTTCTTGCAGGTCTGTATTATCCACCACACAGAAAAACAACGTGTCAAAAATCAACAGCATCACCTCATTACCATGGACATAAATAAACTGATTAATAAATAATAAAATTGAGCAGCATGATGGTGCAGTGGGTAGCGCTGTCAAGGCAAGAAGGGTTAGGGTTCGATTCCTGGTCAGGCAGCAAGGGTCCTTTCTGTGTGGAGTTTGCATGTTCTCCCTGTGTCTGTGTGGGTTTCCTCCCACAGTCCAAAGACATGCAGGTCAGGTGAACTGGAGACAGTAAATTGCACCTAGGTGTGAATGTGTGTGTGTGTCTGCCTTGCGATGGACTGGCGACCTGTCCAGGGTGTTCCCCTGGCTCTCGCCCAATGACCACTGGGATAGGCCAGTGACCACCACTGGGATAGGCTTCAGGACCCCCACAACCCCAATTAGGATAAGTGGCTTTGAAAATGAGTGAGTGAGTGAGCAAAATACGTAACAGTTTAATAACCTCAAACAATTCAGGAAATGTCATACACAGCTCAGCCAGCAGGAATAACACAGCAAGTACAAAAAAATAACAAACAAAAAAAACCCCTTTCTACACATATAAAAAAAAGTAACAGTGTTGTCATCAGAGGGTGAAACAAGACTAAATTCACTAACAGAGAGACACAAAGCAGATGTCAGAAGGACAGTAATACATGTTTTAAATTTACCGTTGTAAAAGATGCTTTTATCGGTTGCTTCTATAAACTCCATGCCAACGACTCTCTCAAACAGAAGCTTGTCTTTCACTATGTAATCCTGCTCTCTATGGACCTGCCCACAACACCATTCAAACAACACCCACAAATAAACAGATAAACAACAAAAACAGCTATATGTGTCTGCTATAAACAAGACAAAGATAAAAAAGAACATGCAAAGAATTAAAACCACTAATCTGAAGAACTGTCTGCTGTTACAACTTTAAGAAGATAAACTATGGATGGGAAACTATAAAACTGTGAAATCAGAAGTTCCTACGTGGTTGATGAATGAGTCCAGGTAACAGTTCATGCTGTGGTAAGCTTTAGTGCTCTGGCAGAAAACATTCAAATAAGTATTTAACATATTTCCATTATTTTCCTTTGCATATCCACCATGTGAATGTGTCTCTTTAAAATGTTAAATTGTGATACTTCACTATAACAGCAGGTGGAAGCACAACATAAGATAACCTTTAGAATCCCAGAGAGTGACAGACAGAGTGGACCTGTTTGTTCAGAACTTTCCTTTGAAGTCTCA